>NC_134369.1:63320000-63623243 GCF_035582795.1 Mycteria americana | reverse complement strand
GTTTTCCTCTTTTTGTCTTGATGGTCACTGAGATTTTGTGCATGGTTAATGTAAAATGGATGTCAGTTGTACATACGTGCATTCACACACATGCACACACAAATGGCTTAGACATAACCACAAGGGGCACTGAATAAAGCAAGTAATTCACATTCTGAGGCTGGTCTTGCTGGCTTTTATCACTGTTCTCATATCAGGACTACTAGTTTCAGCCCACTTGTAAGACTCTCATTAATCTTAATTCATCCTCCATCTACCTTAAAACGTGCCTTGAAGTCATTTTTTTCCCAGCCCTTTTAAAGCATGCTCAATCTCCCAGGCTAAAGGCAAATTTATCAACCTCGTACAGCAACATCCAGTGTCTAGGAATATTTCAGCCTTTTGAGAAAATCTCTTTGGGTCTTCACATTGCTCCTTCTTCAGACTTGTGTTTCGAACATTCCCCCCAAAAGCCAGGACTGTTTCATTAATTACCAGCATTGCCACCATTGCCGTATAAATCTCCAGCCATGAGGGCTAAGTACAATTGTTTTAAAAAAGATGACTTGTCTCTGCACAGACTATGTCAGTTCCTCATTCATCACCCTCAAGTGATCACAACTGAATTACTCCCCACCACTGCCACTCATTTTTCAGGCCTCTTGCTAATTCATGGAGGCTTGTTAAAATGCTGCAAGCAAAGGTGCCCTTCTGATCTTTCCAAACATTCACTAAATGGTTTGAATTTATTCATTGGACTGAGCTCATCCTGGGTCATGTCTCTTTTTTGTGTGTGTCTCATTGACTTTTAAATTTTCATTAAAGCTCCAGCATCTTTTTTTGTTTGAAGCCAGATCTGTTGAGGAAAGTTACTGCTTTGAAGGGAAAGGGGTGGAAAAAATCTACACGAAACAACCACAACCACAGCAGAAACAAAATATGACAAACAAGCAATTAGCTTCGCACAGAGCCATCAGCAGCTTGGACTAGCAGGAGTTTGAATTTGGTGTTAGAAGCATTTGGGGAGCAGCTGGTTCCCCTTGAAAGCAAAGGGGATGTTGCTAGAGAAAGGGTTCCAATAGCAAGCCTGCCTCTTTAACTTGACATGCATTTTGAATTCAACCCAAACAGCATTTCCAGAAGAATGACAAAAATAAAACCATTGCTCATGATGTATCACAAAGCTCCCACCTGACAAATCCTGATTAGCTTAGGCTTCCAAGCATTCTTGCGTTCCTGTTTCTCGTATATTGAATTTCCAAGCTGAGAGACTGAGGAGAGTCACAGGAGGAAATGAAGAGGTCTCACAAGTCAATACAGGTTAGGGCAAATGCCAGCCTGACTGAGGGGCTGACACAGTGCCTGCCTCCACCATCGTAAAGATGGGACTTGAAAAACCAGTGGTATAAAGCAAACACTGTACGGAACAAGCTCCTCCTTTCCCTGACCTGTCACGCATTCTGCCTGTCATGGCGATGTTGGGAGCTATAATATTTAATCATCTGTCCCAGAAATCCATGCAATGGGTAAAATTCAGAGGTTCCACTGGGAGAGAAAGCTTTCTCAGCCTCAGTGTTGCTCTGGCAGGCTTTCCTCATCCTGCAGTGGCTGCTTGGAAATGATGAGTATCTGCATGGCCATCAAGAGCCATAAGCAACAAGGGCAGCAGGCAGAAAACAGCATCCAAAGAGCTGTTCTCCTAGGTGGTATCAGTCTTAGCACCTCAGGACCGAGTGAGATTTGTGGCTTCCCTTTGTGTGCAGCTGCTCCTCTTCTGTGGTGGCTTCCACACAGGCACTGCCCATCCCCAGGCAGAGTCCAGGCGACCGGGGGGAAGCAGGCTGTTCTCCCCCCACACCTCACCTGTCTCCAGCCAGCAGCACTTCAGGGAGCACAGGCACAGTATAGTTACTTGTCCCTTGTCCTTGGGCACCAAAATCCAGCTTAATACTGAGAAGCCTTCAGCCAGCTCTGGTATGATGTGTCCAGGATGTCTGTCCCTCTGTCCCTTCTCTGCTTCCATGGAGAGCACTAGGAGACAAGTTACTCGCCCTCATGATGTGATTTATCTGTTTCTTCATGGACAAAATTCAGAAGGTCTGTTTCTAGATACTCTGCAGCAGAATGTCGTTAAGGGGACTTTCATACAACATGGTAATGTTGGTGTCTCTTCCTAGCACATCCTTCCACATAGCTGAGCCTCAGAAAGTATCTATCTGGCCATTGAGTCACACTACAGGCATTGAAAGTCTCAGTAGTTTTTCCCTTCAGACACTAGCTCTTCCTTTACAATAAAAGCAACAAGAAGACATTTTAAATAATTGTACTAGCTATCTCTAAGGTAATTACTCAGGATAGCTAAGCACCTCTTTCGGAAATGATATTGTGGGCTTTTTTTTTTTTTTTTTTCACATAAATGTCTTTTATTCAACTGATTTCCGCCTCCCCCCCACAGGCCAATATCCTTGTTTTGCAAAATGGTTGATGTTTTGGGCATTTACTGAGCTTTCAAAGTAAATCAAAACAAAACCCCATTCTCAACAACTTCTGTTAATTACTGAGCCTTTCATGGTTAAGGGGAAAATATTTGTAGCAAGTATTTGCATGCCATAGTGCAAGCCAAAAGAATATATGTCTGATGAACTCATTCTAATTGAGCTGTTCAGTTACAATTGTTTTCTAAGGGTCTAATTTGTGATCTGAAGCCAAAATTGCCAGGGTGTGAATATTGCAACTCCCCTTGAAATCTCACCCCACCACATCAGTAGAGTAAGAAGACATGTCAGAGTGTGCCGTGTTGTGGTACCCAGCCCCTCCCAGGCAATCTCAGCGATGGACTGCAGAGCCATCCCGGGGGATCTCTTGGCAGCTGCTGTTCAGGAAGCAGATCCACGTGGCTTTGAACATGGTCCCATCCTTCTCACGCACAGTAAGCACTGTTAGAGATGAAAGGATTATGGCAATATCCCTATGAAACAGGGAGTAGCACCCCATGCTAGATCCAAGTCCCAACTGGGATATGAGGGAATAGAGGAGGAAAGTTGGGATCCCCACAGTGTGTTGGGCTCTGGGAAAGTTTTCGTTGTTGAGCGCCTAGAAATCTGGTCCTAAATAAAGTGGGAAACTGGCATCTTCTGTAAGTTTGGTGTCAAAACTTCTCTTCAAACGAAAAGTTTCAAATTGTATTGCCTGCTATGAACAACAATAAGGTCTGCTACACCAACTCAAGTACTCTGAGCCTTGGCTAACCAGCAAACCCTTCTCAGGAATGGCACTGACTTGGAAGCAATCTAATAATTAAACCACTGACATTTCAAATGTGCAAAGTCAGAGTGATTTTCCAATTTCCAGTGTGTCCCTCTCTAATTCAGTATTTATTTAGGTGATACTCAGCTGAGTTAAGCAAGATGACTCCTTTAAGATCCCTTCTCTTCCCCGGGGTAAAAAAGTCAAGACCTGCTCTAACCTCTTTGAACATTCATGGAGTGTTTATAATATGTAAACACACCTTTATTCCATTATTTGGCACTAACAGTGTTTCCACAGCTCATTATTTCCTGCATGAAATAATGCTTAATTAGTGCTGAATTACAAGGGAATTGCTGTGGAACTACATAAGCCATCCTTGCAAATCCCCTAATGAATTCGATGTGATTGCTGCTATTGCATTGAATTCTAAATGAATTCATAATGATTAGAAACCTTAGGCGTACCTGACTGTTATTGATCAGTGTGTGACAACAGGATTTCTTTATAAACACAGTCATGCAGACAATATGTTGATACCAGCACCTGAAGATTTTTAGTGTCTCTTGGGAGAAAGCTGGTGACTGTGGCATTTAAATCCAAGGCTACAGTGATAAATGAATCAAATCTTATTAGTTTTTCCCAGACCTATCGGGGTTGCAAAGTTACCAACCCTGCTGAGTGCACAAATAGATTTAATTTAGGTTTTTGTACTGAAAAGAGGGATGATCCTGGATTTAATCAGAGGTACACAACACCCAGGTTCTTAGCTCAGGTACAGTGCATATGTTCACAAAACTGTCTCTCCACAAGTCTCATTCATCTGTCATTGTAGTCACATAGAAAGTCTCTCTCTCGTTTTGCTGGATAACGGGTTGGATCCCAATTTCACAAAGTTGCTCTGTAGAGATGACTTCATCCCTGAGATGGGAACCACTCTGCACTTCCCCATTGCAACCCTAAACTAGAACGTAAGGAACAGGGATGTCTGTATCCGCACACCATCCAGCCCCAGCTTTCACCTCTGCGCTGCAAAGTTCTACAAGCCTGGTGATGTGTGGAGAAACATCACCAATCCCACAGTTAGGACATCTGCCTTCGGTGTAAACTGGGAAGAAACATTGCCTGCTGTTTCAATACTCTCATTCATTATTTGTCCAGTCATGCTTATGATCTTGGGGGAAGCATGTTGGGACTCAGCTCAGTACCTTCTTTCACTGGTGGATTATTAACTTTCCTTTTCTAAAATTCCTGTTATCGTAGTCTCGCATGCACTGCATCCTGCAACCCTTGAAGCCAATGCCAAAACCACTACTGATTTCAGTAGGAATACTTTCAGGCACATTAGTTCTTTTTTTCCTCTCTTGCAACAGATCTTCCCAGTTTGTAGTATCCTTCAGACTTTGACATTTGGAACAGGTTAGGCTGACACAAACACTTCACTTTAATACCCACTATGTAAGATTTATTCCCACAGACTTATATTGGTCTGTGTTCAAATTAGCAGTGGTTCCAGGCAGTCTGCTTCCTTGGGCTATGCTGGCATAAATCTACTGACTTTGGGGGAGTTAAGTTCTGATTTTCACTGATAAATGCAAGAAAGGACTCAGCACTCTCCACCTAAACAGCTTAGATTAGATTTCTCCTGGCCCCATTAATATTGCCACTGGTATTCTTTCTGTATTTCTTTTGCCGTGTATGTCAGTAAGTGCTTTCTCCCTGCCTTTTAAAATTCCTTTAACTGTTAAGATAACTGAAACTCCTTTCCTTAAAGAATTCCTAACTGATCTCTCAGTCTGAAATACACTTGAATGCACTTTGGAAAAAACCCTCTGTCCCTCAACTACATAAAGGGTTATAGAGTTAGAGAGGACAATCTGGGTCATTGAGACTCATCCTTTGTAATCGCAGCAAAACATGTAATGGATGCGTAGTCCAGATTGGTCTACGGAACATCCCCTCCCCACAGACCACAAACCACAAGACGGCTCTCCTCTACTCAAAAACGAACTCAGGATCATTCATGAACTACTTATCTCCACAAAGTAAAAGCTACCTGAATTATAATAAACATCAGAGGAGACAGTGAGACACAGATTATACTTACAAGATACTGTATTTTAGTGAGACAACACTGAAGGGTTTGGGCCCAGAGGAGGATGTTTAGCACATCTGAGTCCAACCACCAGTGCATGCTAATGTGGTGGTAACATCAGAGGCAGTGCAGTCATGGCATTGTCATCGGTCACAGGGACAGGTAAGAGAGAGGGGGGAAGAATGGACAAAACCTTACATGTCACCCTTACATGAAGTATTTGCAATGGGATCTCAAGCAAAGAAAACTTCCACACACCTCCTGGCCATAAAGTTGGAACTGGGCTTTGAATTTCGATGCTCTAGGACTATCTCTGTTTATAATCCACGCTCCCAATTACGGGCTGTGTTTGCACAGGTTGGCCTTGGCAAGATGCAGATAGTAATCTTCTTGGGTTCAAATGGGAACTTGCATCTGACTTGCAATTGTGAGAGCCAACAGTTGGGTAAAGAATCCTTTCCACGTGCTTAAACCAGGTCAAGAAGCAGACATGCTGTGTGTTGCTATAAGCAAATGTTGAGGCAATTATACTTCTGGCAGAATTAATCTGTTCCTAAGTCTCATTAAAACGCTTTGCTTCTGACATGTTCTGGTTTGCACTAAGCAGTCAGTACTTTAAAAGTAATAACATGGTGGAATATCCTTCCCACAAGCTATTCTGCTCTCCTTCCAAGAGATGTAATCTGAGGCTGAGATCAGGAAGTATTCATGCCTTCTGAGCACCCTTCTGTTCAGTCCACATGCCCAGCAGCTATGTAGACAAGGTCTGGTAATCACGCACATCTTAGAGATAAGTGTGTGAAGACATCAAGAAATGCGCACATCGCTAGTCTGATACAAGCATTTCCTACAGAGCACTGTCACTCTCTTGTTGTCTGGTGTGGATGCTGCTGGTCCCTCTCTGACAGCATTGAATGTTTGACCCTTCCCAAATGGCTGTGCACATTTGACCCTCCCATGAGAGGTGAAGAAGGTTGAATGCAAGTCTAATCCTTAATTGTGCAATATGGAGGATAATGAGTCTCAGCAATGGCAGGCAGTGACTTTAAGTGGTATGCATGCAAAATATGCAGCTACATTAACCAGTCAGGCAAGGAAGCAGAGAGATTTCCTGAGGTGGGAAACATACTGAAATGCTAATAGACCCCGGCAGGTATTGTTGGTCCTTTGGGGAAAGATACCTAGGAGGAACTTCTTAATTGTATGTTCACCAGATCCTTTCAGCAGATCAAAAGAGAGTACTGATATGAGCAAATAAACTTTGATATGTGCCTTTCACTACTGGTACTAATTGGAAGGAAATTCCCTGGCCTGTGGACCAATGCATTTAATTTGAAAACATTGGAAATGTTAATTGAATAGGGGGGAGGGTTGATTAGAAGCATGACCTCATGTCTAAAATGATAACGAATGCTCTTGACACCTGAACAACAAAAGGTCATGAGAGTATAAACAATGAGAAGAGAAAGAACCATCAGCTAGAGCCCAGACAGTGACATGAGTCTCATGTGAGAAAGGGTGTTGGGCAGAGAGGAAACTGCCAGCTTCAGAGTTGAGACAGTCAAGCACACTCTAAAATGGAAGACCCATATTCTGTACTCATGTACTCCAAATTCACCTTCATTAGAGTTTCAGGGCTACAATTGAGGCAGAGTTTTGCCCTAAATGCTTAGTTTTCTGCTCATCAAGAACCATTGGGCCCTTTCTTGTGCAACCTTGTACCTTAATTACTCAGCAATGTGCAGGTCAGAGAAGATTACCCCCATGATGAGGAGTTAGGGAGGCTGACAGATAACCCTTGGATAACAGGCTGGAAGGGGTATGCAGGGATATGCAATCTTCTTCTACTTAGAAAAGGTCATTCCCTCGCCTTCAGCAAGGAGAGTCTCATAATTAGGTCAATAGCTGGATATCTGCTGTTGGGAGAACAGGACTTGAGGGTATATCTCACCTCCCTGACAGAATGGAGTTTATATCTTGTATACAGATATGCAGCTGGAGCAAAGCAGAAGAGAAGGCAATATATGTATTAGTTTTGAACTTCATTTGGGGCAATAATTCCCTACGTAAAAACCATGATTGCAAACTGCTGAACTCCTATCAAGTGTATATTCTTTCTAGATTTCCTTTTATCTCTCCTCAGACATCTCTGTTACAGTATTTACAGAGGATGTTTGCAACATATAAAAAGAGATCATGGGGAAAGATGCTTTTTTTTTGCCCAGAAAGCAGTTCCAAGACGAGGGAAGGCTGTTTTTCCACATCAGTCTCATCATTGTTCATGATAGGCTGCATCTTAAATGCCAAGATTTGAACTCAACTGACTTTGTTGGTCATATGGAAGTACACTGACAGTGTCCGTTAAAGCTTTGACTAGTGCAAAGTCATTTGAGGATGGGTTTTGGGTTTGGGGTTTGTTTTTATGTTTTTGGGTTTTTTGCCTGTTGGGAGATGTATAAATAACAGTAGAAATCCAAACAGGGTCAAAGTAGAGAAAGGGATATACCTCATAGCTCAACATCTTTCTACCTGGAGAGTCTGTCTGTGAGATGACAAATTTGTATGAACTCTTCAACATCCTTGGACTTCCTAGCCTCATTTTCAGTACTGAAGCAGCAGTACAGCGTGGTGAGAGAAAAGTTCACTGAGTGGAGAGATAATGTGTGGACGTGCTTTGAGAATTTGTGTTTGGTTAGTAATTTCCCACACAGAGATTATGTTTGCAAACTGCTAAACCCCTACTGAGTATATATTCCCTCTAGAGTTTCACTCTACCTCTCTTCTGAAGTCTCTGTTATTATATTCTCAAACTTGTTTGCAGCCTTCAGATTCCATTTACAAATTCTTCTAGCCTTCTTCCTCCTTTATTGCCAAACCCTATTAATATCTGACCTAAAGTGCATTCAAGTCTCACTTTTTCCTTCATACATGCTTTACCATCACTGCCTTTCACTCTAATGGCAATGCAAGAAAGATTTCTTATCTGCCTTACTCTTCTTCATGTAGTTAATCAAACTTCTTCTCCCGATAATTCCTATTTACTGTTATATTAAGATAAAATGATTTGCAGATTTTTTTTTTTTTTTGGTCTCCATTTTGATGAGCCATAGTCCTATATTGCCAAAACCTCTCCTATTTCTTGCCAGGTTATTATGCATACTGAATTAATTTCATGGAATACACTGTATTCTCCTGTTTATTTTAAAAAGCAAAATGAAAGAGAGAGGAAGGAGTGAGGAAAAATAGTAGGAAACTGGTTAAATGCAACAGCAAATACACTTATAGTAATCAGCCTATAAGGCTTAGTACAACTGTCCTCTTTCCTTCTTAGCTTCCTTAGAAGTTGGGCACACTTTAACAGTTCCCCAGGAATGAAGCTGTACATGGGTAGAGTCTATACTTTTAGGATATGCTATGGGGGTATATTATTTTAAGCTAAAAAAAAGGTATTTAATTTCTGCATCTCCTATGGAATACCAGAGAACTTGACACTTTCACAATTCAGAATGCACTGAAGGAAAGCATTACTCAGGGTGGCTCCATGACTCATTTTCAAGCTGAACCCATGCTGGTTTATACTTGGCCCCCAAAACTACTGCAGCCAGCCAAAGCAGAGTCATATCTGAGCCCTTAAAAGTGGGTATTGTCAGTAGGAAGCCTGTCACTCACATATCAGAGCTGAGAGGGCCAGGAAACGCACTCCAGACATTGGCATCCAACTCACGCAGCTGCCCAGCAGTCCCCCATGTGAATCTGGATTCTCTGGGAAAATGAAGGGAATGAGCAAAATGGAGCAGAATAAGCAGTGATAGTAACAGAAGACAATTAGTATTGTCAATATATCTCTATGCCAGTGTGGTTCCTAATTGATTGCCTATGTCTTAAAAATGTAATTACTGAGTGTACTTGTACCATGGATGCATGTTTAAACTATTGCACTTGACAAAGATGTTAGCAATAAGCTGTTCGTGTAGCCACTGGAAACAACCCTAATATGATGAGCTGGGAGTGGCAACAATAATGCTGTGAAAGCAGACATCATGTCACTGAACCTCTCTCCTCTTGGGTCTGGATTCTTTTGGTATGGTATATTTCAAAGGATCCCAAATGCCAGAATGATGGGTTTATTTTAAAAACCTTGAGTGATGGAGGGCTCCAGACCTTATTCTTTATAATAATAAATTATAATAAAAGTAGCATTCCAAATGGGGAAAAAGCTATCTTAGAAGAGGGATGATTTGTTTGAACTGAAAACTAGAAGTAGGTTGGGTTTCCTTGAGCTGTGGAATGGCATTTTGTTCTTCACCCACCCCTGCAATCTCATACCATACTGCCCTGCTGCAAAAACTAGATACCAAATCTCATACTGGACAGGAAGCAAATCCATGTTTAACTGCTTGCAGTTGTGGATGCCCAGTTCAGAGCTCAGATGAAATGATGGAGAAACATAAGGCTGCAACACCCTTGAAAAGAGGAAGGCAGAATCAGGAAAACACTTTAAGGGTCAATTTTTCAAGATCTCAGCTCCTACTTTGGTTTCAATGCATTTTGTGAAGTTCTTGGGGGAAAAAAAAGGCAGGAAAAAAAAAGGCCAAAAAAAAGCGCATGTTAATGTAAAGGCAAGAAAGACTGGCCCGGACAGTTCCAGCCAGTGTTTTCTTTCCAAACTCATGATGCCAGCTGTGACTGTAATTTCTCTATAAGATCTTGCTAATGATAATCATTGAAAACTGTCAGTCTAAATTAACAGACTCTTCTCATGACCCCTCAATGCATCTATAGTAGTTGGCCACAGTAGGAGATGAGGTTGCCCTCCTTAACATGTCCCAAAACCAATAGCAGCGGCTACCTGACCCCCTACCAAGCTGCCTTCTCTCTCCTCTTCCCTTGCCACTGTAAATCTGAACTACCTTTGGGGAAACAACAGTGCTGGGTTCTCTCTTCAGCTGCTGAAATAGCTCAGTCACCACTCAACCCTTCAAACAGTGGAGAGGACCCTCCTGATACACCAGCCCTACAACCCTCAGCACTTTGCGAGGATCCCAAGAAGAGCCCCATTTGCACAGGCTGCTCCCCCTCCAGCGATGCTGCTGATGTTATCATCTCCTTCCTCCCCTCAGCGCTTACCACAAATCTGGTCTTTGTACTCCTTAGCCTCGCCCTGATAGTAGGCTGACATTTTTATAAGAAAAATTTTCTGCTGATTGTTGTGGAAAGGTCCCGTTTTGTCTGAGGCACTGTCTCGGGGAGAGTGGTAAGAAGCCCATTGGTGGGATGTTTAAAATTAGCAATAGGCTGTTCAATGTACAAATAAGGAGTAATCTTCCCCAACATGGAAATGGGTTAAATGGTGGGAACTCTTCTGCCTGTAACTGCTCTGAATCTGCCTAGTGCTTTGTTCCCTAGACGGTGCATTCTCCCGGATGGTGATCAGAGACGAAGCTGACAACAGCTGCAAAATGGATTAACTGAGGTCTTGAATTATTTTTGTCTCTCAGATTACTTATTGCTTCGTAAAAAACTTTGTGGGGAACGACACTGAATGCTTGAGTAATCCAGCCTCTTCCAGAATATTTTATGGGGTAGGAGCATTTGCAAATAATGGTGAACACCAAAAAAAAAGTTATGGATTTAGGGAAGTCCCAAATATATTCCTTTTGCCCTCGTGATCTACATCCTCTTCACACCTTGTTCTGGTTTTCCTTTCAGTGTTTCCCAGGTTCTCTGTGCTGACATGCCCTGTGGTGGAGAAGGGAGGCACAGTGCAGTAAGCGGTAGCATTACTAACGAGCCTACGTAATCATTATGGGCCTGCTCTTCAGCAGGACTAAGTCTTCAAAGGGTAATGACGTTATTGGAGTTACACTGCTTATATCCAAAAGCAGAAAAGGTCTTGAATGGCAAACAGCAGCTTTTTGCTTTGTTTAAATAAATTGTTTTGCCTTAATGACCTCTAAAAATGTTACTAAACTCTTTCAAGTATTTTCCTTCAAAGGAGAAATAAGTCCTGTTAGAAAATTAACCCAGGTGCCAATCACACTCTCTTTCTTGTTTACATGGTTGTGTTTAGTTTCATCTTTACTTAACCAGTCTTTGGTGACTTATCATTGGTTAAATCCTATGAGATCACCTTAGGAATTCATTGCAATTCAGCACAGGAATCTAGCCCCATACACTGCAAGGCTGTTTCTACCTTACCTGCATTTTAATGGCTCTTCCAGTCTATCATGCCTTAGAGTCTGCAGCCCTTCCCACCGGACATTAGCACATTTTGACCTCAATTTGAGAGGAAACAAAGTGCTGCAAATTATTTTTCCATGACTAAAGCACCAGATAAGGTTTTACAAATGGAAAAGTGAGCCACAGAGCACCATCTGTGTTACACCCTCTGTTTAAAAAAAAAAGAAAAAGAAACAGCCAGCTACTATAGGCTGTCCCACCCCTTCTGACACTGCCACACATTGCTTTGCAGGATTCACCTCCTTCCAGAAGTAACGATTAAAAATCACCACTCAATCTTTTAAGATGAAGAGGTTAAAAAAAGCAGCTGGTATGTTACAGAGGATATTCCCAGCAGAGCTATCAGGCAGGTTTTCTGCATACTTGAGCACCTATTCCTTCATACATGACCACTAGATTGCAGCCATCTAAAACTCACAGGTTGCCTATTACTAGACACAAAAAACCATGATGAGCATTATTCCTCCTGCAGTTTTTGCCACTGACTCAGCGCACAGGCTGAGCACAGAAGCAGCAGCATTTTGCTGTTGGTGGCACAGTTTTGGAGGCTGTATTTATAACCGAAGAGACTTGGTGACTTGTACGGACATTTACATTCACATCCAATCCCAAGATATTCTCAGGAGGAACAATGGTTAACTCCAGTGTCCTTCACAAATACAAGCAACAGCATGTTTGTGCCAGGGTAAATTTGTCCCTATGGCATTCTCTGCTTCCAGTCCTTAAGTGTTGGGCAGTCTGGCTTGTTTGCTATTAAAAGTGGAGCCAGGCAGGCAATTCAGAACTTCTTCAGATTTTTATTATTTTTCCTCTTTGTTAACTGAGATATTTGGAAATTCTGTGGAAAACAAAAGAGTGAAAATAGACCCTGGCACAGTGCTTTGTTCTTATTCACATTTTGGGTTTTAATCTAAGACCTAGTTTAGCATCTCACTTCTTTTGACCAGCAAGTCCATGTGCTCCTGAAAAACTTTCAAAAGGAAAATTTCATCAAATCTTGCATGTGCCTGTGAAAAGAAGCTTCAGTCAGTTTGTATTTTCATCAGAGGCACCCTTCAACTAGACGTAAAAAGATATTCTGTTGTGTTTTTTTAAACTTGTAGAGCGATTATACCGATTATACATGTTTTGGATTTATAATGCTTTCAGAAATCTAAAGTACCATTTTGTTATGATTTCTAGGTGATAAGCACAGCAGAACAAATTCAGGGGCTCCTCTACTTGCTTGTCAGCTGTAGGAAACCATTTGCTATGAGCAAATCACATTTCATGTGTTCTTAGTATTAATATCCAACCAAATGTCAATGCAAGAGTTAAATTGCTATTCTACAGATTTTTTTTTCTCTTAGATTTCAAGAATAAAAATCAAGTTCAGACTATGCAAAGGTCAGTTGGTTTAAGTTTTTGTTAAAAACCAAGACAAGACTGGTTAAGGATCACTGGATTCAGGTGAATGTGGGCTGGCTTCTCTCACAGCTGACAGTCTCTCCTCTAGTTTGGCTTTTGATTTGCAGTTCTCTGCTAAAGAGAGATTGAAGAAACCCCCAGGTCCACATTGCTCACTATTGTTCTCCTAAGCCAGCAAAGAAAGCAAAACTTCAAAGCCTTATAAATCTGTTATTAGTTATGAAGATAATGATAATCATGCATATTACAGAAGTGCCTGTGGGATAACTACGACGTGGCCTCTTACTGCTGTGAAGTAGCAGGTGGCCATAGCCTTGGAAAGTCTGTAACCCAAGTGGGCAGTGGAAAACCGCATTGTTAGTCTAAGCTTTCTTTAGAGATGTGTCTTTGAGTTACGAAGTAAATCAGTCATTGCAGAAGCTCCTTCTGAAACAGGAGACTAGCACAGACAGCCACAAATAGATCCAGATTTTTTCAGATAAAATGCAGGTTTTGTGGGAAACCATTTGTTTCTTGAGACAACATGGATTAACAAAACTTGCTGGGTTTGATGAACTTCAGTCAATTCCAGTGTAAGGGTCCTGGCAGCCTGTCATTTTTGCATCCATCATAGAACAGAGAATCAAATGCTCCAGATTACCTGCTCCATGCTGTCTGCTGCTGGATCACAGTCACACCAGGGACATGGATGATCTCTCTGACTCAGAACAGTGAAGCTGCCCTTACCAATCTTGCTTTGGTGTTTCAGGGCTCATGAGTGATTTTTATTTGATGTTTTTTACTTCAGTCTGATTCAAATGAAAGAGGAAGCATTGGTTTTCCACCCACCCTAACCATCAACTTCGGTGAAGAGGTTGAGGGAGCAGCCACTTCTTGCTGACCTCGATGCAAAAAAAAGTCCCTGTAATGGCAACACTTCAGCCAATGTTTACTCACCATCCTGAATCAAAATGGACATGAGAATATGTTGTGATTCTTCTTGAACAAAGCCATTCTTATAAAAGAACGTAGAAATCAAAAAATCCACAATTCTATTGGCATTTGCAATTCACAGCTAGAGCCAAATCCAGTGCTTGGACTCCGGCTCACCTGTAAGTTACTCATAATAGCCTAAAGCAATTTGCTTCATTTGAAATAGACGAGGATGTTTTTCTCTGGCTATAGGAGAGGTGAGGTACCTGGGTTAGAATAAAGATTATCTTGGCCAGGAAAAAGGAGGAGTTGTGACAGCAGGGGACTGAAGATGAACAGGACTGTGCTATCTCTTCTGTTTTGTTTACAAGTCTTGCTATCAGCCATCAGTGCCTAAAGCTAGAGGAAGTGTGAGTTTCAACGAGCTCTTTAAAGTGTAGATTGAGTTACTCCTGTTGTTGATGTTCGATGTGGATCATTTAATTCATTCTGCAGAAAATGTGAAAATCATGTGGCTACAGCAAGTTAGCCCAGCAGCAAGTTGTCTTGAGAGCTTAGTTTTCTCTCTTTTATTAGGAAGCACTGGAACATATCCCAGTGGCTACATCAGTGGCTCCACTAACGTTTCTGGCAGAAAAGGAGTAACCTGTGCTTCATGCTGCAGGGGTTTCAGATGGTATATTCAGTAGTTCCAGATGACACACAGATGATACCAAGCCTGCCTGTGAAAATGCTTAGAGCCACTCAATGTCAAATAAAAATTAATGTTCATCACTTTTTGCCCTGCAGATTAAGAAATTTAACCATTCAGACTAGAGGTCAGGTTTACAGCTGGTATTGCCTGATATGGCTTGAATGACTTAAGTAAATGTGTCATAGATTAATTTGCAGATCTCCTGTTATAACAGTTCCATCTCTTCTCCCTCAAACCCAGCTAAAAACCCAGTGAAAACAGTGAGTTTGAATTATAATAACAACAAACATGCTTTTTATCAGAAGAAACAAAGAGAGTTTACACTTCTTCCCCTCCTCCATTTAGATGCCACAGAAGAAACAAAGAGAGTTTACACTTCTTCCCCTCCTCCATTTAGATGCCACAGTACTGGCATCATTTGTGTTCCCAATTCATCTGTCCAAAGAGTTTCAGCACAGTGATGGAGGCACAACCAGGGCCACCTCTGCAGCAAAGGAATGAGAGGAGATAGGGCTAAGTGGGAAGTTAAAGCCTCTCCTATGGCTATTGCAGGGAACATGGGTCTAGTCACTGCAGGGGAACAAGAAGTCACATGGCAGCTCTTCTCTCTGTGCCTGTGTTAATGTTGCAGTCTTTTGGCAAAGGAGATGACAAAAGATATGTGACCCTGACCCCCAATGAGGAGTTCAATACTCTCAGCACGGTGTTCTGATATATCACATATGGTACACACTTTACCAAATTTCAGGTAGGTTCTCATTCAGATTTATTTTTCTACCCCAATGCAAAGGTCAGTCTGAGCTACAGAGGTCCTGGAGTTCTCACTTCCACGTGTTTGAGATCTACTTGTCAACATTGGTTAGTCTAAGAAAATGTGCTGTCCAGAACTAGGGGGAAGAAAAAATAAGGTTCCAGCACTACCATTTAATAAGTTCCCAGATGCTCAAAAATAGTAGAAAAATCCTTGTTTTGTACTGTGGTTTCCATTTGCTGGTGGAAAATCACATAAAATAATCGTTTTCGTGGAACATGGAAAATTCCACCTGCAGTACACGTGTTGTATTATTGCAGAAGAGGGAAATCCTAGATATTGTTTACAGAGACAGACAGCTTGTTTATTCAGCATTGGCTAGAGCTGGCCAACCAGCCTTAAAATAAAACTGTATGTGAAATGCTTGCAGGAACCCAAATGATTTACTATCAGAAATATCCGTTCATTCAATAAATTCAGCTAAACCTTCCAAATACAGCCTGCAGTTTGATTAATGGAAGAAGCTAGAGAGCTGTGCTTTAGCTGGGATTCAGGATATTGCTGATCACTTATTTTTGATGGATGGGAGGGATGGGATGCCTCTTTCACAGGAGGAGAAGGCAAAGCATCCTCTTTGGTAGTTCCATAAAAGAACATCCCAGGGCAAGTGAACAGACAGGGTCATTTCTGGTGTGACACTAAGTACTCTGTTGCTTTCAACAAGCACACTAACTTTTTACCTGGTAGAAAGTAGGGGGCAACATTTATTTGATATTACAGCTATGCCAGAACTCTGCCTTTGAGTTATAGGAACAGACAACCAGGGCTTATGAACTCTTATGGATGCTGCTGGAGTCACTCACCTAAGATTTCATCTCACAAAATATTTAGCTTTCCTTTATGACTGTCCCATAAAACACTTGTAGGCAGGAGTTTTTCTCTCACCTTGATTATTCAAACCTCTTCTTCCTGTTGCTTGTTTTAATATCTTCTTCATTCTCCTCTCATCCATTCAAAACTTTTAGCTGTAAATGTCCTTCAGTGGCTCTCTTCACTTGGCCACATACCTTTAATTTGGTGTTTCAAGATCACATGAAAGGGAGGTTATCTCACCTTTTTATTTATTTACTTACCATTTTTTGAGAAAAAAACCCCACAGGTTCAACGTGTTAGAGCATTTTTCAGATTAAATCATAATGTAACCTCAATATGCTGCAGAGGTCAGGACCAGAGCAAGCTAGTCTTGAAATCCCCAATACCCTGGTCCAGCATTCATAATCTGGCATTTATAAATAAAAATGTCTTGAAAAAAGAAATCAAGGTTGATGGGGACCATTATTTGTGAGGTTTGGAAAGAGAAAGTTTACAAAATTCAGCTTGCTCAGCCCCTGCATTTAAGGACAATCCTGTTGGGAGCACGTAAAGCTGCTTTACATTTGCTTCTCACAATCACCACCTTTGTCAAGGGAGACCAAAGAGGTTATGAATGTGTGAAGTATTGCAGATCCACAGCAAGACTTTTTTTTTTTCTTTCTGCCCTGACCTAGTGAAAATGTCTCGAGTGAATTTTCTCCTTGATGAAGCAGCCAGTTGAGGAGGTTTCCACAGAGTCCATTTACAAATGGCACAGTGTCTTGCAGCACCCTTCATTAAAAAATGTTCTGCCACGTATTTGGCATGCAGAAGGGGGCACCTCAGCAATTGTATGTACATTGGCTCTCTGTGACAAGTCTTTCAGGCAACCATGCAGGCTACACATGAACCACCCACCCAAAATACATGTCTCATGCCACAGGTTTATGTTCTCCATTTTTGACAGCTCAGCAAGAATCAGCCCCCTGGCATGCCTATCCATATACCACAGCTGGGTTCAAAGGGGGTGATGTATCATATTTTGGGGGCTAGAGCCAATTTTTAGTCTTATTATGGGGTATTTGCAGTAGCTAGGATTTTCATCAGCAGCCAGTCAAGCGCGGAGCAGGTCCCCTGGGTGGCAGCCAAGATAGCATTAACTCAAAAACCTTGTCATTTCAATTTTTCCTACGTTTCCCTCTGCGTGCCTGTGTTTTAAATCTTGCTGTGTTTTAAATCTTGCTGAAGTCTCACCTTCCCCTTTCTAGGCTGTTGCTGGTCTTCTAGCCTGATGGAAAGCCCAACCACTGCTAAGGACCAGCAGCTCAGGGAGGTAGAGCCAGCTCCAGGGCACATGCAGATTACTCTGTGCCCCAAGACAGCCAGTTTGGCCTATGCTAGGCTGGTTGCTTCTTGTTGCTGAGAGGACCTGGGGTGTGCTGGAGTAGAGGCTACTCTGGGAGGAAAGGGGTGCCCAGCCACTTCATGTTCCACTCCTGCTCATAAAAGCAAGCTCTCCTCCCAGCTCCACCTCAACCTTCCCCATAGCCAAAGCATCTCTTGGTGCTGAAAAACTCAGTTTTGCCTCCACCGCTGAAAAGCTTAGGTCAAGTTTTGCCCTGAGGCTACCAAGAGGAGCAAGGCAGGCACCTACTGAAGTTGAATTGCAGGCCAAAGCATTATCTGGCAGTCATTCTCCCAGCACTGATTTCAGCCAGCATGATTAAGTCTGAGCAATTCTGTTTGTACACAGAAAGTCAGATGTAGCTGCAGAAGGAGGTTATCTCTGTGCAACTGCTTTCAAGGTCCAGAAACAGAATCAGCCTGTGCTGAGCCATTGATCACCCTAAATCAGCGGTGACCAGAGTGGTCTGATTCATACACACGGTCCATCCAGGTTTAACTAATTACATGTTTCTTATTATCTCCTGGCAGCTGACAATTAGTTCCTGACATATCTGTCTTTGAAAGATCATTGTAATAGTTGCAGTGCCAAGCTCCAGTCAAGATGCAGCAAGGACAAAGCAGCTGGGCTCCAAATATTTATCATGCGAAAATTACCTTTTCAGGATTGTGAAACAAACAGCATTTCCACCTGGAAGTCAAAATGCTGGATTTTTCTTCAGAAGTGAAGATGTTCGATATTTAGGAAAGTTAAAGAGGTGATGGACAGAGTAAGGCTTTATATTGTGTTGTTTTTCTCTTTGACTGTGCTATCAAGTGGCATGTGAGGTGTAAATACTTGGGGTCTGGCTCTGCGCTCCTTACTCAGCTGAAAGTCCATCAGAGGCAGTGGGAACGCTGCCCTAGCTAAGAATTTCAGACTGATTTTCAAAAAGTTGAGCTTGCTGCTGCTAACTGATTATGCAGTATTAACTCCGCAGTTCTGCCTGTGAAAAAGATAAGCACTGTGACCCCCATTTCACAAGCATGAAAGAGCGACAGAAGCAAGTTTCTCTGTGGTCTCTGTTGCCATAGAAAACACATGTTTGTAGTGTGCTGGGTGTTGGTGTAAGCCAGGTCTCAAATCTCACACTAAGCCCCCCTCAAGCTCACCCTTGGAGGATCTATCTGTAAAGGCAGACTCCAGTAACTCTACAAACTTTCATGGAAGTCCCATTCTGGGAAGAGCTGGCACTGGCAGGATCACACCATCTTCAACAGCAGGGGTTAATATAAAAGCATACAGTGGATACATCTTTTCAAATTAATATTTCATTCCTAAGTGCCCTTTAGCACACTACATCACAGAACAGAGATGACATTTCTATCCTTGCAAATGTGCTGTACTCTTCTAATCAGGATGTGTTGTGTCGGTGTTGCTGGCTGGTAATACAGCCTGGCCTACTGCAGCGATCTCATTTGTAAGACCTTGCCATCCCAATGGCGAGCCGTAGAGCTTTTTAAACAGGGCTGTATTGATAAGGAAGGACTATCTGGTAAATGTGTCATGTTCCAAGCACAGCTGAAATATGAAATGTAGCAGGGATTAGGAACAGCTTTTAACTAGGACAACAAACTGTTTATATGTGTAGACAAAACTCCTTGCGTTGATTTATAGTCTCATTCATGCTGCATTCTTTGTAGCACCAAGGGTGATATAGCACTTTAGCTACATCAGTTTAGCATTTCCTTCATCATGCTGGGTTTTGGAACAGTACAGTAAAGCATGTAAGTGACGTTGGTTAACTTGAACCCTACTGTGATGCTGATGCCAGAAGAAAATGATTTTCAGTGTCTCCAGTTATCCCAGCTGACTGTAATAAGAAAGGAATCACCCACTATGTTTGGACCACAACCCAAGGAAGATTTCAGTGGTTTCCATTAGGATCTGGAAACAGCCTGGGAACTGAGTTAGTGCAGGGTGAGGCGAGGCCTGTGCGTTAGCTGGATTTGCATGACGATTAGCGGACCCATATTGCACTGTTTGGGTTTTTGCTCATCAGTCTGAGTTACTCCCAGCTTCAGCACTGTCTTGAACTCCAGGCAGAAGGTCAAGGATGACTGCAAACAAGAAGATACTTAGCATATGTGGCAAACCTGTTTTAAGGCATCATGGATCTGCTGCATCTAAGCATGTTTCACCACCTGGAGGTAGACAAGGAGGCTTAGAGCCTTCAGATACGTAAGTACCTCAAATTGCTGATGTTTCAGGTGGATTATGAGTTTCTTGAACAACCTGCCTGAACAAGTTCAGCTCTTTGAGACTGGATAAGAAGTGCTACATAACAGTCAATCATCGGTGGGAAAATCCATCGGGGGCTATTAAATGCAAATAAAGAGCTGACCCAGTCCTTTCCCTCTGCTAGTCCACAACTATGAGTGCTGCAGTCAGCAGACAGCCCCTCACATTCTCTCTAAATAACATCTCCTACCACCATTGCCTATATTATCAAGCTGACACTTGGCCCTCCGGAAACCTCACAACCCTCTCCAGAAAAGAGGAGCAGAAAAGACCTAGCAGTGGATAACACAAAGAAGCTAAATGATGTCAGGAGACAAAATAAATGCAGGGAAAAGGTGTAAGGGTCACACGTCTGAAAAATAAAAAAAGGAAACCAGCAGGATACACAGATCAGAGTGACCCTAATATTTCCCCCCATCCCTGCACATGTCCAGGGAGCTGGTGGACACTGACCAGACACTGGGCTTGGTGAAGCTTTGGCCTGACCTTCTGTAGCCTTTCTTGTATTCTTTTTGATAAGTGAGGGGATGTACAAATCAGAGAAATCAGTATGTTAAGAATGGCTGATTTCCCACTAGTATCATTAAAAACTAGGTCAAAAGGAAAGTCTGAGACTCACTTCAAATCTTTAGGGAACTCTATCTACAGCAACTGGTCTTCAACGCTCAGACCTTGTCCTCCCTCTCTCTTCTCCAGAGAATAATATAGTACGCATGTGAGTGGGTAGGAGGGGTTATGAAGAAAGCTATTAACCCTAAAATAGAAGTCAAAATGCAACTTTAAAGGAAAAATATGCAGCATTCAGAATAATGTTTTTTATTATTGGAATGAAAGAAAAAGAAAGTTTTACAAAGCCAAAGATGGTAAAAAGAACGAGGCATGGTTTGGTGTCACCAATTTCAAGTTAGCATTTCTACATTGTCCCCATGTGTCTGCCATCTGCAACACTGCTGTTTGGCAGCAAATACAATAAACATAACTAGCAACCACAGCATGCTTTTTGAAACATGACAGAGGTACCCAAGAGACCAGCGACTTTAGGTTACAAGTCATAACCGGTGCAAGCCCGTCTCAGTAGTGAAAAGTGTACATAGGCTTAAGCGAGGCTTCCTCTTGCAGCAATTTAGACTGTCTCAGGTCCCCTGTGATTGCCTTGGAGATATCCACCAGCAGCCTACAGTGCTGACAGGGAATTTGAGCTTGTGTAACTGACATTTTTGAAGGTTGGCAGGGAATATAATAGTGAATGGTTGGCCATTCTCACATGAATTTACTTGCCAGAGAGCTAGTATTACATCATCTCAGACCCTCTGGAAAGTCTACTGGGGACAGAACCTCCTTCAGTCTAACCTAAATGTGCTACACGGGGGAATTAAAAACTTTGGTATACTCAGATTTTCATTGAAAATTGGCTCCACATGTATTCAAAATTTTGTATTTGGAGCTTGCTACATAGTTTTGATGAAGTGGCCCTGAAATCACTGAGCCAGTATAACAAGTTCTTGGGTTTTCAGTTGAATTCCTCTTATGAAATACAAAAACCTACTGTTTATTGTTACTCAGAAACAGATCTCGGTTGAGTTGACACCCATTCATCTGCCTCCCAATCTTAAGTTGTCCAGACGGAAGTGTTCCTAGGGTGAGACCACAAGCTGGGTCACTAGAGCAATGTTTTATAAACATTATGGAACAGTACAGAAAGATCATTTCCTCATTGCAGTGAGGAGAAGAGGGGTAGATGTCTGATTCAGTAGTGAGAGCATTTGAGTGAGACTCAAAAGATCTGGGCTGCACGCGAGATCCCTTTTGGTAAGTCACTACATTTCTTCACATTTTGGTTTTTTATTTTATAGTATTAGACAAATGTCCTTTTTATACATGCCTTAATAACCTGGCTTGAAAACAGCAAAAAGAGCATCTCAGTAAAAAAAGGGGGCTTAAGCAAGAAGTCAGTAGCTCTGATCTTCCTGTAGCACAGTTTCTAGCAACACACTGGGCTGCTGTTTAGGGCTGGCTTACAGTGTTATTTAGGAACTGATCCCAAAGCCTGTGTTTGCTCACTTTGTCAGAACAGAGATTTATAGTGCATGTTCTTCCACTAGAGTGAACGAGTCAAGACTTCCCTACAGAAACTGAATTTCCCTTGAGGGTTTCAAATCCAAGTACATCCTGACCTTACTCACTGTCTGACAAAAATACTGCTTGTGGTGCTTTGTTTCTACGACATGTCTTGAGAAATGGTGTTATAAACTCAACATTTCAGGCTGTGTGGATTGCTAAACCTCTTAATTTTGGGATTATAGCAATTGGAAGAGTTCTCTTTTGTACTCCACTTGCCTTCTTCCATGAATAGCCAGAATTCTGAAAGCTGTTGTATTTTTCATGAACAAAGAAATTATTTTGTCCAAACTCGCACTTGATGTTTTGTCACCTGGTCTTTCTGGAGGGTTACCCCACTCAACTGCAATAGTAGAGTAGATATGTGAAACCTTGCTAGTCCAGACAGTCTATAACTGGGTTACAGGAACACACAAGAGGGTTCTTGCTTTGAGCAGACTGCCATGAATACATGGCAAGAGATTTATTTTAGTATGCATTTTCTTGAAGGCAAATTTTCATCCATCATTGTTGCAGTTTGTAGCCTTTTTTTTTTCTAAATTCCCAGTCTTTTGTTTAAAGTATAACACTTTGCCTGACCCTCCCTTATTGTAAACATATTTCTAAGAATGTTCAAGAAAATGTTGAGCTTACTCTGAAGCAACTGAATAAACACCAGAGCTGAGGACAGTTTCCAGTTTGTGGGGAGCCCTGATCTGACCAGTCATGACAATTCCAACACATGCTGTAGGAGGACAGTAGACACCAAAGTTAAGTACTGTATTGTGCTGAACTAATATTCATTTATATCTTGTTTGCTTAGATGTGACATGTTGGTGGTGGTTCTTCATTCTGGACAGTATTGGTGAAATTCCTCCTTCAGTGTCAAAACACCCTCTGATTTCAGCAAGGCCAAGATTTTGTGAGTCTTCTTGCATGGGACATGGACCATATGCCTTTGATGGAAATGAAAATATCAATAGAGTTGCAGGTGCATTCTTCCACCTGAGGCAAAGGTAAAAAGAATTTCCTTGCCACAGATTATTCCAGGAAGCTTTATAAGTAGTTCACAAGTCTCAGGAAGTGCTGAGTGGGCTTCCTGCTTTCAACAATCAAGCCTCAGGTCATTAGACTCAGGTTAGTCTTACACTGTAAAGGAAAAAAATCCTTAACCCCCAATGTGGACTTACTAAATCAATGAGAAAGTTACTTCTTGGCAGTGTACGTGTCACTTTTCCACCCTAGGAATGAGCGCTATGTCTTCCACAATCTACTTCACTTTCAGGCAGAATTCTGGTTTGCATCTTATTGGGATAAAGCTGGCATAACTCCAGTGAAGGCAATGAAGCAACTCCAGATTTACCAGGATGCCATGGAGAGCAGATTCTGGTCCTCTGGTTTGATAGTTGAGACAAACAAGGCCACAGACAGTGTGTTCATCACTGAAGGGAAAACTGGAGTCTAATACTTATTAGTCTTTAAATGCTTGACCTCCTCCTGAAACAGCAAATAGAGGGAAGCTGTATGAGAATTATATAAAGTGAATCAATGACTTGGTACTTGATAGCCCCCTTCTAAATCAAGAGTCATCTGTTCATACTGCACAGACTAGCTAAGCCCCCCCATTTGTGACTTATTTCTTATTGATACTAAGAAGTGCTATGAGACACCAACCACAATAAGAGACTACAGGGGACATCAACAGGGGAAACAGAACAAATTAGGAATAGTTTAAAACTTTGGGTGGAGGGGAGGGAGAAAACAAGAAGCCTGCACCCGTGCTTGCCCTAGGAAAAGTGTAAAAAAGGAAAATGGCACTGGAAAAATAGAGACAGTAGAAAAAGAAGAGAAAAAGCCCGCAAAAGCAGATAAAGAGACTGATGAAAGAAAATCAAAAGAAAGGAAAATTCTATTTAGGCCTATTTTGCCTGCTGAACATTTTTTTCAACAGCAAGTATATGAGGCATTCCATATTCTTAAGCAAAAAAGAAAATCATTCCACTGCAATCTAGATAATTTCCCACTCCATTTGATGATATAATGCACTAAGAGCAAAAAGCTCTAAATCATCTAGAATAACCTACCAGTCTAACATTTCAGCAAAAAGGAATAAACTTTATTCTAAACTGTTTCACTCTCAGAGCTAATGCCTTTCACAGCCCCTATTAGGTATTCTGTACGTACTGCATTCCTCCCACATGGAGGTGGAGGTGTTGAGAATAATTTCTTCCTGCAGGTGTATCTGGTCTAACAGGGTTCTGCCCATACATACCACAAAGCAGTTTCTCCTTTCCAGAGGACTCCCCAAGACCATTGCAATCATCATGGGCATAAACAAATAAAAGGAAACAGAGATGGTATTAAATACATCCAGCTATGCTAAGCAATTGTTTTTAACATCATTCTGCCCTTCTCCTGCAGTAGCAAGTTGCTGGTGTGTGTGTGTGTGTGTTTTTTCCCCCCTTTGCAGAGTGCTAAATCCAGCCAGAAAGCTGTTATGAAAAAATACCCAAGGGAAGTGTGATGGAGAGTTTCTCCTCACTGATTTCTCTTCTAACATTGTTTCCTTCCTTCCTCCCCTCTCCACCCTGCAGACTCGATCCTCAGCCCACTGATGTCAAAGGAAAAACTCACACTGACCTCATGTGGCTTTGGATCATGCTTCCATTCCTGGGCCATTTGTTTTTATAAGTGAGCTAACAGGAGCACTAAAAAATCCCGTCAGTGGAGCTCTGAAAGTGCCATCCACTGCCCTAACGGCTGGTGTGAGTTTTCAATGGAACTGCGTCATTTGAATCCAGGATAATATTTTACCTTCAATATACCACCATTATGAATTCATTTGACATTCAATGTACAGTAATAACAATGAATTTGCTGGATATTGAATGTCACATACTTTCACAAGTACAGCATTTCATTGTAATGCACAGCAGCATTAGTTTAACGATACCAGGGTTTTTCCAGAATCCTCTCTTTATGTCCCTCGTTTCTCCAGGAGAACAATAAATACTGCTTAACAATGCCTAAGACAAATAAAATCATACTTTGCTTTTGGAGAGAAATATGATCTATATGCAGGCCTCTAGCGAGCCGAACAGCAACGCTTCCTGGGACACTGTGAGCATGAATTTGTGCACAGAGGCTTTCTCTAACCATAAAATGGATGGCCTGGAATATTAATCAGGGTTTTTTTTGTTTTGTTTTTCTTTTCTTTGTGGTTGCTCCCCCCCCCCCCCTTAATTGATTCCAGGGAGCAAAAGGAAATAACCTTCCTTCAAACGACCCTGCAGCAAAAAATAAAAAGATATAAAGACGTTAATCTGAAGGATGGTCAGGAGATTAGTTTTAAAATGAGCATTACAGAGTTGCTTGCTGAATATTTCAGGTACTGAGGAACAACATGGAGTTGTTCTTTGCAAAGCAAGATGTGAAATTCAGGGCCAGATCCTACCTCTGTTTCTTACACGGGTTATCCATAGGAGATGAACAGGCCACACTGTAAGAGTGTGGTGAGCTGGGCAGAATCCCACTGCTGGTGGAGTGAAGGGCTGGGAAGTGAGGGAGGAGTGGGTTCCCCCCATGCCAGTGCAAGGGGAGGCATGGGGTGTTCACCCAGCATTAGGGAGAGGCACCGACAAGGAGGAGCTACAGCCCTCTTAGACCTTGTAGTATCTGCGCCAGACTTCACCCCATCACTTCAGCTTGGGTGGTCATTTGGATATCTCAGTCCAGAGAAATTCATAACTGTGCACCCAGCTGGGTTTTATAGTGAGGATGCACCCATGCAAGTGCTTTGCTGGACGAGTGAACCCCTGCTACTTATCTGCTATTTTTGTGACATGGTCGGCCGGCCATCAGCTGGTCCCATTTCTACACAGTAGTGCCAAAGCCTTGTCGTCCACTGTCACAACATCTGCTGGGGAGGTACCCAGGGTGGCAGCCTGGTACCCCATCCTCCTCAGGAGACAAAAATGAGTTGTGTGCAGAATGGGTTTCCTGGCTGCCTGCTGGTTTTACAGGTTATCTTTAAAAAAAAAGAGAGAGAGAGAGAGAGACATGCAAGTCATGTTTTATTGTAGAAGGAATGATCACCATGCAAATGGATTTTTTTCTAACCTGTTTTTGTGCTAATCACTTGGATATACAGCATCTGTAAATGCCCATGATGAAACCCAGATAAACCTTATTTGGTTAACCAATCTGTTTTCTGAAGCAGTATTTTTTGTAATTTTAAGGGGAAAATTAGTAATATTTCTGATGATAAAGTAAACATTGTCATCAGCTGTACTGCTAGTAGTGCAGAGTCCCTCAAGAGTTTTGTCATAGGAGGTGTTTGATTAATTCCTAATGTTTTGCTGAATTCTACTGAACCACAGATAAATCTATTGTTTCTATAAATGGTCCTTCAGCAAGGTGAAAAGAAAGAGTGAGTGACCAAATATGACAAGGCTTGATTGAGAAAGACACCTTGATGGGCATGTGGAAGTCCAAGGCATAAGAGTAGCCTGCAATTAGCATGTTTTTATGTGGTTTACTGTGACATGAGTGTGCCAGTGCTCTCTTAAAAGCTCTTGGAGCTGCAAATTTTGAAGCTGTCCCTTCAGCTTTATGTTTGCTTGCATGTATTCTAGTTTTCATCTGAGAGTACAGAGGCTGTTTCCAAGGCAAGGTGCCCTTCAGTTTAAAATACAGAAGCATGGTGAATATATTAAACAGTGAAATGAGTAAGACAGCAACTGTAACTATTGCAGCTAATGCTACATCACCCAGCCTTGCACAGAAAGAGTTGAATCTACACAATTATTTGCAATGAATGTGCTCCAGAAGACCAATCAGCATTTTGAATGAAAGAGAACCTAGGGGAAAAATTGCTCATCTCAGATAAAATAATGAAGGCAATAATCAGTGGGATAAGGCAAAATGAATGGCAAGACCCGCTTGTTAAATATTAGCTCTTCAGACCCGTACAACAATAGAAAAGAACTGCATCCTAAATGAGATACTGTTATGTCACCTGTCATGGATGTTTAATCATGTCTGGACAACATTATTTTTTCCCACTTATCTCCTAGTGCCAATATTTTATCCCCAGTACTGTATGTGGGCTTTCAGGCAGCTGTCTACATATGGTAGTTTTGGAGAAGGCTAGGTTAGGAATAAGAAAGTCTGAAATCTGAGTTCCTCGTACTTAATAACCAATGTGACATTTCTATATCCAGCTCTCACACCACAGAATGGCAAGAAAAAATTTCACCATAATTAGATCCCATTGATGAAATGCTACAGACAAAAGGTCTCTATGCGTGGGGATGAAATGGGCTTGCCTCAGATATTTATATGCCACTTATTTAATGAGACATTGATTGATAACTTACCAATCTCTACATTGCTTTTTGTAGTGCAAATACACCAGTATGTTCAGATATATAAACAGATAAAAGACAAATAGAAGAGGCAATGATCAATCTAAGCAGACGTGTTTTAATGAAGAATTACAAATAGGCAAGTGATTCCAGACAATACACAAAAGGCAAAGGTTTAGATCAAACTATCTGAATAAACGGTGACTTGAAAGAGTTTAAAGCAAAGCATAGGGATGTCCCAGGAGGGTGTATGTGTTTTACCTGTCGATTCATACAATTGCCCGTTAGATCAAATCAAATATTTCACTCATAGAGTCCATGCAGTGATAGAGCACAGGCAGACAGTTTTTGATGTGTCAGCATGTCAGCAGTGAGACACCAGACACATGATGTTGCACTCACGATGAGCTTTGCTTCATGTGCTTCTTTTCTTGGGCAGCAGTGAAAAAGTAGCAGAACTGCTCGGCTGTGCTACCTGGCTAATACAATTACCAGCTTTGAACCAACCCAGTCTATGAGCAAGATGAGTGCAAAACCAAAGATACTAATCACAATGATACCTCAACTGTGTGTAACACTTTTCCTCCCCAAAGCACTTAATAAAGCAAGAGCGGGGACTGTTTCATGCACTGCTAAAAGGAACATGATTGCTTAACAGTACCTGGCAACTCTGCCCGAGAGCTTTGGATCAGAAAAGAAGACTAGCCCACCTAATTGAAAGTGTAAGGCAGTCAAACAGGCAGTAATCTTTCAATATGCAATGCAGAGAGGATTTCTATCCTTACTCTCTCGTGAAAAGTGCAGTTTAATGCTTTGTGAACACCGGTTACTGTGACTTGAGTTTTACATCTTCGCTGATGGCAATCCCAGAAAGTCAAACCAGTTAACTCCACGATAGAGGGGATGCTTAATTCTATTTTAGAGGAAAAAAGAGCAATGTTTACTGAATTAGCTATATCCCTTCTTCTAGTAATTTAGAAGTCTTACGGACCCTGAGATTTTGGTTATGAGATGTGACATGATAACAGCTTCAAGTGAGACAGCTGCTCCTTATAATCAGCTGGAATTTGATCATTAATCTAAAACGTCCAGCTATATTTACGGTTTCTTTTAATAAAAATATGAATTTCATACATATTCCATCTAGATATCTTCATGAACTGCCTGACCACACAAACCCAGACATCTTTCATTTTCATCAAATGCTATGTTGTGTTGTGACACTTCAACTCTACAATTAAGCTCTTTTAGTTTCCTAGAAAGAAAATCCATCATAAGCTATGTGTCATCATTTCAACACTTTACTTCCTGTCCTTTAACATAACTCTCAGTCTAGTAATCTGCATTTCAAAAAGGCATGTTTGGCCACATGCAGCCTCCAACTTCAGAAGCTGTCTAGAGAATTTAAACGTTTAGGAGGGAAGATGTGACATTTGGGTTGAGCCTTTCTCTTACAGAAGCTGGAAGGAACTTAAAGACACAAGAAGCCAGACCATTAAGAGATAAATGAAAACATGAGTTTGTGTTACTGAAATGTTTGAATATTTTCCTGGACTTTGTCCTGTACAATTAAACAAGGTATTTAAGCACATGCCTAAATTAAAATATCTCTAGTTTAGCCTCATTTCCTCCCACAGAGTTTATTTCTACAATCTTGCCTGTGCACACTTCCTTTCGTTCTCTTCCTCACCTTTCCTTTTCCTTTCAGGAGCCCTGTTTCAAAAAAAGTTGCAGTGTGCTCACTCAACCTGTAATTCAGTTCCTGAAGCACACCAGAAACTTTTAAATTGCTTTCACAGAGTAAAGTCTGATTAAGTGCTGTGACATCACTCTAGCATTAATGTTAAATCCCAAATTAAATCTTTGGTGGTTTTGGTTTTGTGTGTGTGTGTGTTTTCTTTCAGCAGCTAATGACAAGGCTTGGAATATGTGAAACATGCCTCCCTTTCTCCACCCCAGTCACATCCCAAATAAACAACCCACCCATAGGTACTTATTCTGCATTGGATCGAGTTTTGCTACATCCATACCCAAATTTGGTACCTCTTATATGCTATTAATGATATGATTATCCAGGTACTGCTAGCCTTACAAGATTTGACTTGCTCCAAAATCTCCAGTATTCCTTTCATTTTTTTTGGTGAACTTCACCTGTTTCTTGCATAGCTTTCCCTTAACCACCTGTGCAATGCAGCCATCCTCCATGGAGCTGTCTGTAACTTCTGTCAGCTTCTCACATTGCTATTTGTCATATCCAGCAATTTCTCATGTCATGTCCAGCAGTTTTCCACATCCTATTCAGTTAGCTAAACCTCAGCTCAGTCAGCACCTGGTCACCTCCCTGCAGCCCTAACACTTTCCTTGCAAGAACTGCAGCAGCCAAAGATCTGTCTTCTGAATTCCTGTTACCTCTGTCACTGTGCACAGAGCTTGGTGAAACTGTCTTTTTTGCATTCAGCTGTATAGTGCTTTCATCATGAAGTTTTGTCACAGTGATGTTTTCTTTTTTAAAAAAAATCTTATTTTGGTAGATAAACCATCCTAATCTCTTAACAAAAAAACTAACTCACTTGCAATGCTGAATTCCCTACTGTATGGACAACTTGATTTAAAAACTAATAAAACAGAATGCCTTTCAGTTCTTGTTCCCTGTTGCACAGCGATTTTCAAGTACTCATTTTCACTTCAGGATGCTGTATTATTTTTGCCTCATGTTGGTAAGATGAGGAAAAGGAGAGGGATTCAATTTGGTTTCATCATCATTTCAGTTTTCTCTAATTCTGGGTTTACTCACAGTGGAGCAGTCCACTGCACAAAGGCAACAACTTTTTAACCACCAAACTCCTTCTGCTTATACCTAATATCACATACAATATGCAACCTTTGCTGTTCGATTACCAGGTTGTTGCAGAATAATGCAGGCTATGCTATCAATATTGGGTATGTTCCGCCTTGTACTGACTCACTGCTTACCCCAACCTGCACTGAGCACCCTCCTTCACCCCAGCCTTGCTCCAAATGGCACTCTCACCCCAGCTTTCTTGTCCTCACTGTTCTTGTTTTTTTCCTGTCCTTCCAGCTACAAAACCTCCTCCCAGAATCCAGGCATAGCACAAATGGCTGAAGGCAAGTGGCATGGCAGAGCTCACAGAGTAAACCCCCCCCAAAAAAGGATGACAGCATCCAAACGCCAGTAATGTCTCTGGTCTATGCTCTACCCATGCCTGGGACTTGTATGTACAGACTAAATCCATGCCAGGCAGCACACTAATGACTAAATAAGGAGAAGTATTGGGTGCTCAGGTGTAGCTGTAGAGATCAGGGACCGAGAAATCATCCTTCACTTTTTCAACTCTTTTCTTTGATCATATATCAGATCTGAATCTATCATATTCTTATAGTTCAGTACAGACTGATGGTTTGGTTCCTTTCTCTGCAAAGCAGGTCCTTGGTAGTAAGAGGTGGCAATATTAACAGAAAACCTAGAGAGAAGCAAGTAGATTGCACATCACTAGTGCGGATATGGAAAAAATTGGCAAAGGAAAATTACATAGCTTAGTAAAGATGTTGTTTTACCAGTGGTGATCACAGCTAGAAAACCACTTAGTAAATGGGGGGAAAAAAAAGGGGACAAATGGCGGGGGGCGGGGAACAGGAAAAATGAGATGGATGTAAGCGACAGTTTGTCAATTCTGGGTACACATGCTGAGGTAGTGAACAGCTCCCATCACCTACTGCAAGCTATCATAGAGCATTTGATATTCTGCTCTAAGTATTTTTTTGTCAGCAGCTGACCAGTCACCATGAAAATTTCTCAATTTTATACCAAGCATTTTTATCAGTTCAATATTATAGTACATTCTTTCTGAGCTTAAAAGCATCAGCAAAATAAAGAATGCAAATAATGTTCCAGATCTAGCAACAGCAGCAGCCACATAGATCACTGTCTCTTTCCATTTAAACTGAATATTTATGTGTTGAATTTTAAATATCATTTTCCTATCATTTTTCAATAAATTATTTTTTTTTTCTCACCCAAAATGTCTTCAGCTGTGACTGCAAAATGTTGGTGTTATAAGGACTGTCTTATTTCCAGCCACAGATAACTTATTTAAGAATGGCCCAATCATGTCATGCAAACTTCAGCTGGCCAAAGAAGTCACCAGTTTGTCAAGAGATAATAATATTGACACTAATCTGTTTGCCAGCTGACCTCTGTTTACCACTGTGTACCAGTTAAGACCCAAGCTGAAAGAGTATGTCTGGGGAAGAGCCCTGCAATACACTAAAATCAGCAATAAGATTTGGGTGAAAATTTTAACTTGCCTCAGTGCAATTGCAGAGAGCAGGGTCTACAAATAATGTGATCCAGATTCTTGCCAATATCCCAGTCTTACACCCACAGGGATTTTCTGGAGATTTAAATCCAGGCCTTCATGAAACATGAGCACTGAAGTGGTCTGTAAACCACCAGCAATTACACGCCCAGTTCATGTGCATGGCAACTGGATGATCTACTTGAGACACTTCCTCTCTTTTCCATTTGTGTGTTCCTCCTCTGCCATTTGTATATTGCTTCTTACAGTACTGGTATTAAGATCAGAATGACCATAGCTTCTGCTGTCACTGTTTTTTTCCCATTTAATTTCAAGTACTTAAAATAAAGCAGCAAGGCTCAGGAAAAAAAAGACACCATTCAAAAATTGTACCTACCCTGGAAGACTCTTTTGCTGTTGTTCTGTCACTAGCAAACTGGAAGAAGGCAGCAAAGTTATCCAGGAGGGCATTGCCAATAGAGCCAGAGTCCATCGATGTGGTCATGGGAGCTGGGAGGAGAAGACGAGGGAGCGTACCTTGGCAGGCGGTGCGGGCGCAGTCTTCGACGTCTGGCAGAAGAAACAGAATTCGCTGAACGATGACTGAGCCAGGCTGAAATGTAAAGATTACAATGCGGTGACTCTTAGCACAGGGAGGGCATGTTTCCTTTGCAGTCAAAGATGTGATTAAGGCATTAATAGCAATAACAAGCATTGTACTATTTCTGAGGATTCCACAAAGGATGCTGCAGGAAAACTCACTAATTTTTCCTTCCTCTGCCAGAAAATTTTCAGGGCTCTGGGCATCAAAAGGGATGGGAAGTTATTGAGTGAAGTCATCTCTGGCAAGAGTGAAAGCATGCTGGCACATTGCAGACTTGCAGGAGACTCTGTGAACTTCCTTAGGTAACAAGTCAATGGTCAAGTCACTGCCACCTAGTTTTCACTCCTGTACCAGAGGTACCTGCAAGATGGAGCTAACTCCAAAAAACCTACTGATGCAATCACGTCTCTACTGGCAAGCATAACCTTGTCTTCCACTGGCAAGCATAACCTTGTCTTCCTAAGGAAAGAGATGGTCATGTTCTCAGTTGATATAAATTGACATAAATACATGCTATTGCAGAAATTTGTATCAGCCATGACATTGCTCCAGGGTTCCCACGCGTTTGATCATACAATCATACTCTTTTATGGTGCAGGTTGCAAATGAATCCGTGGCTCCTTCAAATTAATCCATAAAAAAAGGTTATTTGAGATGCATTTGTGGAGTGGTACTTGGGTGTGATCCTGAAATCCGAGGCAAAGCTGAGCACTGGCTTTGGTGGAAGTTCTTGCCAGAATGGAGGTCAGAGCAACTGTCTTTTTATGTTGATTTTAAACCAACATTTTGAAATGTTAAAGTCTTTGAATCCCAGGCACAATAATAAATATGTGGTTTGAATAACTTTAAAGAGATTATTTCCATGGAACCTAATAAAATCCTACATAGTTTACAAAACAAAACCCTGGTTAGTTGAAGGCAGGAAAATTCATTCTGGTTACATTTCCAAGAGATTAAGTTTAGCAGGATTAAAATTACTACACTGGAATCATTCAAATGGAATTTTTTGGCTTTGCAACAAGGTTGCCTTATCTTTATTTAACTTCACTGTTTTATCAGCTGTGTCCTGTTTTCTGCTTCATTGACAACTCTGTTCACACCTAATCAGATAACATTAAATTCTGGATTGGAGGTTCATCCAACAAAAGCTTACATGTGGGGGACTCTGTGTGCTTTACAGCATTAAGATTTTTTCAGTGTTCACATGCCATTTTATAGTTAGAAGAGATTTTAAAATTTTACTTTTCTTTTTAAAAAATCTCCCTCAGTATTGTCAGCTATGTACAGCATCTGGCAAAGTGTTTTTTTGAAATAGTGAAATCCAGGTAGCTGAGTTTATTATGTGTTCCGCCAAAAATATGCATGTCTAAAATGAGTAGAAGAGGTTTCAAAAGGGCAGTAGGTCACATTTAGAAATCAAAGATTTGATAGATGCCACAAAAGTGGAATTTAGTCTAATCTTGCACGTTTAGAGACTTCTAAACTGGAAATAAATCTTTCCAGATACTTGTTGCATAAAATGCATCCTCATAGAATGTCACTGAATTACACACACTTGTATAATTTCTTTAATTAGTCACATGGGAAGAAGATTATTTCTAAAAATGAGTGCTTTCTTTGCCAGCTATACAAAGGAAGCCACAAATGTTTATATGTAGAAATTAGAAATCTACTTTTTCACTAAGGATATTATTTAAATTTCACCACAGCTTTTACTACTGTAAACTTCTAGAGCTGCTTGATTCTGTCATACACCTTACAGCATTTCCAAACCCAGTGTCACCAGGAGTGCAGGACAGTGAAATATGGTTACAAAGTCCACATTCCATATCCAGCACACATGGTTTGAGGAAATTTGGAGCAAGTGAAACACATAATGGCTTGATCTAAAACCTAATGAAATCAATGGAAAAACATTAATTAACTAGGGAGCTCCTAGGTAGATGCTAGGATCTCACTCTGTTTTCCCTGAGACAGCCCTGATGAGAAATTCTCTCTCCCCCTCTCTTCCACCCTCATACCTCATTGCCAGTGGCCTGCAAAGAAGATTGTTCTCCATTAACTTTGTCTTAACATAAACCATCTACCCAAGTTGGACACGTAGGAGTTTCTTCTACATAGAAAGAGAGATGCAGATCCTGTTCTCAAAGAGATGCCTGAGATCATTGGGGGGAAAAAAAAAGTCTGGATGTATGTCCCTCTTTTGGTAAGATCTTCAGACACTGAACTTTCCAATAGCTATTTAGATAAGCAGAGTTCACCCAGGTCAGACTACTCCCTACAGGAAGGAAAATTGATTATTTTAGCTGTTCAGAGGAGAGAAAAAAAGTAGAATCAATATGTAATGAAACTTGGGTGGAAAAGGAAGAAAACATGGCCATCTCCCTGAGGAAGGAGAATCTCCCACAATAAGACACCCTTGCATCTCTCAAGGAGGTTCCTTAACGGCAGGTTCAAAGCGTCATGCAGTCAGCAGGAGCTCTCCGGTGAGCTCTGCTGCTCAGCTCTGGATGGAGGCAGTGGATGCCTGCCTCCTCGTAAATGCAGAGTTGTGGATTTCCTTAAGTAAATATAATTGATATAAGACTCATACACTACGTTTGGAAATTGTTTTCCTTCCCCTAGACTACTTCTAAGAGCCCACGGATTGAGGTTTGATATAATAAAACATAAACCTGGTTGCTACATAATTAACTCAAAATTTAATGAGCAATAAAAGTACAATTATGCTCTTGTAATGCATTAAGCTTATACTCCTGCTTAATCCATTTAAAAGGGCTCTCTAGGTGTTCACTTGGCAAATAACAAAATAAGGCAAGTCAGAAATTACGCTTATTAAATGTAAATGCGTATCTTTAGCAATTGATATCTAACGTCATAGGACAAACTTGCCAAACTTAATTAAATGAATAAATGCGATTATGCACTTAATATCTCCTTAATTACAGGGCTAAATTATCTTTTACCTACCACGCTGTCAGCTCGACGGTTGCCTGTTACCTCACCAAAACAGCAGCAGTGAGCACCAAGCTCTCGGCTGTGTTGGGCTGCTGGTGCAGTTGGAATTCTCTGCACTGTGACACACGGACCTGGGTCACAAACTTAGACTTCCCACGCACTTACTACTTCCTTAACCAGCTACCAGTCTTATCGCAGTAACATGCAAATTTTTTGTTGAAATTTGACTATGTAATGGAGGACAAAATAAATAATAGTTTCATTTCAATACTGTAGACTATGCCATGAGGTCTATCAGCTTTTGGAATTATTTGTTATTTGTACTGTATTTTCACATAGTGGAGGACTACAGGAATTTTACTGATGGATGCTGAGCAATTCTGTCCAGCTCCACCTACCATTATCTCTGGGTGGTGTTACAAGTGTCCTTTCTGCAGGAAGACGTATTTCAGGTCTAGGTCCTTCTCTTTAAGGCCACCATGACCTACATGTCCCTTGATAGTCCCAAGCTGCAGCTGCTTCACAGCAGGACTATAGGACAGGCAAGCTCTCTCTCCAAAATGCCAGAGATGGTACATCCAGTAAGGCTCCAGGCAAATCTCATCCAGGGCCAAGGTGTGAGCTGGCATGAGAGACTGTTCTGGTAGACACCATGACTCATCATGTGAGACCCTACAGAAATGGACAGGGCTGAACAGATACAGAAGAGTTTCTCCTTTCCTGAAAGGGGAAATGAAATACTGCAAGATTACATCTTTTGCCACAGTCACATCAGAAACCAACGGCAGACCCAAAAACCAAACTCAATTCGTGTAAATCTTAGTTCACTAGTTTACCTCTAAAACAAAGTAATAACAAAAGAAACCTCTCACCTGTTGTAAGGATATCAGCTAGCTCAAAAGAAGACTCCACCTTAGATAAGTGTTTAATTTACAATTTTCAATGTTTTACTTTTGTCTTTATCACATCCCAATCATAAGCTACAAATAACCCCTAATGTTCATAGGATTTTTATAAAATGCATTTCCAGATTGCTAGAACTGATTCCCCTCACACCCTGCCCCAATAAAACACGCTTGATGGGAATTTACTAGGTGTTCACTTTCTAAGTAACCAGATCAGAGTCCTTTATTTTAATGATTATTGTGCTTCTTTATTCCAACTATGTCAGTCTCTTTTATCCAAATCAACTATTAAAGTCTAGATGAAGTGTTTCAACCTTCTCTAAACAAACTATCTCAGTGAAGCATTTTGATATTTCCAAACTGAAATTTTGATGAAATGTCATTTTTTGTGCAAAACTTTGCAATTTTCATTGCTTGATTTAGGAAAAGAAATGTCAAAATATTGCAGTTTCTCCTGTAAAAGCAATTCCAAATTTTGACCAGCCTTATACATTAGACTAGCCCTCAACTCCATTTTGAATGCACAATAGGTAAATGGCACTGAGAATTTGAAGTGCACTTTTAAGGAAAACTCTGCAACTTTTTGCTCTTGTCATCATTGTGACTCATGGTATAATGAGGACAGCTCTGAACTTTTAAAACCCATCCAGAAAAACTGTTGTTTTTTTAAAAAAAAACCCACTTTTTTCCAGTATATTTTACAAGTGCTTGGGAGCCACCAAAAGCCCTTTATGCCTGTATTTGAATATGACTACTGAAAATGATATGTTGCCATTTTCTCTATTTTTCCAGGAATCTTTAGAAATTCCCTTCCTACTAAGCAGCCTGTTTTATCTTACATTAAAGACAAAAGAATCAAAACACAAAACAGAGAAGGTTGCCCATTTATTGAACTACAGTGCATCAGAGATTTGCAGAACAGTTAACAGAGGCCAAAAGGATTAGCAACAAATGCAGGTCTCTTTCAGGAGATTCTTTTTGAAATGCTTTATTCATTAAAGAAAAAGGAAAGTTCCCAAAGTGCCTTGTGAGTGAAATTATGCAGCAACATTTAGGGATTTTTTTAAAACCAGAAGTTCATACAGTGTGCTTTCATACAACTAAATGTTGCATTTGGATTCTAAAAGATCTCTTGTTAAAGAAGAATGGTTGAAAAACTACCACAAAATGTCATTAAAACCTACCAAGTCTGGTCACAATTTACACTGGGCATTTTATATTTCTTCAACAGTATATAAGGAACCTCCCAGCAGAGGTAAATTACATTTGCAGTTGTTTCAAGTGTTATAAACATGAATGTTCTGTCTGGATTTTTAGAAATTTTGAAGTCAAGTTGAGTGTTAATACTAGTGGCATTATATTCAAAACACGCTGCGGTGTCAGTGTATTAGGTCAATGCATCTTAACTGTTATTTAGCTACTGCACCATTGAAATGAGAAAGACTTAGACAGGTTGTAATTCTGAACAGAATGTGGCTCCCAGAAGGAGAAGAGTAGTCAACTGAAACTAAATCCTGACCATTTAAATGACGCTCACCTCTGAAAACTCTGCTTAAGATGGTGAGAGCTTTGGCTTGGGGATCCCATTATGTGTGAAGGAAAATACATGGCACTCAGCTTCTCTGCTATGCTTCCTCAGATATTAAATCCTCCTCATATTTAAACCTCTTTTCTGTTATTCTGTATAGTGCCCTTCAGCTGAGGTCCTTGTCATACATTTTTCTTCTACCTTTGGGTGCTGGCATGCTCTGCTCTGCAAGCAAGTATCCATAGGCACTGACAGAATCACTCCTATTGCACTTACGCTTGAGCTGAATACAGTGAGGTTTTACTAGGAGGAAAAGTTGGCCAAGGATCATATTCGGGCACAGCCTTTTGGGTCTCTGACAGGTTTCTCCTGAACCCTGTGCTATGGATGAGGATGCCCAGCAGGGAAGGCTGAGGATGGCATCACAGGTGGTGGTGGGACCCTTTCCCAAATCCCCTTTAGAGCAGTAGTCAGACCCCAGGGAAACACAGTCATTGCTTTCCATGCCCATAGCTCTTACTGTCATTGCCCAGCCACTGCTCCACTTTAGCTTTCTCAGCCAAGGGATGTTTGTTTTAGAGGCCTTGGCCACATAAAAGTTTTAATATGTGGCTTGGAGTGGAGAGGATTCATAGGTCCTGATAAATCTGCCCCAGCATATACCCTCAGACATCCCTTGCCCCAAGTGCTTAAGGTCCCTCTGCTCCCCCTTGGCTCTCTCAAATACCTTGGAGTTATTCCTCTCACACACAAATATGTACTCCCAAACCAGTGTATGAAAAAGAAATAAAATTTCATGTTGACAAGCACAGCATTTGCAAAGTGACCTGACTTTGCAAAGTAGCTTGTGCTGCATTAGTTTTCCATAGCAGGGCCACAAGATCTCACAATCCATCAAATACTTTTAAGAGATTTATGGAAGGTAGCTAAGAAAAGCAGACTTAAGGGGACTTAAATTCATTTTGCAGAAATCCGTGTATCTATTGAACAATTATTAAGACTTCCACAAACTGAAGCAAAGTTGATGTTCTCTAGTGTGCTAGCTATGGATATTACTTGTGATCTGGGAGTAGAAGGATGTTCAGGAGATGACTGGGGTCTCAGGATGCATGCGTTTAATTCTAACCTCATCTGCAAGTGAGGCAACCTGTGCCTCAGTTTACCATTAAAAAACTGAAAATTGTACATCTCTTCACCAAAATGATGTTCGGAAGATACTTTCACCGATGTTATGAAATGCTCATGTATTAGTTTAGTGAAAATCCTAAAATATAAACGTATCCCTAAGCTATGATCAAAACTAAACAAAAAAAAAATTATTAGGAAAAAATTACCCTACTTGGAAATGATCGGTGATTTCATTTTTTACACGTGACCTATTTATTCAAGACAGAGGAATCCTCTATTGAAACAGAAATATATCAGGTGAAATTTTAATCAAGCTGTCAGGCTTCATTCTAATTCTCAGGCAGTCTACATGGAGGAGAGAAAGGGAGAGGAAACATTAAAACTGATTCTCATAAAGAGATGGAGAGACAGAGAGCAACAAGCTGTGCTGATATATTAATTATCTATTTATAATATGTAATCTTTTCAACTTCTGTCATGTTAAAATCAACAAAGAATTTAGCTGAAGACAGCCATAAAATGAACTGATTACAGCTTGCGTACAACAGCGATGAAAGAGCAAATACACACAGCTATGCAAATGTGAAATATAACATGACAGAAAGCACAGCCACGGTGATAACAGCAGGTAATTGCTGGGCTCTGTAGCTCTCCCACCAAACCGACTCTGTGATATTTCCTTTGTTCTGTAACTGGCACATTTTTGGCACATGGAAGGGAGGGGGAGGAGGCAAGCTGAGGCTGAACTCCTTGTGAAAGCTGCTGCAAATGCGCAGACTGCCAGAGCAATGGGAGGGCAGGGTTACGCAGAGCTGAGCCTTCAAGGTACCACCATGTCCAGCAACTGCTAGGAATCATGTCCAATAACCGTACGTAGCCAAAGGTTAAAGGCTGACATTTGCCCTTTTAATTCCACCACAAACTCTCCATGAAGGCAACATGTTGAAGGCCTGATCCAGCCCACTGGAGTTAATGGCAAGATCCCTTACCCCCATGAAACGGCTCGGGGTCAGGACCGAGTCTGAAAGCTCACTGGGTAGCAAATAAGACAGAGCATTTTATGCATATATTTGCATGCATAGCAACTTAATGGTGCTTCTCATGGAACTACAACCAAGTCTGAGCTGTGAAGTGAAAAGTCAGGTTTTGTGGAGTCGGCATGTTGTATCAGGGAGCTGTACTGTTAATCGCGGTCACATCATGATGAGCACAGCTTGAAGCACATCTCTAGCTGCCTTCTTCCTCTTCTGTTGATATATGCCAGAATTAAAAGTAGCCATTGCACTGGGGTAAGACACTTAAAAGTTTTCTAGTTCTGATTCCTACTATTTTGGGTGGCATTTTTGTAAGCATTTGGGTGGTTTTGTGCAAGCTTGTGTTTGGGGATCCAGACATAAGCCCAGACAGCTTCGGATATACCCTACCCAGAGGCAGGTTATACTAGCGTGGAGTCAGAACCAACCTGATGCAAGCAACAGATTTTCTGTACTGGAGCTGGGTGAGGCAGACTGGGTGGACTGGGCTCATCCACTTCTATATCCATCTGTGCAAAACCCCACATGAACCCTACTCCCATTTTCAGAAATGACTTTGGCAGTTGCACGTCAGCAGTTTAATGAAAGTCCACAGTAGACCTCGGGCAGTGGTGCTAGTCACTTTGGAAAACAAAGTTCCTGAATCCACAGACAAGCTTCAAAAGTATTACCCCCCTCTCTGTTTTGTGCTTTTTCTCAAGCACTACAACTACACCTGTAACAGAGCTTTGCTATTATTTCATTCAACAGGAGCTAGAATCTGGTCTTCCTGTGCAAGACTGGGGTCTTGTCAGCGATATATCGCCTGCCGTCACCATCCCCTCTTACCTGCTTCACGCCATAGGATCTGGTCCCAGATCCACACTCCCCATTTGTCATGCAGTTCCCTTCCCAAGAGATAGTCCTTCGGGGTGACTTTGCTGCAGGCATGAGTGACTACCAAACACGACAATATGGGCTGGAGCCCAGGGCAGAGCCCAGAAGAGTCCACCTCCGTCATTTCTAAAGGGGAAACGTTTCAAGTTCTGCTGTACTTTGTGTATGTGGAGTTGCAACACATCCCTGTTTGCACCAGACTTAACTTCTGCCTTTGATTAGTCACCAGATCCCCTCACCCTTCTGTGTTCAGTATTAAGCAACTACACAACATGGGAATTGAAGGAAGTATAATGAAATACTGGTTTGATACCACAACACAGTCGATCCCTAACTTAGCCCTGTTTAATTAAAATTTGTTACTGCGACAGTAACCTCACTGTGTAGAGCTAGACCCAGCATAAATTATCAGTGATTTGCCACTTTGATAAATAAACATTAAATGTGTGTCAGGGCCTCTTGCTATCAACCATGAAGTAATTCCTGCAATAAAAAAGTAAAAATCTTTTAATTATAAAATTCATTAGAATCTATCTAAAATAAAAAGCTTTGCGTTTCTAATGTTAAAATGATAAAAGTACTCAATGAACCAATACTAAACAACCAGAATGCAATCTCTGAAAGAGCTGACACTTGAAAAAGAACAGTTTAATTTACAAAACAAATACTGCACTTCATAGAAAGAGGATCAGGTTGCAAACCATAAGCTCATGACTGTGTTTCTAACACAATTAAAGTTCACTGTTCTTCAGTACTTCAGTCTTGATTTATTTATTGTGAGATGTCTATTACACAATGTAGGCATGAGATTGTTCCATACTTTGTTCAGTATTCACATTTTGCTGTATATTTTTAAGATCTCAGGTTTAGCTCGCAGATTGCTTATCTTTTGCCTCTTCCATATGCCAGTGGCTCCAGTGTAGCCAGGCACTCCTGCATGTGCTTTTAGAACATCGGCTAACCCAGTGCAGTCAATGGGGATAGCCTCATGCTCAAAGCTGAGGTTCACCCAAAGCGATTAGTCACAGATTTAACTCTATGTAGCCAAAAGAAGCTGTTTGACTTCAGTAGAACTCAGTCCTCCTCCAGCACAAAGTTGAGCATGTACCCCATCCTTTGGCAGATGGGAAATGTTAGAGTTTTGTTCAGTATGGGGAGTTTGTTTATTTGGGGGATGAATGGTACTCTTGCAGACTTGGGGAATAAAATTTCTGAAAGTAAAGGGTAAATTATTCATTTTCGTATATTCAGAAATCTCTGGGATTTTTTTGAAAAGTAGCTTTGAGACAAAAAGTTCTGTAGGACAAGGGTAGAGGTTCTGTTTCTTTGAGATCATCCTGAATAAAAGCAGGAGTTGTGTGTCTCTGCTGCTATAGCTTGCACCCCATCTGCCAAAGTCCATGTTACGTCTATGCCTGATCTTTCACTTGATCAGACACTGTCACCCTGACATCAAGCATTTCCAAAAAGGCCAAACCCAGACTGTCTTTGATTTCAGAGGGAGATATATTCTTAAGATTACATCACAAGGGAAGAAAATAGCCTTTGGCAGAGAAATCAGATCTGTTACTTAAATAGTTGGTATTTCCCAGAAACATAAGGCACAGAATTTCAAGTCTGTTAGAGAAGGGATTTAAGCTGATGTCTTACATATCCCACATAGATGCAGTAATCTCTGCACTACAGACAAGTGATGGATGATCCAGGGACTGGTTTTAGGTGATCCTTCTTCATGCCAAACTGCATTTCTGGATCTTAAAAATCTTCTTTGTGTGCACTTTACTTAGCTGATATATTTTTGAGAAATTTTTTGGTGAATAAACACTCTTTGCCAAAAAATTTTTTTGTCATAATGTTCCCAGCAAATTTGAGTGAGATCTAAGACTTTTGGATCTTAAGAATTCATATAGTTATCTTTTTGCAAATGTTGAAAGCACCCCAAGGTATTGTCTGGATTTGGTAGTATGTCAATATGTATGTAGCACCTTGTTTGTTTCTTTGGTTTCTTTTTTCTAAATAAATTCCAACATCCATGTTCCTGACAGTGGAAAGGCAGCCCAAGGAATTCTATGTTCCTTTGCCATAACCAGAAAGAAGAAAACAATTTCTAGTTTCCTCTATTTCAGGAAAAAAATCTCTTCCCTGAAAAGATTATTTCTTTTCCACCAAAACCTATGTTTTCCCAGCATTTCTACGCTAGACAGATTGAAACAGGCCTCTTGCTGCTGACAGAGGCATCTGCTAGAAGGTTACACTTGGGGTCCAGAACTCAGCTGTTCTGAAATGAAAGATTATTACATCAACGCAATGGACAACCTGTAATTGCCTTGCTTTATTTCTGCTGGAAATTTTTATGTCACAATGCTGCCTTCCTATTAGTCTACTACAAACAACCCTTCGTTACACAAACATCAAATTAAGCTAATGTGAAAGAAACTAATCAATAGCTTTCTGCTTAGCTCATTTTGGTTCAATCTCTATTCCCTGAAACCTTTTCAGACATCACAAGTCACGCTAACCAGTCTCGGTTGAGAACAGTCTTTTACCAAACTTGGCTGATCTGACCATTTAATTTTAAAGCAGTCACGTGCAAGCTAGCTCCCACCATGCAGAGAGGGGACCAGTACGACATGAGAATTAATCTTGCATTAACAGATGTCCACTGACGGTGTTACCCCGAGGAGGGAGACTGAAGTAGCGCACGTCACCCCAGACTATCGGTGTGGCTGTACGGGGCTCTCAAAGTCTGGGACCAAGGTTGCTAAAGGACTCTTACGTTCAGCCTACTTCCAAATTCACATACCTTCCTGCATGCTTCACATGCTGTTGTTTAACTTTCTTCCTTAAGGGAGGACTTTTCCAGTGCATAGTTTGCAGATGGTTTTCCCTTTCTGAACTCCTTCCATGTGTAGGTTTTTTGTTTTTTCTCAATATTGACATTTCCATGTTTTCGGGGATGGTAATACAAGATTTGCAATGTGGGATCAGATGAATTGCCAGTCTTATCAGCACCCTGTCTCCTGAAGGAATGAGGTGCACTGGGCAGAAACAATATTCTTCTCAGAGAAGAAGGGCTGGGTGTTTTGTTCTTTGGGGTGGAAAGGAGGGGAGCAGTAAATCCTAATCGCCTCCTGATAGTGATTGACAAACTTGATTCACATGGATTATATTGATTTTTATCTAATGTAACTTTTTGTTTTTATACAAACATATATCTTTTCTGATTTTTTTTTTTAATTTGACTTTTAACAAAATTAAGCACAGAGAAGGGGCACACAGATGTGTCCTTGCAGATCTGAAAGCTATTTAAACTAATCTGTCTGACTTTGCAGTGTTAACAAGGCTCAGCTGTGAAGGCAATACCAAGTAAACAGAAAGTAGTAACATCTTGAATCACTACCCAGCGTGAAAGTGTTTGCACCATGGTGAACCAAGTATCTACCACATGAACTCTTTATATTCATCCACTTCTTCATCTTGATGTGAGTATTCTAATCCCAAAAGCTTTTCCCAGACTTTAGTGCTCCTCAATTTTCAGATTTGTTTAAAAGCTACTTCTATAAATAGACTTTCTGCTTCTCATTTTGTTATAAAAAATGAAAATAAGTATAGACCTTTGAGGAACGAGTAAACTTTTATTACATATAACTGGAAAACAAGTCAGTTGCTGTAATAAAGGCTTATAGACAGCAGATTGCCTCAGTATGCAATGAGAAATGATATGAAAGATAACAACATTGTTTGATTGCAAGTGACTTCAAAGATGACATCTGGAGAAGAGAGACAGTTCATCAGCCTACATGATAACCAAATCATACCTTCATTCCTTCATTTTCAAGTGCCTATCAGCCTATTAAATCACCATGGGAAGGATAGAGATTGCAAACTCAACCATGAAACTTCACAATATTTTTGACCATTTTTCCTAAATCAGGGAATTAGCATTTTACGGGATTACAGTATATATGACTTCCACTTCTTCTGTCAAAAGACTTAGGATCATAGGTTGAAATCTAGAAATGTGCCTGGAACAGTGCCTAGGAAAAGTAGACACATCTAGAAAAACAGAAACATATAGAAAAGTGCCTGAAACGTAGAATTTGGGTTCTGATACCGAACTCAGATTCCAGGGAGAAAAATCTGCTCTAAGTAGTCAGAAAACCCACAAGGTTACCTGCATAGTACAATCTTCAGAAAGAAGTCGGGGCACACCTTCTGCCTCATTTACCTTCATATAGGTGTGTTGCGAGGGAGTATATAATCCCTTTCGTATACTAGGGTAATGGCTAAAACACTAATCCAGGAAATGGGAGATGGGTATTTTAAACCCTTCTATCTCATCTTCTTCCCAAAAAGATGCCATGAGCACCAGACTAGTCATGGGCAAGGGTACGATTTCTCCAGTTCAAGCAGAGCAATAGGAAAAGTGTCAAGTCTGCAGGTTGTGGAAAAAGAAAAGAGGCAGGCAAAAAATAGCCTTATTTTGTACTTTAGTGTTTAGGAAAAGAGAAAAAAACCCCAGGTTTCTGGTTCACACTTCAGTTTCCCTTTCCCAGCTGAGCACCTAACCATGAGCAGAATCCTTCTTCTTTGTTCTCAAAGCCAGGAAAGGCTTTCCAAGACAAAAGCAAGCAATCAACGGGATTGGTGCCGTGCTCCAAGTCACGAACACAGGATGATCTGGAGCGTACTGAAGTTAGCCCATACCCTGCGGCTCTGCTCAGGTGGGTCTCTCCCGGCTCCCCAGGCTCACCGAGTGCAAGTCCTGAATGACAGCCACAAGCTGCCCTGGCTTCAGCTGTGAGAGACTAAGATAACCCAGATCTGAATGTACCCTGCAGGCACTGTTCCTCTTCATTTTGTTATTCCTTATACTTTTAAGTGTATATCATTAAGCAGCAAGTCTCCAGAGAGCTGTAGTTAGTCTTTTTATTTTTTTCTTTAGATCAAATTATCTCCTAACTGCTGTATCATGAAATTGCGCAGGACCGCAAAATAGAGAGCTCATTTGTGGGATGTACGTTTTTAAGAAAGAAAAAATATTAAGAAAGAAGTAGAGCTGTAATCATTTCCAGTCTACCTAACTAATGATGGTGTTGTCCTTTCCCAAGGGCTCTTGTCACCTGTTCTAATTCGCTGACTCTGACACTTTGCGTGCAGCCATGAACAACTAAAATCAATGGGAAATGGAAATGTCCTGACAAGGCCAAATTGAGCCCACCTAGGCTGTCAATGATTTCTTCGCCCTTATTAATGCTGTGTAATGCTGTCCGGGGTGTACAATGGCAAATCAAACAAAAGCAGGGCAATACAGAGCGATGCAATACCTAGCTCTGATATGCCTAGTCTCTGAAGCAAAGCCCTGGACTTAGACACCCTGCAATACATCAGGGGAGCAAAGGACCTGAGAATGGGACCTAGACCAGCCAACACATTGACTGCAGAGCTGTCTTGCCAGTCAATAGGTGAACACTGAAGACAAGGGTGTACCTTATACTCTACTCGGGAATAACCAGCTAACCTCCCTCTTTGCACCCTACTCCAAATGTTCATTTGAAGCTACTTTAACTTTTCATTGTAGTCCTTTGATGTGCTGACATGCATGCAGGGTTTTTATGAGGATCCACAACAGAAACAGCTATCCATCGCTTTTAATTTTATTCAGGTAAGACTCAAGCCCTGTGATATTTAGGTAAGTAGTCATTTAGGAAGGTAGACCTTGGGTCTTCTCTTTGTTGTGCCACATGGCATCTCCATATTCATATTTTGGAAAATTTAAAACTTACTAATTTGCCTTTCAGATTTTTCCTAATTAAAAATTAATATGTTTTAAAAATCAGCTCTTTTACACTTCTATAATTAAATTTCCACAGGATATTTTTGGTGGGAGAATTCAATTAGGTTTTAATTTTAGTAATCAAAAAAGCACTGGTGCTTTGAGTATTTGATTTTTAATTTAAAAATTTGACATGGCATTCCAATTAAAATGTTCAACAGTTGCATTGTAGCATAAAAAGTCTATTACATCTGGTAATCAGGAGAATCCAATGACCATAAAAAATGCAAACAGTATTTCAAGAACCCTCAGGTAATAACCATATTTAGCAAACACTAAACACTTCAATTACAGCTGCCTATAGCAGCTCCGATCACTCAGAACCCGTGGTAGCAAGTGGAAGAAACTCTTTACCTATCTTACCTTTAGATAAGGTTGTGCCTTGAAAATGTCATCTAAACTTAGGTTCCAGAAATATAACCAAGCCTGCCAGAGGCAATATTGAAAAGGAAGTGTTGACTCTGCTTCCCTATTCATGCAAGCTCCTTTCTCTCGCCTTTTAAGCTAACTCACATAGTATCTTCTTTATAAACTGTAGTCTGTAGCTTGAAAATCTGATGCATTACCTTCTTTATCTTTATCTTTCCTCTCTTTATCTTCTTTTGCTGCTTGCCTACAGATTTTAGTCACCAAAGAAGTAAATACCTCAGAAAGGTCCTGAGCACCCCTTTTGGGAGAAGAAGATACACTGCTTCCATTTTGCACAATTGAGCATCTGACACCCTTCCCCCCAAAAAAAACCTTCCCATTCTAATAAGAAGGCACTTTTTCAGAATTAAAACCCCTACATATAATTTTTTTAATTCCACTTATGATCCTGCATCAAGATGTATACAACCTTTCACACAATTGCAAAGCAGGAGCTTGGATGTGCCAAATCCACAGAACGAAGAAGAAAAATGAATCATGTATAGTCAAAGCAAATTAGCAATACAAAAAAAGTGCTTCAGTTTTCAGCAGGTAGATCACATATATAAAACATATACCAGCACCTTACTAGTGTCCAGCACAAGCTAGGCTTGTGGTAATTGTATACAAAGCAACCCAAAGACTGTTTGGTCCCTAAGGGCTTAGTCATTGTCATAATGGATCACAATTGGCTCCATCTAGTCTACTGACCTGCCTCTGACAATGACAAATGCCACTGAAAGATTCCAATATTGTCATTGCTCCCAACAAATTGTATGACATTTCAGAGGAATTGTATCTGTCTGTCTCGGCTTTCATATGTCCTCCATTGCTAAATAACGTAATATTCCTGTGTTAAATTTTTCCATTTTCCCGTAAATGTCAATTTCACCATGTACTGCTCATCAATCACGTGATTATTACACATTATTTTTGGAGCTCTTTTGATACACATGACATTGCATGGTACAGACAGCAAGGCACAAGGTCAGAGGCACCTGCATGCTTAAATGTGTGCTATGTTGCAGTGGGGAAAAAACATAGGTGAAAAATTTGTCAGGATGGTCCATTTTTTGTATAAAGAATGGTATCATGCACTGAGAGACAAACTGTGCTTCAAACCATGACAACAGGTGAATTCAGAATCCAGCCTTGTACCAGACCAGGATGATGTTTGAGTGATGCCTGTTGTAGGTGTGTATGGCTTTGCTGAAGATGCTGAAGAGGGAGCTGAGGAAAGGAGTTAGTTTGGCTCATTGGTTGTTAATAGAAAGAATTCAAAAGTTCAAAACTGAAATAGAGAGGAATTAAGATGAAAACAAGAGAAAAATGACCACGGGGACCAGTGGGACGTCTTCTTTGCAGTTCTCTGCCAGAGTGAACACCACAGGGGCAGGCTTGGGGAAGCTGGAAAGAAGCAGTGCCAGCAAGAAGGCAAATTTTACTTTTGTCAGATTTAAAAACTATTTGAAATGAAGAGGGGAAAGGGCTTCATGAAAGCTAATAGGCCCAAGGACTGCTAAGATATGAGACAAGTAAGACAGCAAAACAGAATAAATGGAATTTTAATTAAAATAAGTATGACATCAAACTGAACAGGTCCTGATGAAGTAGTCAGCCAAGGACAAGCAATGCTTGCCTGAGAGTGCTCTATGACTGGGATAGCTTCTCTGGAGTCAGCACAGTTACACCAAGGCAGAGCCGTTTATTGGGAATGAGAGCCCTTGCCCCTTCACAATATGCCGTGCTGCTGCTCACAGGGACGGGAAGACAAGACACCCATGCTGCAAAGCCAATGTGTGATGAGAGCACAGGAACCCCGCAGCCTTAGCTCAGGTATCTGCAGCCCAGATGACACAGAGCACACACTTCAGCACACGTGATAGCAACCATAACTACAGGTCACCAGCAAGTACACCAAAGTGTAGATCCACTAGAGATGTCAATGGGGAGGTGTGGAGGCAATGAGCACTGAAAGAAAATGTCTGGCTTCAAAACCTGCCTTGAGATAGCTCCCATTCCATGCCTTGAGATAGCTCCCATGAAGAGCAGCCGTTGTGGGGGGTGAAAGGCTAAAGTCTGCCCAGCACCTGCTCTTGGCACCTGAGAAAGCTAGACCAAAACTAGCAATCTGTAGCATGCTGGAGGAGCAGCTCCATTTCTCTGTGTTCACACAGTCTCTGTAGAAGACAGAAAAAGAGCAGCTGGCATTTTAAGGAATGAATATGAAAAGGAATAAATTTAAAAGTCTAACTCAAAATTTAATAACAAACAAGAAAAAAGCCACCAAGAAGATTAAACAAAAGTTGAAAACAGGCTTAAAAAATAAAGGAGCAAGCAAAGGAATCATTTACAAACCAAATGAAGAGGGGAATAGATAAGATAAACTCTGAATATTAATGAGCAATCAGAAGAAGGGAAAAAAAAGAAGCTAAAATAGGTCTATTTTACCACAGGCAAAATAATGTACAATGTTTCAATCTCCCCAGCTAAATTACAGAATAAAAAGGAACCTTAATAAAATATCAGCGTGTAAATCTCTCTCCAAACCACCCACATGCTGACTGCTGCTGGAGACAAATAGGTACAATAACAGGTAGAAGGCAAAATGCCACTGCCACAAATGCAGTCAGGTTGATTTTTCTTCCGTGGACAGTAAAGAAGGTATTTTAATAAGCACAAACCAGGAAAATTAGAGCAGCTGAACTGACCAGCAGAACAATTTTAAAGAAAGTGAGATTACATGGTGCACCAGCCGAACCTGCCTGAAGGGTTGAATGTGTAGGAAAGCTGCTAAATAGTCTTGCTGAATTGTTTTGATATTTCCAGTCAGGAAGCTCTGAGTTTGCTGAGGACACTGAAAGGTGGTTGCTGCATTCAGGGTCCAGTCTAAAAAGTCACACTTTCCTCCATAAATGTGGCAGGGAGTCTCTAAGAGAGAATGTGACTTTGGGAGAAAAAAAAAATCATTTTTGCCCCTTTCATTATTTTGTTTGGGTTGGGTTACATTATTTAAGGGGGTCCTGGAGGCTGCGGAGCTCCTGAGAGTTGCTCTTATTTGAAACAATGGTCTCTCTCATTTGTCGTGGGGCTGGAGCAAACCTTCAGCTTCGCATCTAAACCACTCATGAGGCATTCTGCAGTTCTGCTTGTTATATCCCCAGGGCACCATATACACTAATAAGACAGAGCGAGAGAAGAACCTACACGGAAAGCCTTTGATACCTTGTGCTGTGACTCCATGTACAATCTGATATGTTAATCCTGGCATTAGCCATTATAAAGAAAGGAGGGAAAAAAAAATCATTTCTACTATAATGCACATAGAGTTTCCTGGAAGTTATTGCACAATCCAGGCTCTTTTCCTGGCTCGCTTGGTCCTATCAGTGCACACTGCTGTAATTTGTCTCACTGGGCAGTCTACTTATTCCTCACTGTGGGAAAGCAGGTCTCTCCTTCCTCTGCTGACAGAACAGCACTCTGGAAATAAAAAGTGTTGTCAGAGACTGCTGGCATCTTCTGTTCAAAGGTTCTCCCAATGCAAAAAACACAGGCTTTCTCATTGTCAGCATATCCTTGTCTATCGCCCTGCAACCTAACAGAGACCAGTGCAAAGCTCTGAAGTTCAGTCTTCCTCTCCTGAACACGAGTTCTGCAGCCTGAACTGAATGAGAGATGACACTGGCTCTGCTTTTTGTTGTTGTTGTTGTTGTTGTTGTTGCTTTCCGAAGATAATTCTCATGAAGGGTCACAGGTGAACATCTAGGAAAAAATACTCACTAGATCTGCAGTGGAATTCACCCAGCTTCTGAGAGCCGAGGTCGGGCCTTGGTGAGCTCTGGTGTCCCCCCCAGTTCTGCACAGCCATGAGACTTACCAGTGGTGCAAGGGTACCCCTGTACTCCCACCAAGAGGTTTAGTAATTTTTTCTCTGGGATCCTTTTAGCTGGCATCAGAGACAGGATAATAACAACTCATGCAGACATCATCCAGGGCCTGGAAGTTCACACGTTCAGACGAGTTCCCTCTAAATATTGAGGAGCATCCTATATTAATTTATTTTAGACTGAGAAATGCAAGATAAGTAATACAGAAAATAATCCTGCAGCGGATAAGGGAGCAATCACTATATATTGCATAGTGAAAAGGAAATACTTTCATTCTTTTTTTATCATCCTGAAATTATCTTGTGAGGACTCCCAGCTCCAATGAGAGACTGCCTTCTTGCTCAAGGGAATTTCAAATTAGCAAAGTCAGTTAAACTCTAAGAGCTGTTTCTCCTGGGAATAAACATTTGTTTTGTTTATCTCCAGCCAACAGCTAATAGCACAATAATGATCCAATCCCCAGATCCCTTTGGCTGGAAACTGATACCTTAATCTCTGCAGTGCAAGTCTTATCAGTCTTTACTCCTATGCAGTTTGAACATTTCCTTTATATCCTCAGTGCCCCCTGCAATGAAAGACTGTAGCAGATTCTGGTTATCTTTGCCTTGAATTACCTTTCCCTGACCCCATTCACTCCTTTTTCACAAATACCTGCTTTGAACTATTTTCTTCTGGGCCCTGCATGACTGTTACTGAAGCCAGTGTTATTGTCTTAATTTTGCTTAACTTTCTCTGTTGTTCACTATCCCGTGGAATGGCATTACGTTTGATTCAGTGATCAAGACAAACAAGTCCTGCTGTTACCCTCCTTTTACCCAATGGCAATCAACAGAGATGTGTAAAGCAAGCACAGAGTAGACATTTCTTTTGAATCTCAAACTGCATTGAACTTCTCTGCGCTATCAATTAGATCCAGTAGTACCTCCATGAAAGAGAAAATTAATATTCCTGAGGGTGGTCTTGTGGCATCCCCAGGCAGTAACATTTTTTTAGATTAATAGGCAAGACATATTGGGTAGGGACCAGGTTCTAGTCACGTTTAGGGAATCTTTAGCAGAACTGAATCAAAACTAAGATTTCTGTCAAGGTTTACTCATCACATATATCAAAGCATAGAAATAATTTTGTGAAAGAGTGAGAGCTCAGGCACAACACAAGGAAAGCCACTATTAAAAATGAACACAGCTATCAGCAAATATCCTCCATTCTTCCCTCTACACACACAGACGTAACTACTTACTTACCCTGCACATCTTACACAGCTTTAATGCCACCCTTCTCTTACAGTGATCACCCATCTCTCATCTATCCCCTTCTGCACCTTCAGATGTTGCAGCTGTTTGATCTGGTAACTTGATGCATAAGGGAGAAATAACATAGGATAGCATAATAACATAAATTTGCCTTCCTCAGGATACCTCACCAGTTAAATTGTTTTACAGGCACCCCACTAATTTGACGCTCTAATTAGAGTTGGCTTGTCAGACGAGCAAAGGTTAAATGATTTTTACTTTACCTCCTCCAAGTTATTGCTTGATTTGAGCACAAAATGTATTTCTGTATCCATGGTCATTCAGAGTACCTCTGTAGCTGTAGTGCATAGCAAATATCACTGCTTGTAATGAATAACAAGGATTTTCTTCTCTATTTAAGCTTCATTTGTTTGTAAGTAGGTTTAGATTTTCCAGGTATCTATATCTCGATAACAAAATTACAGACAGACAGGAGATGTGGCCACATTTGTCCCACAGTATGCCATCCTCCCATTTATGTCATATGCCTCCCTCATTGGAGCCTAATTTTGTCTAAAATAAAACAGAATGAGAAGAGGCCTCTAATGGAAGCATAAAGCCTCGCAGAGACCATGAATGAGTCACACACCAGACAGTGACACTGTCCAGGAATGCAGATAACTACATGATAAAAGGTTGCAGTGCATTCCTCCTTGTTTTGCCTCAAAAGGAAATGTGCTCAGAAATAAGAGTCAGGAGCACAGAGACTGCCAACCTGATGCAAAACTTATGCCAGATTTCCTTAAAATGCAAAACAAGCCTCAGCATACCTGACCAGTTAAATGCCATTTCTAATTGCATGTTTACCATTTTTATGGTACTCAGAAGACCGTTGAGGTTAGGACTTTTGGACCAAATATTTTATCTTGTTGGAGGAGAAAGAAGGTGCAGGGGGAGAACATGACAAGCTTTTTTTTGTACCATGGAAAAAAGTAAATCTACCACACTCTCTTTAGTATAATTGGTTGCACATCAGTTCGCCTGAGGAGAAGCAGCTCTGTCAGAGTGTATGGAGTTTACCAGTGCTGTCTGGCATTTTTTAATTATTTTCTTCTGCCTTGTGGAGAAAAAAAATCATCAAAGTGTGCTGCTAGAAGCCATTTTGGCCCAAAACCTGGCTCCAAACAACCCTTTGCAAAATACAGGTAAAGCAGGAATAGTTTGGGAATTTTAACATTCCCCACTCTCCCTTTCTTCTCCTCCTTGATTTTCCCTTCATCATTTATAGCCCAGTTATTGCTGATTCGAGCCCAAGAGCCTAGCAAAGCAACCTGACTAGAAACCAGCGCTGAATAAAAGTGAACCTGACTGGTTTATTTCTACAGCCCAGCCTGAGAGAATTGCAAAGAATATAGAGCAACCCAGCTAATGGAAAATAAATCAGTAGGTTAAAGTCCTTTCTGTTTTAGTAGCTGCAAGTGTTTCTCATCAGTGACATGGATGAGGGCTTTCTTTTTAATTGTGCTATGTCCTCGCAGCGATTTGGCAAGCTCAGAGGTGATCCTGGGCTGTCTGCTTTGCCACGCTCTGTGGCTCTCTGTCGTTCACTCCTGTTGCAGCTGGTGTAAACTGGTGTAAAATGCCACTGGCTTCAATTTCAAGTAGGGAACAATCCAAACTCACTCACACAATGGAGAAGAGGGTGTAAAAAAGACTTGCCTTGCATTTGTATTTTAGCCAGCTCAAGATGCTTGGCCTCGGTGGGCTTGCTCAGGCCTGTAATGGGATTAAGCTCCTATTTACACTGCACACTGCAGTGAGCCTGTGGATATCTGAGCTGGCTCTAAACAAGCTGCCCAAGGAACCAGGATTAGGCTGAGAGGAAGGGCAAAGCAGCCTCCGATGCACGGCCACCAGCTCAGCCCAGCTGCTCCCACAACTTCTGCACAGCTCTGCCCCGCGGTGTGGGTACGCACGGGGACCCTGCTCCCTGCAGAAAGCTGGCTTGTTATCCACACGGATCTGTCTGGGAGAGAACGGTTTAAATAGGGCTGGCCTTGGGTCAGGCAGTGGGTCAGTGCAAAAGCCAAACAGCAGATTTCCTGCCTAGTGCCTTATCCACATGCCTTTCCTCTCGTGGACCACATACAGCTCCACTGTTGAAGACATTTTTGCTGAAATGCTTTGCACCATCCAAATAAGCACAGCTTGACACGTGTTTGACGGGGGTGTGGGCAGGGAGAGACTCGGAAGGGAAACAGTGGGTGGTGGAGGAAATGGAAAAACAAGGCAACGCCAGGAGGATTTGAGGGCATAAACATGACAGCAGACCCAGGGTCCGCTGGGCAGGGTGCGAGGTGTGGTGGATCCCTGAGGGGTCACAGGAGTCGCGCTGATTTGCCTGACATGCTTGTCCCTGATTTGCCTGACATGCTTGTCCCCTGGCTCAGCAGCACTTGCTGGGAAAATGCGGCTTTGATCAGGAGGATGCTGTGCTGGCAGAGGAACAAGGAGACATGGGTTGGACCCTGCACGGCTGCCCTTCCATGGAGTGCTGTACTGCTCTGACAGTTGCATGTTATTTCTCTCTTCTTGGTGACTGAGACGTTAAAATGTGGTCTACCACATGCACTGCAAAATTCTCACATAGGAAAATGAAGAATCACAGGGGAGCAGTAGTCCTCAGTTCCTCTTCAACCACCACGGGGCAAAGCCTGGCTGGAGCTTTATGTCAGTGAAAGCTGGTGTAGGAGTATGGAAGCAGAGGGGTTAAAACACCTCACTCCGGAGTTACAGTATTGACTTCAAGCCTTGCCTTGGACTAGTGCAGAGTTTCTTACTGAACCCAGCTGTACACATGCCCCTGATCATTCAGCCAGGGGAGCAGAGGTCTCTGAAAGTCCACTGTGACTTAATTATAGACGTTGATGTGCCTGAGCCATGACATGGGCTATCTTGTCTCAGTGCCTATGGGCTCCATAAGGGCTCCACCAGCAACAGGGAGCCAGGAAGCAGCCAAGAGGCCAGTTTCTTTGTTGATAGACCTGAACAAGGTCCCAGCGCGGAGCGAGGAGGTGAGGTGCAGGGGAATACCTTTGTTGTAAGGAGAGTGAATGAATTAACAGTACTCTTTCCTAAAGCAGAGGGCATTTTCCCCTGAGCTCATTGGAGGTTGCATCTGCATTACACGAAGGACAGCAGAAGGTTCTTGTGCTCCACAGGCAGGAGCTGCCCTGTTTCTGCAGTGTGTCTATCTGCAGAATAAAACCCGCCTGAGAGATGATTTATCAGCAAGGTGTTTACATTCATCGCTTGAGCATACAGGAAACTATGTCTCTGACTCCTTGAACAATGGGGACACAGAGGATCAGATGGCAACTGAAGTGTTTGGACCACATTCCTGCCCTGTTTCTGAGACAGCGCAGCTGCTCTGACTGTCCTGCCGTGCCATTGGCTATATCTTGCAATTCTACCCCAGCTGCGTGTTTCTATTCCTGGCAAATGTCATAATTTTTTTCTGTCAGAACTTAAAAACAAAAGTTATCTGTCCATCACTCCGCAGAATCAAATTTAAGACATGAGATTCTGGAGCATCTTCCCCAACGTGGAGTCCTGCCTCATTGACACAGCCCCCACTAACTCAGTCAAGCAATTTAGTTGTAAATTAAAGATTTCTGCAAGCTTCCAACCCTGCATCTGGTGGATCAATGTCCTGTGGCAGAAGAATGTCAATAACTAGCATTAAGGTTAGATTTGTAAACATGGTTTTAAAGCTGGTTGAAAAATGGGCTTTTGCTGGAATTCCTAAATCTTTCCCCCATAACTTGCCCCCCAACCTCGGACTTTAATTCAAGCACTGAACATTTTCAGGGAAGACTGTTCCACTCTGGGAATGTGGTCCTCCTGCCTTTTGCTTCTGCCTTCTTGTTTAAGCATGGCTTTCCCTATACTTCGTATGCCACAATATAATCCCTCCCCTCTAGGAAAAAGGTGGCAATAAAGTTGGACAGAAGCAGATGTCATTTGGATGGGAACTCCAGCCTGAGGTGGCTATTTGATTTGGATATTTTCCCCCATTGTCCTGCTTTCCTGTTGGACAACATGGTTTGTGATATACCCGAGTCTTTTCTCTCAGGGAAGAAAAGTGATGCATTATGGGGTACCTACTCTAATTAAGAAACATAGCTCAGAGACACAAACGGATCGCCAAATAACTGATAAATTTAATGATATAAGACAGTAATAATTTCCAAGTAGCCAAATTATTTGGGGCTTTGGATACGTAGCTTTTCAAGAACACTTCAAAAATTTTCATGGCAAATAGAAAACTTTTCATATTATTACATGGAAATGTAAGCCTAATTCCTGTCAGAGAAGAGTTTTAGCCAAAGAAAAAGAAAAGAAAAAAAAAAAAATGCCAGCAATCTTAATAGTTTCCTTAGATGGCAAATCAAGTAATATCTAACTTCTGCATGGGTGAAGCATTTTGTGAAGAGACTTTATTGAAACGATAATGTTAGTGATACAATGAAATTGTTGCCTACTTCAAAGCAGAATCTGGCATGTGCAGTGGATAAAAGGGATTATACACTATAGTCATAAATACAGCCTGTATCACAGATATTTGCCCGTAGTAGAGGCATGAATTGATACATTGAAATGTAGTAATACAGGTCTGAAATGAAATCAGTTTATCCCTCCTGATGGAGTAAGCAAAAAAGTGTACTTTCTTTATGGAAGGGAAAATGAACCAGAATTAGTCACAGAGCATCTTCCATTTCTGCTCTGGGAATTGTGCCAGATCAGATTGGGGCCCTCTTGCGTATTCGCTCGTTCCTTTACAACCCGGCACTGGGAGCCTGCCCAGCAGCAGGGTGCTGATAGTGTGTCAGACACACACGGTATTGAGCAAAGGGTAATAGCCACAGATTTTATAAGCAGAGAATGAATTGGAGGCAGGGTGAAAGTAAATAGGTTTAGAGCACAGAATAGAAAATCTTTCTAAAAGTTAGTACAGGATTTTTTTAACCAATTAAAAGTCAGACACGACCAAAATATTTTTTTTTATAACAATGAAAATTTTGGATTAAAATAAGCAATCTAGCAATTTCTTTAACTCTTAATGGAAACGGACTTTGTTAATGTCTCTTTGCGGCAACTATAGCTAAAGATTTCAAGTTTTGGGCTGACAGACAAGAACCTCTGCATGAAATTTATTAGGATCAGGCTGTAAACAGAAGTGAGACAGACTAATCTATTTTCATTTCCCAAACAGAGAAACACCAAACTGTGGTCATCTGGCAGAGCGAGTGGAAAGTAATGGAAATGGAAAGCACATTTGAGTTGTAATTGAATAACCCATTATCTATATCACTGGAAAATAAACTCTGTGTTCGGGGGCTGTTTTGGTTTTTTAATACATGTTTGAAATGGACAACGTCCCCTGAAGATCAAAACTACCATTGTGTTCAATCCCAGGTGCAGTTCACCAGCAGGGACTCTGCAAAATACCGATGTGTTTCACTGAAGCAAAGTCAATGTGACTTAAGTGCTTTGCTGAACCGGAGCCATAACTAGACCTGAGTCAGAGACCCATCAACCTCACATCCTGGAGCACTTCCACAGTTCACAGAAATCCCCTTTCCCAGCTGTAAGATTACCTGTCCTGGCAGAGAGGTGTGCAAGTCCTGCAGGGACCTTGAATAAAGGTGTTTCCACAGCAGGTCTGTTTCCTCATTTGTACTGGTTGTGCATGAAGCTGATGCTACATTGCTTGCATGCTCTTGCTTCTTTGTGATCTTTATAACTTGTGAATAAATTATTTGTTTTATGGAGCTGTAGCATATGGCAACAAAGAATCACTCTGTTATGAGGAACTCCCAGGTGACAAAAATCCCTTCAGCATTAATGCTTTAATACATGGGACATGAGTATGATAACAGGATCTTCTACTTAAGAGCTGCTCATTCTCTCACCTGAACCTCTGATCACTGAAGTATGACTTGATAATGCTTTCCCCAGCAATCAACTGTGATGTCACAGGAAGAGGATTATGACCTCACGTGAGAATCAGTAGCAAGAAAAGAAAATATCTTAAACCAAAAAAATGCTTCTTTATGCAAATAGCATCCAGTAATAAAAGTGAGGAGAAAATATGTTCCAGTTGGTAAACTGCACCTTTGATCTTACACTATTCCCATGGTCTCTTAATATTTGTTATGTCTTTTCCTCATTAACAGAATGGAAGTAATTGCCCTTGTTGAAATGGGATCATAAAAACGGGGATCTGGAGAATTCACATTCATAAATCTAAGTATTGGTATGCAAATATTTACTTAATCAGCACTGTAAAGTCTCCCCTTCGTATAAATATCAGTCATCTATAATGTTTGCTCAATGGATGTACTGCAGAATCTACACCTAGCAGTTCCTCACAGGAGGTAAGTTTATTAAATGGGCAAAGTGTGGTATTCACCGTAGCACACCCCTTCAATTCCAGGGTGCAAGACACCATCTTAGACAAGGCGCAAACCTAGCGCTGGAGATCTGGGCTTCAGCCCCTGTTCAGCCCCTGTTTTCCTTTACATTTGTCTCCAAATTCCAGCTCAGTCTCACTTCCCTGTCTGTAGAAAGGTCGATTTTCCCATTTCCAAATTCTGTAATGAGTTTTATTCCATGACCACCTGTGTGAGGAGGAAAAGCGTCTGACCCTTTGGTACAATCAGCCACAGGGCTGCGTGCCAGAGAAGCTAAGCTGAATCCAAGGGGAGGTGGTTCCTCCTCTGATGTGCCTTTTCTTGGAAGAATAAAGATGTAGAACTTCTGCTGAGAAGGGTGGAAGCACAAAAAAGGGGAAAACGCTTGCTTTGCCAATAGCTGTGAGAGTCCATTCTGCTTCAGGAGGAGAAAACTCATTACTTAGAGGATGGTATGAATAGGGGACTACAGAACAGACTCCCAGCCTGGAAAGATTTTACCGGGTCAGGCCTTCAGTTCCTCAGGAAAAGTTTCTACAGAATATGAAGAAGCACCTTGAAAGCTGCCTCATTTTTGGATGCCAGCATAGCTCTTCCGTTCACCAGATCTTAGCAGGTTGGTGTTGGCCAGGAATTTCTTCAGCTCTCAGATCAAAAGCATGAGCTGAGTTTTCTTTCAGACTTTCTAAACCTAACTTCCATTCTAAAACTAAGCTGAAGCTTAATCTGAAATAAGATACAAAAATAACAGGGTTTAGTTAAGAAATTTTCCTAAAACTTTGCACAAAATTCAGGTTTATACAGCGAGGGTCATTTTCGTGAAGCTCCTCTTGATGCTTTGTAATTTAAATTGACATAATCCTCAGGGGCTCTTAGCAATGAAAAATAATTAACTGACAGAACTGCAATGGTAGAATTGTTGTAACTATGATGGTCCAAGCATATTCTATTCTCAGCCTATGTTTCATTCTCTTCAGACATAAATAAGGCTCAAGCGCCTGGAAGAGCAGTTGTGGTTTTTTTCCAGCAAGCTAATACCTGTGCTTACAAAGCTTGCCCTGGCTATTTGACATTCTCACCACAGTGTGCAGGGACAGAAAAAGCTGGCTGTCTCTAGTATTAAGCAGCCAGGTTTAGTGACCTCAAAGGTTGGACCTGTGCTCCCATGACCAACTTCACTGTATTTCAGTGGTTTCCCAGTTCTTTCTGCTCTCTTTCCCTTTTCCTTAGCCATATAAACCTCTGACCCTGGAGATCATAAGCACATCACAAAGGTTTCCAGTGCTCAGACCTAATCACTGCTGTCACAAACATTCAGGACAAGCCTCAGGTTATTGCTATCCAATACACTGATCAGAAGAGGATAACTCAAAGTGTGATTTTAGTCAACCTACAAATTGACAGGGGATTCTTCTGTAGCCTCAGTGCTGTGCATTCCTCTCTAAAAATTAATTTTAAAATTGCATTTGTAGTAGCCTGGCTTCAAGAAGTGACAGGACAAATCCATGGAAGAAAAGAACCTGTTTTGTGTTATGAGCGACATCCCCTCTGCCTCAAGGAGGCCCTTGGCCACAGACCACTGGGAGGAGCGGAGGAGTGTCACTGGAGGAGTGTCACTGGAGGAGTGTCACTGGAGGAGTGACACTCTGGAGGAGTGTCACTAGGGACTTGCTTCAGTCTTACATTACTCTTTAGGCACCTGCTTGCTTTTGGACACAATAATTATAATACAGGACACAAAGCTGGGCTGTCCACAGGGCCTGTTCCTGTGCTTCTCTATAAGGGGGAAAAAACAACTTGCAACATCAGTAGGGTAGAAGTGTTCCTGGTAGGCAAAAACAAACAAACAAAAACAAAAGCAATGGGATTATATCTTTTGTAAAGAGATTAAAATCCACAAAGGCTTTATGAATGTAGTTTGAACACAAACTGTTAAGGAAATACTAAATAAAAAGCATCAGCAAAAATAGAAAAATGCAGGCCTATGAAAGATTGCCATGATCATTCCTAGTGAAAACTATTAGAATATGGTTTGTGCAGATACTGAATAACCCCATGCTGGTTGCTCTGAGATATCTGAAGATTGAATTCTGTCAGATCAATATCAGAAATGTGCTTTCAATAAAATGTCAACACTTACTGTAATAGGCAGCAAAATGCTGCATCCACGTCTAACTCTGTATTGCCATTTTGGATTTGAGTTCAAATATGTAAGACATTTTATGACATGCCACAGGAGAGGGATATAGTTTCTGCAGCAGAGAGTATTTTCCCTCTTAGACATAATGCAACCTACTACTCCCCATTTGCATTTTAAGTGCATTTAAGTTCGAAAACCAAAGAAAACAGAAAATTGTTATTCTTATTCACCCTGTCTGCCATGTAGGGGTTTTCAAAAACCAGAACCTGAACTCCTGTAACCCAGCAATGCCAGAAGCAGGCACAGCAAGCCTGGCAAAAAGGGAGTCCCTGCCTGCACAGTGAGTTTGTTCTGACAGAAATGGATGGATGTCTCTTGTCTTCAAACTCAGAATGATAGAAATACTGCCGAAAGAAAGCAAAGATGAACCAAATGAATTTTAAGCTCTGACATTTACAAAGGTATTTTCAAGACAAAAAATGAATAGGCTTCATATGTTGAAAGACTTGCCGTCACCTGTGTCGTTTAAAAGTCCATGTCACATCCCTCTCAGATGCCTTTCTTCTTAACAAAGATGCCTGATTCTAAGACGTAGCTTGATCTAGCCAGTCCACAAATACAGAGATACCCTTATAAGACAGGTTCTTCTTACTCTGAAAAATAAAAACAGAATGTCAGCAGTTTTTATTATTATAGCTCTAGGGAACTAAATTGGAATTTTTTTAAGGTAAAGGCATCAGACCATTAAAGCGTATCTGTTTATGGTTATAGAAAATGGAATAGAAGATCTTTAGCATATACTGTATTCATAGTGTCATCAAAACGTTCATTTCAGGTCTGGAAGGTTTATTAAGTTGCCTTTATGGGTTGAGGGTGCAGGCACAGGTTTCAGAAACAAGGTCATTTCAGAAGCCAAACTGCCCTGTAAGGGAATAGACATACTCCAAACCCAGTTTTTAGCATGATATTTAATTGCACTTAATGTTTTTCTTGCCACATATCAATGACTCAGAGAGATGTCTTTTTTCATGGCTATAAATTCACACCGTACTTCCAAATACAGTTAGCACTTTTCGGCAAATCTCTGCCTTATTCAATAGGGAGCTCATTTATCTTCCTATTCAAAAGAATGAAGTAAGGGGATCTCATTTTCCCTTTTTTTCTTTTGTTTGAGCCTTCATATTCTGCATTGGAGAGCAGGGAATTATTAGGTCAGGAAATGGAGTCAGAGCTACAGATTAATCAATCATGCCTCATGTCCTGATATTGCAACACACAGACTGATGTCATTGGGAATTGATGAATGCCACATCTGCGTGTAAAACTCACAGGCAATGTCGGGAACTCATTCCACAGCTATTTTGTGGTTACCTTCAACTCTGATTGATACCATCTCCTCACTGCTTCCTTCTGTAGTCCCTTGTGCTCTGTGAAGGAAGGGAACTTATTCCTGACACTCCACTCTCACTAAGAGATGGGGATTCCAGCTTTTTCTCACACACTCCTTCAAAGTTGGGTCCAAGAGATAAAAAAGTTAGTTAAGATCTAAATTTTGCCTAAAATCATCAGTGTTTGCTCAGACGCTTTTGTTCTGACACATTTCTCCTTTGCTCAGGGTGCCTAAGAGCCTGTCAGGGTCCACATACCACAGGAGGTAATTAATGCTCTGCTTGCTTTGTCTGAATATTGAATGCTTGCTCATCCAATAGCAGCAAATCAAGAACAAAGGACCACACACATTAAAGTGCTAGACGTACTACTAGAGAAGATTTCACTGCAAAAATTTACCACATTCAGATGAGGGATGGGGAAAAAGCAAAAAGCAAAACCAGTTTAGTTAAAATAACATTCAATCTGAAGTTATGTCAGAAATTAAAATTAAAGGAAAAGTCTTCGAAAAAAAAATCTAACTAATAATTTTCACATTAAAATGAAATTTTCTGTCATTTGGGGTGAGAAAGAATCAAGTGCTGAAAAAAACCTTTCATAATCTCATAAAATCCTGTTCTCTTCTGTTGATGAGTCCTACAGGTAGTGACCTGAGCACAGAGATGGGGAGAACAGCTAGACCATGATCCTCATTCCTTTAGCCAAGCCATGCAGCCTTCCAGGAGACAGCTTGGTACCTTTGCACTCCAGATAGGAGACATTCATCTAGTCACCCAGCTGAACAAGTACATTAAAATGTAAATTTTAAAATTGTATTTAAAAATGTAAAATGAAGCCATCCTCATCACATGGTGGATTCGGTTGTGTCCACGTGATGAGGCTCTGAGTGCAAGTCAGTTCATGTCATCAGAAGCTACTTATCTATCCAGTCACTGGGGAGAGCCACAGCACATGACAAATGCTTTCCATAGCACATAAGGAAATTAGGGTACAAAAGGCAGGCCATGAGCTCACAGGACAATTAATCCAGCAAGCAGTGCATTCATTATATGTATCCAATGGGCTGTTAGGGAAAATGGCAATCAGGAGCATGTTCAGAAGTATTAATGAGAACAGCACTGAATCTCTAAAGTCCAAATATTTGCTACTCAACAACATGATGTGTTTTGGAATCAAGAGTAGCTTTGGATATGATACCCAAGTCTACAACAAAATTAACAAACATGCTTTGAAGGGCAGGGAGAGGGGAATCACTCCTGGGAACCGAGCACTGTGACATGTCCGTGGTTCTGATCTTACTGAATTTTATGAGAAATAACTAATTTTAATTACTGCTTTTCCAAACTAATTTCAAACATTTCTCCAAAATACACAGGCTGCTACAGAGACTCATGTGCATAATGAACATCTGTAGTAAAACTGCTTTATTATGGGTTGTTTGATGCTGTTTATTGCATACCCATTGGTTTTTGGAATGGCATTAGTGAGCAGCATTTTGAAGACGGATGCTAAATTTTGCTGTGGCAAATTAGTGTCAACCAAGAACATATTAGCAAATAAAAGAGTGCATCTGCTCCAAACAATGGTTTTTCTTTGTATCATGATGATGATTGAAAGACTGTAATAAAGAAATGATACATATACTGTATCCCCCAAACTACATTAAAAAGCTGTTGCAAGTAATCAGTAATGCAGCAGGATAAACTGCATTGCATGTAAGCAGCGTTTGGTGGCAGGACCCCAAGCAGTTTTCCTTGTGTTTATGAGGAGAGCACCACGTTCAGTACCCAAATGCAGTTCAGTGGAAAGCGTTCACTCTCTCCCCTGCCAATACTTTTTTGTTTCAGCTATCTCCCATCTGTCCCTATTTCCTGGATATCTCTTTGTCTGAGTTTGTCCCCCTTTCCTCCTCTCTAGATTAATATCAATTCCAGGCCAGGGCATGTAAACTCCCTTGATGATCATTACAGTAAAACTTCAAGAAAAATCTTTCCGAGATATGGATAGCAACATATGGGGACAGTTTGCTTTATGTCTCATTTTTCATACTAATGTGGTTATTTTATAGGACTGCATCTCATCTCCTGTCTGACTAATGCCTGAGTTGTGCCTCATTCAAATGAGAGGTTCCTCAGGTTCACTAAAGCACAGGAGGTTTAAAGCTTTATCATGCATCCGATGTTGCGGTGAATATTTGCTTAGCATTGCTCAGTAGTGAATAAGCTCCTCTCTTCAACCTCCTGGATTTTGCCATCTTGTAGACAGCTCAGTTAAAAATGAAATACCGTGATACATACGTGAATTTCTTTTTTTCTTAGACAGGGGGAAATCGTGGTTCAAATCGCTCATGTGGTTTAGGTTTTCCTACGGCTGGAATGACACTCTAATGCATGATGCTCACAGTCACTTGGCAGACTCCTTGTGGGTGTCAAAAATGTTCTTGGCTTGAACTAAATGTCTGAGCAAGTACATTTCCTTGAGGGCAGTGCTAGACACAGCAAAAATGTCATCCAGTGCAACTACTTAGGAGAGATAAAGTTTTTAAATGGGGGCTTTGCAATGAAATTTCTGTTTCCAATTACTGGAGCAAAGGGAATCATGGGGGATGAGGATGGAGGGAGAGGAGTTGCCCATGAGGAATTTGGAAAACAAAGGGTTCTTTTTTCTTTAAAATTATCACTTTAAATGGCTGCATTTTCAAACACAAGCTCATTTTTAGGGAAAAAAAAAACTGTCAAAAAGATCAGTTAGAAATTCAGGTGAAATATCTCAAAGCCATTCATGTGAAATGTTTCAATGAGTCACATCTGTGTTTGGGGACACAATTTCAGGTTAAGGACATTTGCAAGGTTTCCACTTTGTCTTGCTTGAGTTTGGAAAATTTTTTTTAATCTTAAATTTTGTTGGAAGGGGAAACTGGGTTTGTGCCCAAATCTATGTCCGAGAAACAGTTCATATTACAAATATTTTCATGCCCATAAAAAGTGCAGCTTTGCCAGAAAAGTATATGCAGGAAAACTGAAAGCTGGAATGAACTCCCTGATGAATGTTAGGGGGATTACAAGTGTAAATAATGAAGGTCAAAACTTCATATATTAGTTAATGTATTGTGAAGCCCTTCCTCTTACAAAGTTTGCAATGCTACTCCAGCAGCTCACATGCTAAGGGATTACAGTTAGGTATTTTTACATCTTGACTGTCAGCTCTGATCACAAAGATGAAGTCCCCTCAGCTGCAGAAAGCTGGTGGCTGGCTGGTTCAGCGTGGGCCCTGGGTACCACAAAAGCTGCCCACCCGCAGTTGTGTCCTGCCACCTCTGAGTCACCACGACACGACTGCCTGAGCTAGGGTTTCCCTGGCAGGTGACACACCCCAAGATTCAGGCTCTGGTCCGTGATGAGACTTCAGTGCTCTTAGCAAAACTTACGTACAATTTAGCTGCCAGAAAGGTCAGTAGTCAAAATTCCTGCCTAGCCCCTGCCCCGTGCAGAGAGTTATTCACCCTTAACTTCCCCAGTGCCTGCTCCAAAGACCTTTTGTGGGGGAAATACATGCACATCACTGGAGCAGAGACCAGGCCCAACCTGCCGTCTGCATGCCCCAGTCTCACTTTGTTCCCTCTGGCTTCCTCACTCCTTAACTTTGTGTTGTACAGTAAGTCACTGTTAGCAGAATGGAGGACAATGATGCTCCCCCACGTCCTCCCTCACAGCTTTATTAGTAAGGGGAAAGGTTTGATCTTTGGCACAGCTACCTACAGTGTGGTGTTTTGGGCACTTCATCAAGACAGGAGAATGGGTTTTGAATCCATATTCAAAAAATGCCTGAAAAGACAAAGATCCCATATGCCTGAAGAAGACAAAGAATGTGAGTGTCCCACTTTCTGGCAACTCCTATAGCAGCAGGCTTTAACATAAAGAGTTAAATATCACCTCCTCTTTCTCTGGCACTGCTTTAAAAGAAGAGCCAGCCATTCACCCAAAACAACCAACTTGGCACCTAAATGAGGAAGGGACTGTGTTATACATCCCAGCTTTGCATAGATATTGAATTCATGACTAGTTGTAGACATCCAAATCCTAGAGAAACATTGGATTTCAGACATTTTCTATTGCTTAGTAAGGAAACCTAGTACCTCATGATAGGTAAGGAGGAGGTGAGTGGGGAAAAAACCAATAACCAAATGAAACTACCACACGGACAGGCTCAGTACAGACAGATGGAGGTCCTTTGTCACCCATGGAATAGACCATGACACTGATTGACACAGGCTGTTGTAGCTGACAAAAGTTTGTATGGATTTAAAATGCAGGAATACAAGTTCATGGAATTAAATCAATTAGGAGGTACTGAGCAAAGAGATACCAGCTCTGATCTGATGGTAGTGCTGCACTGGGAACGTGCCACTGCGTACTTGCTTCATTCCTACATATGTTTCTAAGCATCTGCTACGGTTCATTGATAGACACAGGAGTTTTAGACTAGGCGGACCTTTGACTTTATGATTTCCCATCTTGCCTGCTCGTCTAGATCTTATCTTAAAATGCCTCTTGCTTGACTTTAAAACAGAAGACATCATCTTTTCCCACAGCCTTTGCCTTTCCTGAGCACTGTTGGCCATGCGCAACTAGGACATCAGCTCTTGGACTCGGGAAGATGAAAATTTGGTGTGTTATTATGCAGTCTTCACTGTCTGAGTGGAACAAAAATTAGACCATTCAGTTTTGTTCTTTCTTTTGAATCCAAATTAACTCATAAAATGACTTGTTCAAGACCTGCTAGTAATTTTAATGGTAAAAATCACCGTCAATCCTAAATCGCACTAGTCCTTAGTCTCTGTGTTTTACATAGTCAGCTATAAATTACAATAGAAATCATTCCTTTTTCTTGTGCTTCACATTTCTCCTATTTTAAAAATAAAAGCTTCTTAGAGTAGATTCTTTATGTTCCTATACGTGTGAACCTGGCATTATGCACAATACAAACATGAATAATACAAATGCTAGCTAGAACGTGGAAGCAGCCACACAGCTGCCAATTCTTCGTGGTGTGCTGAGTGGTCCCTAACGTGGGATAAGCTGTGCAGCAGACAGCTATTTCTCTCCTATTGATAAAGACCTCATTTTCAGATCTTCTCCTGTGAAGCGCCCAGCTCATATTTTCTCATTCCTCTCTTTCTTTTTAACCCAGGGAGAGACTGGGAGCCAAGATATCGTATTTTCATTAGCTGAGTGAAGCTGCCACATAGCTAGTGAAGGGTTAAAGAAAAACAAACACTCCCTCAAGATGTTCCTGAAAAACCCATGCAGATAAGCACATGGGAAGCTCAGACAGCCGGCCTTCTGTTAAGTATGTGACAGAAATTTCCCATCTCGAGGTAAGGAAGATAGAGGCACTGTTAAATTATGTTTCCCGTGAGTGTTGCTACGGCATACTTACACATATTATATGAGGTAGAAAATTAGTACTTTGAATTGTTATGGTTACATCTGCAGTAAAGTGTAAGTGTTTGCAGTTTTTCAGAAGTTTGCCTATGGTTTGTCATGCAGTTCACCCACTGAGAAGAAAATTTACTTGCTGTAAAATAGCGAAACAGATCGACAGCTACAAGGGAACTATTGCAAACTCTACCCAGAGTCCTGTTTCTGGAAGAGATGATTATTCTAGAGATGAAAAGACTTAAATGACTGCTCCAGGCTTCACATTTATCCACTATTTACCTTTAGAAAGATTTAGGCCTGATCCTCACTGCACACTCGGCAACAATAACGGAGGACTCTTACATATCGGCATCAGTCTCTGCCCCTCAGGGGTGCGAACCTGCTTGGTAGAATCAAGGCTCAACGTTATAACACACCTGAAATAAGGTTAGGGTTTCTTTGATAATGACAAGTGTCTCTAGTAATGGCAGAAAAGATATGGTACCCAGGCCTCAGAATTTTTTAGATATATATGTATATAACTATATATGTGTATACCTGAGTATTTTATTTATGTGTGTGCATCTATATTTATATATGTATATGCATATGTATATATAATGTACCTAGGCTATATACTTAAATTAGGTAGCCCCACTACTGTAAGAAGTGTGAAGAAGGCTGAGCTCTGGCAGCCCTGGGCAGTGGTGATATGAATTGTTCCCCTTTCTCTCTCCTGGACATAGATAACTAAGTAAGGTACCTATTGTAGACAGGCTGAGCACAGCCCGATAGCTATTGCAAGGGATTTTGAATTGGATAATCAACTCTCATGCATGCAATAAATTAAATGCTTTCTCTGTATCTACACAGCACACATGTCAGGAAGAAAAAAAAAAGAAAGAAAAAAAGAAATCAAATCAAAATCTCTGACTGAGGGAAAGAGTTTCCTAACTGTTATTCCACGTGTCAGAGCCTGGTAGCCCCATCCTCACCCTTACATTGATGTGACCAGGAGATTAGTTCAGGGGGCCTACTTTTCTCCTAAAGTCTTGACACTTCTCTTAGCACTGAAGAAGCTACAGCACCGCAAACTCCTTTCAATCCCTACTCACTTTTATAGGTCCCCTTTTTCCTGCCAAGGAAGGAAACAGGCATAGAAGCTGTCTGGTACCTATGTACCACCGGTACCGCTCAGTCCCTTCCCTAAGTGCTGACTAGTCATGAATGCTGCTATCATCACACCATAAACTAGGACAAAGACCAAGAATGGTGAATGAATGTTTCTAAGGCCACACTGAAAGTCTGGGTCACAGCAGAGAACTGAATGTATGTCACCCTAAAGACCACTGACACATTCTTCCCCTATTTGCAGTCCTAAACAAAACCACTTCAATGTTATGGGGTGTCAGCTAACATGTGCACTTGGTGTGCATGTGTGTGTGAGAATTGCCATCAAATTCCCACACAATTTTCAGTGCCACCACTGTGTGGATGAAGTTTGGCAGCACCATACAGAAGTATATCAAAACAATTCAATGGCCAGAAAGACAAAGCAAGAGCTTTTAACTTCAAATTTTGAAGTCGGTCAGAATGAAAGCAGAGAACCCAACCCTCAGCTCAATCAATCCGTGTAACTTTGTTGGCTTTACCAGCTGTGTTTTTATCCCTGATGAAGATGCTGACCATCCATTTCAACTAAGCATTCGGTAAATGATTCTTCCTTTTCTGTTGCAATATCCTCTGCAAAGTTGCATGCAATTGCTTCAAAGGGAAATTTCTTTTCAGAGGCCTTGTCACAGTACCTGGTTTCTTAAAAGCTCTAAGTGCTTTTGTATGGAACATCTCCATTTATATCTAGTGGTTATTTGCTCTTTGAAGATGCTCTGCATCCAGGGGCGGCACAAGTTGAGTAACATAGACTAAACATACAGAGAAAAATCACAAAAAGCAACATTTAATTTCTCTCAGTGACTCATTTGTTAAGGGTCTTTGACTTTTATTTTGTAGGTGTAGGGTGAAGATGGAAGTGCTGAATTTGTCTGATTTCTGCTAAACATTCAGCATTCTTTACTGAGTATCATGTATCCCCCATCAAATACTGATAGCACTCGGAACAGGATGCTCTATGGGGTAAAGTCATTTACAGGAAGAGCAACATGAGAAGTCAGTACCTTATATCCATATAGGAAAAAAAAAAGAAGTCTGGAAATGCACGGGAAAATATTTTAAGGAGATAACAATGTCTGGGAGGGGAGAGGTGGCTTGAAGATAAGAGGAGGGGTATTGAGTTCCACTGTTACTAACGATTCAGCAGAAAATGGCCCAAGATTGAACATGTCCTTTTATGGCAGTTGTAAGAGAGCAAATCCATCACAGGTAAAAGGAACAGGGATGAGGGGAACTGATTTAGTGTGAAGTAGTTTTGCTTTCCTGGGTTGCTTCTTTCTGAGCAAGTTACTTGTTCGCCTCTAAACCCATCACCTCCCACCACAAATGGTCACCTTGTTAAGGGTTGTACAATAAACACTGATGCTTAAATTTAATCAGAATTTTTAAAAATGACAAGGGCAGTTGGCTGGATTGCCATGCACAGCACGCTGAGCTGCACCATTAGTTAAAAACAAAGGTCACTGTTTTCTCTTTGTTGTCTGCTAATATGATTTTGAATATTACTGCTTTCCAGCTATTACTGTTTACACTGGGTGATTGGCTAGACTCATTAAAGTGAATGAATGCCAGGAGATGACATCATTTACATTTAATTGTCTTGTTTATCAGCAAAAGCTATACAGTTGTTTTAATAAAGGGCAGGGGAAGATAAAGGCTACATTTGCATTCTCTAAGGAGCCTTTGACAAGGGTCTAGGATGCTGTTGACATTTATTGTTTGCAAATGAGATAATCAAATAACGTTTTGTTTTGCAATTGTTGCTCTTTTTTTTCCAGTAAGTTATAGTTTTTCATTACTATTATTATTCCTGGATGTTAATGAACAGATACTCAGTTTCAACTTTCTAGCAGACTCTTTCCAGGATTCAGAACAATTGACACATGTTCAGCTTGCTCAGATTCCTCTTCTTTGCAACATAAGACGAAGCACTAATGCACCAACTTTACTGTAACTAGAACAAGAGTTTAAACATAGGCATAAGTTATGGACTTTTGTGAATCAGGGCATCCCAGCTTCAGAAATCAGATGGTCAGTATTTTCCGGGTGGCTTGTCCCTTTTTCTTTCTAAGATTTCCAGACAATACAAATTAAGCATGCAACACATTGCTAATTTTACACCTTTTTTTTCATCCCGTATGTGATAAAAATACAAATGGTTTGATGGGCTCATATGTGCAGACACCTCATGTGACCTCACAGCAGAACCATGTCAGCTCCTGGCTGCCAAATCTCCTGCTCCGAAGCTTCCCCATAATGTTTCAGTCACAGTTCATCTTTTTTCCTTATTTTCTACCCTCATGCTCCCTTGAGGGTGCAGCTGTGCTAGCTGCTTTTTGCATTTGCACACTCAGCCCAAAGTGTTAACTTTATCCATGATAAAGCCAAGTATGCCACTGCCATCTATGGAGCCTACTCCTTATTTGACTATTAATTCTGTCTTCAAGGAGTTGTTCTGTGGTCAAAGATACATCGGCCTATTTCCCTTTCCATAGTGAGGAGGGAAGTGCCTGACCTTCTCCAGAGCAGGTCTGTGGAGTGTTTCGCTTTTTGGTTCACTGTGTGTCCCGACTACCTGTTGTGTAGCCACTCGGATGTTGCTCTTTGGTGAGGGAAGCTGGTATTAAATGCACATAAGAGAAAGAGGAAAATGAAGGCATATAAGTTTCTAAATTAGTCAGAGAACGGCACCTAAGGCAGACGCTGCATTTATGTGATGTTTACACTCAAGACAGCGATAAAGGATGAAGACTGCCTATTTAACCCTAACCTTTCCGGAGTGGTGAGGTGGGTGTTGGACCTCAGTTCGGGAGAGGTCCCTGTGAGGTGAATGCAACCCCTCCTTCTCACCATCAACTCTGTAATGAGCTGGAGTCTAGAAGCCAGTCTGAACTGCTCACGGCTGTCTTGGACTTAGATGTTCTAAAAGACATCTGAGTCCCTCTTAGGCTTCCACAGTGGGTGTTTTGGACAAAACTAGTAAATCCTTTGCACCCTTTCCAAACTTCTCAAGGATTTTCTTTTAACTTCTGATTTAAAGGAGGAACAGTTTTCTTCCATCTTAAAAAAAAAGTGAAAAGGATCTGTGTGCTTGGGAGTGAAAATTTAAGTCTTATCCAGTCTCTGAAAGGGATCAGTCCATGATCATTTTGTGCACTTCAGTCTACAGGTTTCATCTGTTTTGCTGAGAAACCCAAGGCAGCAACAGAAGTATAGCTGCTGGTTAGATCCATGCCTGTATTTAATGTAGGTAAGAATGTACTGGTTAGAAGCACTGCTCATGCCAGGATTATAGGTGACATTTTCTATTCAATTGCCAATAAGCACTTTGGATTTGATTCTCTGCTCCAATTTTACGCTGGTGTAGCTTCAGTGGAATTACGCTGACTTAGAGTCCATGTGACACATCAAAATTCACTTCTTTCATTTGCAACAGGACCTAAATTCAATTACAGGTATATATTTGTATAATTTTTGTTTCCTGTTAAAGAAAAAGACACCTCTAACAAAAAGTATTGTGTTGTTTGTAACTGGTGAGTAAACCAAATTGCCCAGAGTACCAAAGAGCCACTCCCAGTGGGCCCCTATATTTGGGGTGATCTTAAAATAACCCATCATTTCTTAGCTGGTATTATGAAACAGTAGCAAGAAAAATAAGCGGAGTACTGCTTCACTTTTGTCTAATTACTCTGGCAGACAAAGGTGTGAAATGATTAGCCAGTAACATATGGGCTTGAGCTTGGAGAACTTCCCAGTGAGAATTCTTTTTATTCCAGGCATATTTTATCATTTAATTTAAGGGTGTTAATCCATGGGTGAGCCTCTGCCTGCCGCTCTCTCACTTGCTTTTTCGCATTTATCAAACATATTCCTAATCTTAATCATGCTTTCTTCTGCTTACTTGCAAACAGTGTAGATAACCCCCTGGCCTGATGCTGATGACACTGGTGCGCGGGGAGTCGTATTGCGATGTAGAGCCTGATCTTCACATGACAGCCATAAAACTGAGAATTTACTGTTTGGGTGCAATAAGGGGGCTTAACAACGCTGATCATATCTATCAGTCCCATGATGAAAAGAAGGTGTCCTTTGCCTCCTCTCAGAAACACATTTTTTGGTGCTGTGAATGGGGTTGTATCACTACTGTTTTTACTTGAACACTGAAGCAGCATTTCAGCTTGCTAAATATAGGCAGCGTAGGAAGGCACACCCACGCAAACACCATTTTTCCACTTCTACTTTAGTCGCAACATTCCCCAGTTAGTTATATTTAGCTTATATTTGAGGTGCCTAAAATACTTGCATTAAAACAAGCAAGTGTGTATTCTCTTCATCCAGAACGTCAAGACCACAAACAAGAATTGCATCATTTGGTGTAATAGTGCACAACTTTGCTTGTGTTCATTCATTTAATCCCCTAGTACTCTGCTCGTGCTTACTGAAACTCTGTAGCCAGCAGAAAACAACGTGCAGAGTAAAAAGACAGAGTTTCAGTTTTCAAACACAGGCAACTTAATCCCTAATCTGGATGCTCCAAATTGCCACTTAGACATGTAAATGTCAATTTTATGCACCTAAGTGCCAATTTGAGTGTCCAAATGCATGACTTGGACATCACATTAAGGCACCCATTGGGTTATATCACTTGTTTTATCTATCTGAGTGCACATTATATGCTGTAAGCAATTATGCTCTGTTCCATACAAGTAAATCAATTCATTCAAGTAGCTTTCCAGAAGAAAGTGATTTCAGCACAGCAGAAAATATTAAAAACAAGTAGCTGGTCATGTGTCAGTGTCACATTCACCTAGGTGTCCCCTCCATTCCCCATCAGCACCATGTAAATTGCCAGTGCCTGAGAGCCTCCATTTACTGTAATTTCTAAAAAGTAGCTTAATCTGAGCACGGCCATTTGGGAACCCTGTTCCTGCTGCTGCATTTCAGCCTGCCTGCTGTGATCCCTGAGCTCAGCTGATTGTTTAGGGTGCTGACGAGCAATCAAGGTGGGAACCGAGCCATGCCGTGCCTTGGACAGCCAGGAAGCCTGGCTGTCAGGGAATCCAGGCGTTGCTCACTCCACACATTCCAAAGCACTAATGGACATCTTAAAATAGGATTCTGGGTGTCGTTGTGTCCGTCCCCTCCTTCAAAACAGTCTTTAAGTGGCCTTGAGAAAATGAGACTAAATAATACCCACCATGTTTTTCCCCAAGATGCCTTAAAATGCTGTAGGCAGAGAGGCACAGGCAGAGGCCACTTTAACCCCAGCCTTTTCTGAGCAACAATGTCTAATATCTCTTTCACATCACAGCAGAGATTGTAAAATGAGGTGTAATTTGCACCTTTAAGAGGGTGAGGAAAAGAGCAGCCAAAAACTGCCAGCATGTTCTCTTCCCAGGCAAGAACTATACGATGTGTTACCTGTTTATTTTCTTCACTCTTTGCCTAACCGAAATGACCATTTCAAAATTTCCAAGGAAAGAAAAGAAGCACCTGGTAATTACCCCTGAAACAAGCCCAAACTGTTTGTCTGGGATTTATTTGAGTTTTAACAGGCATTTTCTTTGTCTCAGTTGCTTTCTGTAGGCATGCCATCGTTAAAGCCCTGTTCACAGAGGCACCCTCACAAAGAGAGTCGACATGGCAAATGAGAAATATTACCCAGTAGATGCAAGGCTGCTTTCAGTGCCAGGGACACTTCTTTCCGTGCTGCAAACCCTCACAGCTTTGCAAGGAAAAGGAGCTGCCTCAGCTCCTGCACCTATGGGGCATGAATGTCCTTGGCACAGGCAATACCTTACATCTTCTTCATGGGCAGGTAGGGTTTGGGAAGGCTTGAAAACGGGACGTCCTAGCCCACTGTTAGTGTCTCCTGAGCTCCTATAGATGCTTTGAATCTCAAACCACATGTGGGCTGAAAGTGCTAAGTTCTCGGAGTTTACTGTGCTTACACCCAGCTTGCTCCTCCTCTCATAAAGTAGACCTAGCCAAAATTCACCCTGATTTCCTATTGCATTGTGACTGTGGGTCTGATCCTGGAAAAGCACTATGTATGCAGTAAAATTACTCTTGTCCTGAATGGAGTGAGAAAATGAGCCAGACAAGAGGCTGACTGGACTGCCTTGCAGTGAATCCAGAACAGAAGCAAGCAGTTTGTGTCTACAGCAATGAAAGAAAACTGCAGCCCACTGAATGCAGTAATGATTTCAGTATATTTTTGGTGAGGGGAACCATGACGGTTAGCATCTCTTCATAATATAGTTCCCAGGATCCTTCAGCAAAGTCCACACAAAGACAAGCCCATACATAGCAAAATTATAGCTGCACACGCATGTGTGGTTACTTGTTATATGCAAGGGATATAAGGGAATATTTTATATATATTATATAAGGGAATAAAAGGGAATCAAATTTCATGTAAATGCTAGTCAGCCAATAAGTCTTTCCATCACCTAATTTTCATTTCCTCTTACAAAAACCAAAAAGGAAAGGATAACAAGCAAGCTACCATTCCCAAGCCCTGCTTTACTTTCTATCCTTCCTCAGAGATTCAGGGCCTTGGCTCATTAAAGTTATTTCCCTTGCATGTGCTCCTCCAATCCCCATATGGAATCAATACAATACAAATTATGTGACCTATCAGAACAAATAGTTCAAACTCTCATTATCAGACATTTGTGGCAACCAGTTTTTAGGTCAATGCTCTGTGAAAGAATACTTGCAAAACACTATACTAAAAAGTTACAGACGTTTTCATTTTCTTATGGAAACTTCTAAATATAGAGAGAATATATTTATCTAGGAGCCTATTCTCTACTCCACATTCACATTAACTTCTAATATAAAACTGTAGACAGTTTCTTCACTGCAAGTAAAAATGAGATTATTCATATGCACTGAAATTACAATGGCAAAACACACTGTGCCTTGAGCTCCTTCCACTGTCTTACTCACAGGAAGCATTAGAGAAGTAGAGCCCAGTTTCTCGAATAACCCCGCTGAAGTATTCTGCATAATATGAAAAAAAAAAAAAATCAGAAGTCTGCCAATGCTGGGATGGGGAAAGGGGTTCTCCTCCTTTTCCTGCAGCTATTTTGTATTCAGATGCAGATAACCAGATGGGGCAGGTTAGCAAAGGAAGTCAGGAAAAGAACATGCCTCTTTTGTCAGCCAAGCAAAGCGTCGGCTTTCTGCAAAGTGTAAATCATCATCTTTTTCTAGAAATTTGTTTCATTTTGGGGTGATAGTGCAGTAAGAAAGCATGCTTCTTCCTATGCAGCAGTTCAAAGGCTTAGCGCAATCCATGGAAGTTGTCCACTACTGTCTGCTTGTCAAAATAAGGTTTAGATTAGAGACCAGTCTTGGGAGTCTTCAACCATAGCAAATGGCCATAATTCCTCAGAGAGACTTTTCCACAAAGTTTTATTACTCTCAGATTAACTCTGAATACTTAACAATAGAGGTCTGAATATCTACAAATTTAACTTAGCGGTTCGAGCTTAACTAACAAGGTTCATATTGGCACTTCATGAAACAATTTAAGAATGTGACACTGTCTGACAGATTTACTTAAGCATCACAGAGAATTTGGTAGTTTCTGTTATTTCTGCAAGGCTTGGCTGGGGAAAAAATGAACACCAATAGGAAGCTATAGAACAAAAATGATATTATAATGTGTTCCAATAATCTTAAGCTAAACAGGCAGACAGAGATTTTAGAAGTAAATTTATAGAACAGTATGAAATTATACATGGAACATATGTGCAGAGGCTTTGGAACACACAAATGAATGTCAGTCCATGTCTCAGGGGCTAGAGCCACTTTTCCCTTTGGAAAAACTGGACTACTCATTAACTTGTTCAAGGCCAAAAATTAGTCATTGGGTAAATTAAATTAAACTCACTTGAAATGGAATTAAAATGATGGAAAACTGCTGAATATAGTTTTTGTAACAATTAGGGTTGCTCTACGAAAATTAATGAAAAGCTCCATCTTAATCAAGTCATAGTCCTGTCAGCATCCCTCTTTGTCGTTCTCTATTGTCATTTAAATAGCTAATCTTCCTCTTTTCCTTGCCACAGTTTCTACCCTTCATATCAGCTATCACTGGTTTGCCTCCAAGTTCCATGATAGTTAATTAAACAGTTAGGAAAACCAGCTGATTTAGGCTTCCTGTGGCTGAAGGAAAGCAGATACACTCATCAGGAACAGAAAACGTATAAACGAGTTGACATACTATTTTTATAAAACTATGGAAGGCAGAGATCAAAACAGCCTGTAAGGTCAACTAGCTCATCTCTCCACTCGGGCAGAATAGTTTCCAATACGAATAGTTTTTATGGTTTTAACTAATCTAGTTTTAAGAATCCCAAGTAATGAGGCTTTTATAATGTTGCCAATTTATTCTGATTACTCCTTTCATAAACCATATCCACAAATTCTTCTCCTTTTTGCTATTTTTTCTTTTTGCTGTTGTTGGAAATAGTATAAACAAAACCTACCATTTCAGATACCATGAAACAAGCTGTGTGAAATATAAACATTGTGTTGGGTGAAAACATGCTTTCAAATGTGAGCATAGGAGATTTCTGAGACACCCATCAACATATGTCACACCTCATAGATTCTTTAGCTTTGCCCTCAGTGAATGCTGTTAACATATTCAGAGGCAGCTTTATCAAAAGAAAAGAACCAATTGCATGAATGATCCAATTAACTTGAATCTCTCTCGGCTTCTGTAGGAAACTAATCTGTACTGACCTGCTATATAGATTCATGGATAAAAGTAAAGCTACACCCATGCTGACAACACATTGTCCAAGTTATATTTATCCCCCCAGCTAGTAAGTTGGTATTCTCTTTTCAGATACTAGAGTAAAGGAAGGATGCTGGAAGGAGAGACTGAGTCTTCCCAATAACAGGAATAGATGCTCTTTAATCTTTTTCCCAAAATTCTAAGAAGAGAAATGTTTTAACTCTTAGTTGAAATTTAATTAAAAATCATAAAATACAAAAATGAACTCACAAAATATACATAATACAGCACCTTTAGAAGATGTTTTGATGCTTTCCTGGTAGGGGAGCAGAGCAAAGGATGGGACAGGATTCCTAGCAAGGGGCCAGTCTCTCAAGCAGGATAGGGAGCACCTGAAAAGGCTAATCCCACCAGAATGTGAACCAAATGGGCAGGCTTTGCTCTTCCTGTAATAAATATAGCAGGAAGTAAAAAGAGACAGAGGGATTGGAGGTGAGATGACTGCATAGTGAATACAGCCAGCCTGTGTGTGCCCAGATACACACCTACCCAGGGTGCTCTTTAAAGCACAGCAATAACTGCTAGAGGGTTCAACAACCATTTAGAGAAACACTGCCTTTTTTTTTCTGTAAGCAACACAGATTTTGTTCTTAAAGTATGTGAAAATACTTTAGCTGCCTGTTTAGAAATTTAGCTGCCATAAATCAGGAGGGCTCCCAGGAACGACTGGACAGCTAGACAGTTCTTTTGCACAGAAATACCATGAGAACTATACCCTGACACAGATACCCAGATATTGTTACAGTGGGAATCACAACACAGCAATGCAGTAAAACCCACCAAAGACACCTGCTTACATCATCCTCAGTAGGCAGTATCGATATGACACCTCTTTCTCTTATTTGTCACCTGCTTTAAACTTGGAGCAGAACTGTTCTTTGCATGCAGCTTATATTTACTATGTTTGTGTACTGACCTAGGCAGGACTCCCTACAAGTTGTTCTCATACAGCTAAAGGATAATCGCAAAACCAAGCAAATATTGCAACAGTCATATACCCCAAATAAAAATACAGCCCTTTCACTTATGGTTTGCCAGAATTGCGATCTAAGCATGAAGTCCAGAAGGCCTTTCCTTATTAGGAAACCGTGTTTTTATTCAGCAATGAAACTGATAAAAACCTGGCTTCAAGGAAGTTGCAAAGTCTCTCCCAGCCAAGATAATGGCTGCACAGTACTCAAAATTAAAAAGGACTGAGTAGTTCATTCACACTACTCCTACTCACTCCACCCCAAAGGACATGTACTGATAGCAACTCAGGTATTCCCAGAGACATGGATATCATTCAACAGAAAGTCTGAGAAGTTAATTTCTTAATGAGGACTATGAGGCCTCTTAATGAGGCCTTTAAGCAGATGACCCAGGTCTTTGAAAGTCACAGGATAGGGCCAAACTGGGCATTATACTTATTATACATTATACTTTTCTAAACCAGAGGATGCAACAGATGTATTAAATAGCATTCATTACTGCAATGTCATAAAGACTCCATTTTTCAGCTGGGCACAGTCTTGCTTTTTACAGCCATGATTTTTCATCTTCAGACACTGTGCCTGCAATTTGGTGCCAATAGAAATATCAAATTAATGCCTGTTTGCTTTGTAGGTACAAACGATTAATCAGGACAGCTGGAGACCAACCCCATGGAATTATTTTGCTTATTTTCAATGTGGATTCCAAGAAATGCTTCTTAAAGATCTCAAGGGGTTTGGGTCAGGCCCATTCTTAGTTATTTCCATCTTTCCCAACCCCATGTTGTCTTTCCCTATTTTCTACCAATTTTTCCTTCCAGCTCTTGCTTCTCTTTTTTATTTGCTTTCTGGCTAAGAAACTTTTTTCCCTTTTCAGAGGCTATCTCATTGAGCACTTGGACAGAAAAAGTTAAAACGCAGTTAGTTTTCCATCATAGAGGCACGATGGTTCCAAGAACAGACATGTTGTATTATTGTCTGTCTTAAATGTAACTCAGAATCTGAAAAATTTTACATGGGCTTTCGTGTTTTGTTCCAATGTATCCTTGTGATTTTTCCCCTAGAAGTCTTTTATGTACCAAATTGATTTGTTGTGCTTCAAAGATATGATTACAAATCCCTGAAAACTAACCAGTGAATATCAGTAATTTGAATCTATGAAGCACATCAGTCAATACATTCACTCTGAAACCCCTGTGACATGCTGATAACAATGCTTCATTTTTATCAGCTTCCTTCCAGATCAATATTTATAGTATCATTCAAACATTTATTATTGTAGAACAGTAATGCTCAGGATCCAAAAAAAGGGAAACAGAAAGCATTAAATGCAGAGCACACTTTTAATCTCCAGCACATCTCAGTGAGTTTTCACTCATTTGCTTTGCTTAGAGTTCAGACTGGAAGGTTGGGGTCCTTTGAACACAAGCCAACAGAAGAGCTTCCTGACTCAAGGTAGCAAACTCTTTCCTGATAATTTCAGTCATCACGTTGAGGCTGGGCTGCTCCCTGGTGCTGATGGGAAAGGAGAGGCTGCACAACCACCCAGCTCCTCCCAACCACATCTGTATTACGTGTGCCTCTGCCAAGGCTCACTCCTGGCCATGGTGAGTGCTAAAGCTAGACACTCCTGCCCCTCTAACCCCAGTCATTCCCTCCTTCCTTGCATTCTCCTACATCTTAGGATCTCAAAGACATTTTTGACCATTAAACTACTCATCCTAATGACAGTTCTTCTAGATAGCAAAAAAATGAGGGCATTAGCAAGCACAGCACACTGTGGGACATGCTTCAGTCCTTCCCCATCCCTCCTTATAGCCACTGCTGCATGCTGCTACAACACCGCAACCTCATCACCCCTGCTGCCTGCCCGCTGCAGAGCTCCGGCTCCAGTATGAGTGGGGAAGCTGCACCTTTGTGAGGGCTGCTCTAAATTCACATCCAGAGACTCCTTTATTTTCACGCTGTCTGTATGTGAAACTCCTGGCCTGGGAAATATCAGTAGGAAAGATTAAACATTGGCAAAGTTCTGAGTATTTGAAAACAGGATCTAACAAGAGGAAGTGCCAGGCAACCTTAAAAGGCGGTGCTACCAGCCTCGCCTATAACATATCTCTCTGTTTACTGAGTAAGTAATGCATAATTATGATGAGTGATTCAGTCTGCTAACTAGCCAGAGCTGTCAGAACTTGGCTGTCTGCACAGTTGATGGAAAGAGGATCATAATAATTTCTAAATGTGACTGATAACGTGGTTTGCATTTTTCACATCGTTAGCTCATGCACATTGGGATTTCTGGCTGGTAGGGAATAGATAAAGTTTCTATTACTTTTGCCTGATTTTATCTCAGTTCTTAACAGTTGGTTTGCTTTGGACAAGTGGTATTAGCAGCATCCTGGCATTCTTTATGTGTCTGGCACTTTTCTGTTTTTATTCCTGGACAGTACACCAAGGAAATATATTCTGGCATGTGGTCTTTACCTTTTCCTGAGCCAAGTTAACCCATCAACGTATGTCTAAATAGAGACACTTGCAATATTCATAGCTGTTACTGCTAAAGAACCAAAGTAGATGCCAATGTTCAGAGAGTTTACAGTTACAGAGCCCGTGGAAAGAATCCCTTTATTTGACTTCTGATGTGCACACAACTGCAAACAAACATCTCCAAACCTTTCACTTGCTCGTGGAGTCCATAGACCCCATTTTAATAGCCTTCCATGGGGAAAGATTAAGTGCTGCAACTTCCTGCTTGCTTTAAGGCAGCTTCCTGGTCTTCAGGGAAGCGTGAAGAGTTTCAAAGCTGCTTTAGCTTATGGTATAATCTTCTCTCTGAACAGAGAAGTGGGACTAGATTTAGCCCAGGAAGCCTGTGTTCATTGCTGCTTCTAGCAATCTGACGACTGCAGGAGTTTGGAGAAGAGGCACCATTCAGCTGCCATAGGTGTTCTTCACTTGCTCTGGCCCAGATATATTTTGAAGAGACTGGTCTTTCAAGACCATTTTTCCTATGGAAAAACTTGGAAGCAGACCCAGTTCTTTGCTTAAAATAATTTCCAAGGCAAGCATTTTCTTGGATTGTGGCATTAAATATGGTATTCCTGAAGGATGACTCCTGGAAAGCAATACATTATTTTATACACACACCTGGCAGAGCACAGAAAGACAGGCGCACCAGACTGAAAGGGTCCTCAGGGACCCGGCCCCCACCTATGCCACATCGTGTGCACCCTTTCAAAACCATGCCAAGCTTGACCTTAGGTTTTCTCTCTCCTCTGTCTGTAATCGCGAAATTGTTTCAGACTCTGTTTGCTGAATTGGTCAGATGCTGTCTTCTGATCCCAAAATAAGTGTGTTTCCATATGGCTTATACCAAGAAGGTCCTTCACCTTGAAAAGATATTTTCCCTCCTCATGCTGAGCCCATAAATGCATCTACATGGCAGTCGTCACCATTCTTTGTGTCACTAAGATAAACAATCCAAGTTTTTTGGTCTCCTCTTATAAAGTAGGTCCTGCTTTTCTCAGCCCTGCTGTTTGCCCTTCTCTGTGCCTATTGCAGTCAGAAATCCGCTCTCCTTATGGTGACCATACGATGGTCAGGCAAGGTAACAAAGCTTTGCACAGCTCTGCTTGTGCTACCTTCTCACTCCTAGAAACACTTCTGCCCTTACGTCTTGGGAGTGGATTTCACCACCCTACTGCCACATTATGGCAATGTTCTGCAGTCTTTTTTTTTTTTTCCTCACAGTCATTTCCAAATGATGAGCTTCTAATGTATAGCAGAATTATTATTCCCTTGTGCACAACCTTGATTTCAAGTTTTTGAATGTAATTCTCAGGTCAGACCAGTTTTTGTGTGCCAGTCCACTCTTTCTCTCCATTAACAGTGCCTCCCAGCACCTTGTCATCAGTAAGTTGCATTTGATATTAGTTAATTTCCTAATAGTCCTGCCAAGCTCATTAATGGAAATAGTGAATAGAAGCAGTGCCAGACCTTATCCTTGAGGAACTCTGCTAATGACCTCTTTTTAGCCTAATATTTCTCCTTTAACCCTATCTGTTGCCATCTCCCTGGAAGCTGGGTCCTTACCTACCTGAGGTTTTCTTTATGAATCTCCATCATGTCCATTTTATTCATAGTTCCCACATGGTGCAGCTGATACTTTCCCTGATTCCGGATAGACAGGATCTATAACATTCCTACAATATCATTTTCTTAATAGAGAAAGCTATTGACTAGCCTGATATGACCTGATTTTTGTGATAAAATCAAGGTGCAGTATAATCCCATTTTTCTTTAACATCTTCCTTTTAGATTCTTTCAGTCTGTTTCAAAATTATGACCCAGTATTCAGATAAGATTTACCCAGGTCATTTTCCATTCTCTCTCTCTCAATATGAGCACTATAGGTCCTGGTGGTGGTCACCTGGTACCATCCCACATCCACCAGGTTTGTTCAGGTTACTTGCACCCAGACAGGAATGCCATGTGTGACCGATTCCAGTTCACTGGAGTGGGATGGAGAATATCTGTCCTCTCTGCCTCTCCCTTCCCAAGTACCAGCCTTTGACAAGTGTATGGCTTCATTCAGAAATGCAATTTTGATATTTTTGTATTAGTTTGCTGAGATTTATTTCTACTTTTCTGCTGTACAGCCAGTGCTGTACACAACACTAGCTGCTCCAACCATGACCACCTCATGCATGCATTCTCCCAAGGCCAGAAGTACAAGCAGTTTATGTTTCACTATTAGGAACCTCCTCTGCCTACAGTCTCATTTCTGATCCTGGAAGGTCTGATGGTATCACTCAGAATATTTCAGATAAATTCAGGATTGAGAGTTGTGAAAAGAAGAATGTATACAATGGTAGATTTGTTTTAAATGTTTGGTCCGTATGAAATTGTGTAAGCAGTTAGAAATGCCTGAAGCAGTTGCTACAGATGAAAGACTGACAGGTTTCCTGCACCTGGACTAGTTGTAGGAAGAGGCCAAGTGTGCTCGGGGTATCTCAGTGCTGGATGTGCAAAGCAGCCATGGGGCCAGGCTGCCCCTAAGTGTGGGGCAGCCACTGCTCCAAGAGCCAAGAGGCAACAGTCACCAGCTCCTCTCCTCACTCTCTCAACATACACAAAAGCAGCAATACCCTTAGATCAATATCATTAGAGGTTCTCCATAGCCCTCCATCACTGCTTCACCTCTTTATCTTCCCAGTTTCTCCCTTGGTAGAAGACACAAGATCACCTGCTGCAATCCAAAGTTGCAAATTCAATTTTTTGTATGCTGTTGGGAAGCCTTCAGCTATGCAGTCATTCTGCTTCCAAGTTATCATATAAATGCAGTATATCAAGGAGCATCCTGATAATTGATATGCATACACATATGGGTAAAGAAATAGAACATTCATTTTTCGTGCATAATTGCACACACACACACACACACAGATATTTTTGGTATTTCAGCTAGTAAAATGGATTGGTGTAAATTTACTTTACTACACCTTATTTAAGCCTCTCTTAAGCCCCATATCCTAACTCTGTTTCAAACCATTTCCGAACTTTATTTTGGTTGTTCTTTAAGGAGGAAAAATATCCTAGTAAACACTAATTGGCAATGCCTGTCTTATCAGGAATAAAATAGTCCTATTGGGGAATAATTCTTCTCCAAGAAGTTTTTTTATTGTCAGACTAGTAAAAATGAGTTAAATGTAATTTTGACTCATCCATAATAATCTGTTTATAGCTATGATGGTTCTTTCTGTTTTCTACAGAAGCAATCACTTGCTAGATAGAATGGTACCGTAATCTTAATTTATCACATACATTTTTTTGCTAGCAGCCAGCTGACTGCAGTAAATATCCCAGTCGGAACAAAGGTGCAAATAATCAATACATCTGTTCCATTTACACCAATAATGGCACATAGTAAGATTTATAGGCCTCAGTATAAAGGAGGTGCACTACTCAGTTGATTACTCTTCAATAGCTGACATGCATTTGAGTTTCACTTGTCTGTAAATACGACAAGAGACTAACTACGCATGGAAAATGATTGAATGTACCACCAACACCCTCTCATACAGAGTTTTCCCCTCCTGCTTGGTTTTTTTTTTAATGAAATTTTCTTTGGGAAAAAAATACCTTTCTTCCCTTCCATGAGAAGAGATTTCAATTAGCTGGCTGCCACATTCCCACCCCACACCAAAGACAGGCCTCATTTTAATTCAAACCCAGATGTATTGTTTGCTACAGAAAGGAATCATAGCTCATGACGGCAAAATTTGCCTCAGCTGTCTAAAATTGCTCAGAACATTAAGGGCTTTATTATCTAAATGCTGATTTGATTATCAATACTTTAATCAGAGAAAAAGAAATACTGTCGCTGCTTGGAAGCTGAGTAGGCTGGATGGAGAAAATTTATGATTAAGAGAGCCCCAAGAGCAGGGACCTGCTGAAAGGGAAGAGAATTAAGTGTTTGTTAATGAAGCAACTTTTTATATACTCTCTTTTGACATCAGGTGCTACATTAAAAACGTATCATAGTCTCTAAAAATTAGGTCAGTAAGAGTCCAAGGCATGCTTTGTAGGAACAGAGAACTTGTTCTCCATCTTTGCATGTACTGTTTGTTTAACGTGTCAGGTCCAGGAACATTTTCCTTTTGCCACAGAAAGGTAAAGTGTAGTAAGATGAACAGCCATTCTAGGATGACAGGCTGACAAGAAGCCACTGAGCATTACGTGTTTACATATGCTTTTATTTTGCTAGCAGCTGACAAACTGCAGTAAATAACTGCTGGGACAAGGGTGAAAATGGCCAATAGATCCCTTCTGTTTAAATCAATAAAATCATTTCTTATACATCAGGAACGAGATGATGCACATTGACAAGGTACTCATGGTGCTCCTCACTTCTTCTAAGGGTAACCTTTCTACTAAGCATTTTCTGAGGCAAGTCCCTCTTTAATTTCTCTACACTTTTAAACCCCAAATTAAGACACTCATTATCATTAGTTAGCATTGGAAATCTTGTTCCAAGGCTCTCCACTGATCCCTGGTGCAGAAAGATAAAACTACATTATGGTCTGTAGTGGTAGTAGTGACAAAGAGTGGGAGAACAGGAGACAGTGCTTTGGGCAAAGCGTGATGCCCTGCCCCAGCGGCAGAGCTGAGCGGCGTGCGGTCTGGCTGCCAGCCCTTCACGGGCTGAGAAAAAAATGGAGGAAAGAAATTGATAATTCTGTATTCTCTTTCCATAGCTTCATTAGCTCAAGTCTGCAAATAAGACTTCCAGGTCTCTCCTCGCCCAGCACACACAGCTCATGAGATGGGTGAGAGGGAAGTAAATGAACAGCACAGCCTGCAGGCAGATGGTTAAGCGGGTAGATATACTCCAGCAACAAGTGCAGTCAATTGACATCCATGCTCTCATCAGCAAAACCCTGCCAGGTGACATGATACAGCTTGATTATGGCTTGGGTTACAGCCTCACGGCAACTTGTGAGCCTGCGGTAATCAGATTGTATCATCTAACAGTCCATTGAGTAGGAGGCAGGTGCCCAAATTTTCATCTCATCCAAGTGGTACATCTAGGTGTGAACAGTAACAGAACTATAAAGATGTCTCACCATAGCCCTGAGATGATAGGAGCCAAAGTGCAGGAAAAAGGGGAGACTGACGGTCCAGTCTTCCTGTGCTTCCTTTATACTCGACAGAGAAAAAGGGACTTACTCAGCTCATAATTCATTAGCTCACTGTATTCACATTGTTACCAGTGATAGTCTCCATTGCTTAAAAAAAAGCTGGAATAACAATGTACAGTGGCATATACCCAGAACTGTGCCAAACAAAACTAATTTAGATGACACTCAAACATTAAGAAATGTCAGATTTCTGGTCACCCACAATTTTTCTTTCTGAATAAAAAAGTCCTGTTGAAAGTGTATATCATCTAAAAAAAAGCATGAGGTTAAAGCTGCATGGACAGCTGGATAATATGTCTTCACTTAAATTTGAAAGCCTTTACATTCGCAACTTTAAAACTGTTCTTTTAAAATGGGCATTTTTGTTTGATTTTTGTCATGATTCCTCTGGTTCCTTTATACATTTTCTGTCATGTACTGTCAGTGGAGGGTTGAGCCTTTGCCTCCAGCACAGGCTGCTCATATTTGCATTATGAGAGCTAATCAACTGCTAGGAGGAAAGTGCTGCTTTTCCAAAAGTGGGATGGACAGGTCCAGGTGCCCTGTCCAGGTGCGAGGCCAAGCCATGGGTTGAAGCAATAAGTCCACTTCAGCCAAGCTCTTTCTCTCCTCCCCTGGTAGGTGCATTGTCATGAGAGGCTGAGAGAAACGGGCAAGGGGATTTGAACGTGGGGGCCTGGTGAGATGACAGAAACATCTTGTGCTCTTCGCTCCTCCAGAAACAAATGGTTACTGTCCTGTCAGGACAGGGTGCTTAAAAACTGCTTTGGAGGCTTGAGAGGGAACCCCTTTATCCCTGATGAATCTGAACTCTACCACCGGGGTCCATTCTGAGCAAGCATGCACACACACGTACGTTCACAGCATGAGACTTCACAGAAAACTTGCATTTTAAAAGCCCCAATCAGGAACTCCCTCACTCAGATTTTTTTTTAAATCCATATCTTTCTGTTTTCAACTCTAAGAAAAGCCTGCTCATGTAAATGCTGCTACACTGTGTACCAAAAGCAAATAAGAATACTTGCATGGAACGTTTGAAAAACGTTTCACCTACAGGTATAAAATGAAACAGTGCTGGTTCATGGCTTTCCTGGTTCTTTACAGCAGGAAGCAGTACCGGCCATCAGAGTATTACAATGGAATAAAGTAGTCCTGAGACATCGGGAAGCCAGAGGCACAGAGTTAGCTCAGTCCTCAGACTCTACCTGCCATGCTTTTGCCAGAGAGAGATTAGCCTGCCTCTGATCACAGCTTTGGAAAGCTTGGCATGCCTTTTGGATTAACCACCTCCCGCTACAGATGTAACAGGCACCAATCGGGCAACAGCAAATTATTTTCTGTGAAGTTATGCTGTAGTTCAGCTACGGGTCCAGCTTGCACTGCCAGAGCACTTAGACCTCCTTGGAGAAGACCAGGGCCTGAGCCTAATGTGATCTGTGCTGCCTGTGGGGTTGTAAACTGAATTTCTCCAGGAAGACACATCTGATGATTGCTATCTGCAGAGTCACACGCTGGCGAGCCTGATTAATATGAATGTAGTGGGATAGAGGAAGAGCCTCCCAACCTTTGAATATATTTATTCCCGAGTGAAGCAGCATGTCTGACAAGAGCTCTCAGAAACGTAAAGGTTTATTGCCTCATAATGGAATAAAAGGATTAATTTAGAATAGGTCTGTAGCCACTTGTAAAATATTTCATTTTAATAATTTATACTAATGGAATATATGATCTAGGGAGGGTCACATGGGTTGCTCCCGGGCAGTTGTTGACAAGGCAAATGTGGCTGGGGAGACCTGGGCTGGACTCTTATTTGCTTGTCCCTGGTGGACTTGTAGGATGTTAAAAAGAGAGAGTAAGAACAAGCAGCAGACAAAGCCTTTAATTCATCGACTCCTCATGTCGCTGCAGAGCGCTCATCAGATGGCAGAGCTGATCAGCTCAGCAGGTTCCTAAAACATGCACAAGGAGAAAAAACTTGAGCTTTTATCTCTGTAATAAGTAATGAATCCTAATTTCCCTTTCTAACATTGAAAAAAAAAATTAGCCTTCTTGTGTGAGCACAGAAGAGCTCAGTAACTGCAACAATCTCAGCTCCAAGAGGCGTGCAGAGATTTAGGGGTCACAGACGCTGTTGTGGGTCTGAGTCTTAGAGATGTGGCGGAAGCAAGAGCTAGATGCGATAGGCAAAAATTATGCAGTCTGTACAGAAAGAGGGTTGTATCTCTTTCCACACATGTGCTGTAAGTCTGTTATCTCCCTTTATCCATCTGAACTGTGTTTGTGATGGATATTTCTGAATGCTCAGTCCCGTCCAAAATCTGAGAAAGGACGCTGGGAGCTCAGCATTGCGCAGGGACTCTTAACCAAGAGATTTGCAGAAATTCTTCAGCTCTGTTTCATCTGTGTCTTGTTTTATAAATCCCTCTGCGCTCTGACAGTATCATGCAGAGACCAATGTCTCAGCACGACATTTCCTTCAACCCTTCTATATGACCACTAAGTCCATGTAACAAAAGGCATCTCATAAATATTTTTCAACTGTTTCTGTCAGCATCAATAAATCAGAATCAACAGAATTTGTCTTCACTTCTGTCCTTATTGAAAAAAATATTACACAGAAATTCCTGATTGTTTGTTTCTGTTTCATCTGACAGTGGAGAAAAACATGGGACTTTGTCCTACCTCTGCCTCATTTTTAATCATTAAAACTTGACCTCTGCTTACTGCCTACTTCCCCAGCTTTGCTTTCATTAAACTGCAAACATTTTTCTTTCATAACAATTTACATATGTAATTACTACAAGTACTTCAGGAATTGTTTGCTAAAGGCTCCATGTAAATACTAATTATCAGTAATTAAAAATCCACAGCTATTAGGAAGATACTGATAGGGAGAAAATACTGCTTAGGAAGCAACTAACATTTGTCTAGGCAAAATTAAACATCAAATAACTTTCTATCTATGTAATTATATAATGTGACTCATCATCTGCTGCATAAATGCAAGTGCAAATGGGAGAAAGGTGCCCCCCCCCCCACACGCATACACACCCCAGCCTGCGTACAAACTGTGCATCTTCAATATTGCAAACTCGTTTCATGTTGGGAGCAAAGAACATTTAGAGATCTCACTTCACAGTTGCAGAAACGTAACAGCTGCATTGAATGTTTTCTATGGCATGCTAAAATCGGGTGCTTCCAGGCTGATGATATGCAAACTTAACTCTCCAGGTCATAAAATGCACTGGGATACTTTCTTGTGCCAAGTAAGCGAGAAAATATCCTGTGTAAGGAGTAGAAATAAAATTCAGGAACAAATGACATCTGTTTCATATTTTTACAAAATCTCTACGGTGAGTTTTTACTCTCCTCCATGTATGTTTTAACTGCTAATGAATTTGTTTCCTTATTAACTGTGGTTCAGCATCCATGTACTTGAAGTGGAATTTTGGCCCATCTACAGATGTCAAAGGGCATTTTGGCACTGTTGTATGTGGAATTATATTTTCATTTTAGTGATTTATTACAGTTTTCAGCAGGCTTTGAATCAGCCTTAGTCCATCTAAAATTAATCAACTTTCTGAGCCTGGTGGGAAAAGTAAACAAGTAATCTATGTGCATTATACAGCAACCCCAAAGTTTGCTCTCTGCTGTACCTGCTCCTGATGGTAGGGGAGAAAACCCATTAAGCAAGCAGACAGGCAAAGGGGGCAGCAATTTTACAAGGGGCGCAAAATAGGTTTCTGCTCTCAGAACACAGGCTCCATCTCACTCAAACCTGTCACTGTAATGGGGTGGTGTGAATCCACCTGGAGCACAAAGCCACTGCTGATGCTCACCTCTGACAAGAAAACGATGCAGCTTTAAGAAAGTCTCTCTTCCCATAATAATGCTTAGACTGGCATGCTCGGTGCCTGCAGCCGCATTGTCAAGAGGAGTGAAAACCCCCTGGTCACACGAAGGCAGCCGGGCTGAGCTGCCTCCAGAATTCATTTTCAAGTATATTTTTATTCACTTCTGTGGAGTTTATTTTTCCCTTTCTGTCTCTGCCATTTTAGGCTCAGATTCAATACAGGGAAACACTTCAATTATCTCTGGATCAGGCCCTCAGATTGTATTGTGGCTGAGGCTCTGAAAATTGCTGTTATCAAAACTATTAGCCGACTTGCCTGTGCTATTTTGAGCTGGACTGAAAAGGGCTTGATGGGACATTGAGTCACGCACAAACCACGAGTCAGGCAGGAATAACAGGAGTTTCACTGTCAGGTTTTGACTTTCAGCTTTCAAAATGTTTCTCAGCAAACAGCCATCCTGTTCCCTCTCGGTGAGCTGCCAGACCCAAACTCCCCCGAGCCTAAGGCTAAGGTATGGCAGAAAAGGGCAGTTGTTTGGGCAAAGTCTGACCTTGCCTTGGCTTGGTTTGCTCCTGGCAACAGGACACCACCAGCCTGGTGCTGGGGGCTTTTCCCTCCTGGGACGTGAGGTTCCCACCACACCAGCTCATGGGGCAGCTCCAGTAAACCTATCGCTGGTCTATCTGCCACCAACAGGTGATGAGAGCCAAAAAAAGAGAGTGCAACCTCTGTGGCTCTGCATTTGCTTCTGCATGTCCCTCGCCTTGAGCCCAGCCTGCCTTCGGTACACACCAAGCATGGGAACTCCCTGACATCTGGAAAAGCTTAGCTGTCACACAGCTTCCAAAACCAGAGTTTTCTAGCCTATAAGTAGTACTGGCCTCCTCAAGTCTGCCAGTTAACTAATGCTTTGGATCAATATTTTGTTAATTTACAGCATTTCCTCAGTCTTAACTCGGCATTTTCATTCTTCCCCCTCCTGCTTTCACTTCTTTTTTTTTTTCTCTTTTGCTTCAACAAAGCATGAAATCATTGTTTGTCAAAAGATAATCTGCTCGCTGCTGTATCTGGTTGTAACTAATGATATTTTCTTCAGTCTTCTAGATTGCTGGGGAGACATGTAACTGTACTCTAAATAATTTGAGATCAGTCAACCCAACTGCTGTGCTTGCAGGTTACGATTAGGAACATGCCAGTCAGACCCTCTTGGTCTTATTTTGTTTGGCTTCCTTTACCGAAAAGGGTAAGTGCAACTGTCCTGGACGGAGAGAGAGAGACCCCCTCCCTCCCACCAGCCCCTCTCCTCCCCCAGCCCAGTCTTGTGTGCTATGGACGAGGAACTGGACAAAACACAGTGGTAAACAAGGCACATTTAAGTATTCAGTCACCTACCCAATTCACGTTTATCATCTAGACCTCCTCACAAAATTGACAAGGAGATTCGGACACGGAAGAAGAGGACTACAAAAGGCAGCATGCTGCAAGGGGTGGAGGGGATTCATCTGTGGGGACCAGACAGAAATGTTTGGGGCAGAAATGGAAAGGAAAGACCCTTCGGAGGGATCTTTGCTTGGTTCTGGATGGAAGGCTTGCATGCATGCACAGCACTCAGCCTCAGCTCTCCCTGCAGGAAGATCCCTTTCTTCCCAAACATGACCAGGTCTTTCTCTTAGTTGAGAAGAAGCCCCATCCTCCTCTTGCTCTCCAACTCACAGGCTAAAACCCCAGCTAAAACACAAGATAGAGGAGATGAGTTGAAAGCTCGCTCCTGTCTGAGGGTATCAGAACCTGTGATGTCCAGTTACAGGTGGGCCACCAGGATGAGAGGAATTTGAAGAAGGGAGGAAGAGCAATTTTTATCACCCCTACTGAAGCAATTCGACTTTTCATGGAACAAAAAACCATTCATTACATATGTAAACAATGTATTGCTCCCTGTGTTAGCTGTTAGCAACAGCACCAACAATGACAAGATCTGGAACCCCGCTGCAATGAATACAACGCCATGGAGTGTTATGAGTGACTTAAGGGGAAAAAAAAAGCACCACGTTTCCAAGAACAAGAGTGAGATGAAAGTGCTTGTCATGCTCTGGTGAGTGGTGTGTCATGGTAATGGCTTCCGAAAAAAATCACCACTGAGCTCTGCATGATAGTGTATCACTCAGGATGGCAGAAGGGTGGAGTACACAGAAAGAAAGGAAAAAAAAAAATAGGTAGCAAGCTATCAAAGTCTTGTAGTGGTATCTGTCACACACACTACAGGAACTGTAACTATGGTGAAGTGTTATCACCAAAGCATCCCTCAGTAAGTGGTCAAGTCCAGAAGGGACTGACTGCTTGTCAGCAGGCCAGATACCAGCATGCCCAGGGTGAGGGTCTCTCCTCCAGGACCAAATGTGGGGCCACCTGCTTTTGGCAGGGCAGGACATAGACCCAGACTCCAGGTGCCCTTCCCTTCCACCTGCTTTCCTTTCCTTCACCTCATCGCTTCACAGAATCACAGAATCATACAGGTTGGAAAAGACCTTTAAGATCATTGAGTCCAACTGTAAACCTAACACTGCCAAGACCACCACTACACCATGTCCCTAAGCACCTCATCCAAACGTCTTTTAAATACCTCCAGGGGTGGTGACTCCACCACTTCCCTGGGCAGCCTGTTCCAATGCTTGATAACCCTTTCAGGGAAGTAAAATTTCCCAATATCCAGTCTAAACCTCCCCTGGCGCAACTTGAGGCCATTTCCTCTCGTCCTATCACTTGTTACCTGGGAGAAGAGACCGACCCCCACCTCTCTACAACCTCCTGTCAGGCAGTTGTAGTGAGTGATAAGGTAATTCAGGTCATTCAGACATATTCACAGCCCTCCTCCAACTCACGTCTATTTTCTTTTTCTTTGGACTACTATGGAAAGAAAACAGGTTTTGAAACCTCAAGAATTGCTAGTTATTCTCTGATCAGCTTGAGCTGGGATGCCAAAGTGCATCATTTACAACAGTGGGAAGATCAAAAAAGCACCCCAAAATGTGGACTATTTATTCCAGGGCTGTCATTCGGCTCTCTAAAGATTGCTAAAACTAAGCCGGAAGCACAACAAAACCAGGTTTTCAGACAAGATTGTCCTTATTTCCAGCTTCTTGCTGGACTGTAAAAACATGAGTTCAGCCTTTCCTGTGGCTTCAGATCATCTGTGTCTGGGCCTGCCAGAGACCGGTGAATCTAAATAAGCAAGGGGACAGGATTAATGAAGCTAAAACTGTTTTGAGTCTGATTTTATATTCAACTTGGGACCAGCTTCCCTTGTTTTGTCAAGAACTGGGGCGTGTGTTTGTGTACACTTAAGTGTGTTTACCTTGTGGTGGTTTCACTGGTGGTGGGAATTGTAAATGTGTTTGCTCATTCCTCATGGTTTCACTGTACAAGACAAATACAATTGATTTAGAAGGGAAGAGCCTTGCCAAGGACAGTAGTAATGGCTTTGTGCTAAGTAAATTTAATGCAGTATGCTTTGGCCAACAGCTGCAGCTTTGGAAAGAAGCAATTCACCTTCTCCCCAAAATAACCATGAAAAGCTAAGTAACTGGCTGAGAAGCTAGTTTATGCACAACAAGATTCGAAGGCCTGCAGTGGTAGCTAATAAAATCAAACAGCTATCAAAAATCATGGCCAGCTGAGCTGGTGAGTCCCAGGAGGGAGGAGGAGAAAGGGGGAGAGATAAAAATTCCTAAGAGTGGTTTTCTGCGTAGATTGAATACATACTCTTTTATTCTGGGAAAGATAAAATGGAATAAAAGTGTCAGAGACTGCCAGTTTTAGGTATTAAAATATTTAAAGAAATAATAATTATGCTATTGGTCCAGAAAGTATTATTCCATCTAGCAGAGGTTAATACATTTCATAGATTCTAGGGCCAGAAAGGGCTATTAGGATCACCCAGATTAGGTTTAATATAATTCAGGTTCAGTAATAGATGCAGAGACCTGTTCTGTCAGGCAGACAGCAAAGGATAAGGTCATTCCCAAAGTCCTTAAGAGAAAGAGGAGAGCGAGCCAGACACAGATCTGCCAACCAATTTTCTACAGAAGCAAGCGGAGTTTGTCTGGAGACATGATGTTATTTTACGATCAGGTCCAACAGCTTCCCTGAAGCAGCAGGGTCTGCTCTGCAGGACTACCCCAGCCCCGGCATGGGGAGGAACGGAGGGATCGCCTTCCCTCGCACGCGAGAGCCATGCTTTGCTACGGATGCACAGCACCTCATCAAATCGTAGCTCACCTCTTGCAGCATGCGGGATTCTCCTCTCCTCTCTCCCACCCAGGTCTGGGCTGTTTTTTGGACCAGTTACAGCCGAGCAGAGCCCGCTGCTGCCCTGGGCCAGCTGCTATTGCTGTCCCATGCAGACCATGCGACTTCTTCTCCCCATTGACCTCTCCAACGGGCTGCTGTGGGGGACTGGAGAGCAGCTGCGCTGGCTCTTCTCACAGCTCTTTCAAGCAGCCGCATGATAACCGAGTGCGATAGCGCTGGTGGGTGGTCTGGCTGCAACCTGCGGCTCCTCGTGGGGAGCACGGAGCACGTTAAGTGCTTCAAAAGGCGGTTGTGTAGGAAGCTGCCTCAGACGCTACCCGCTGCAGAGATGGGTAGATAGGATGCGAGCTCTTCCCTCCCCTGGGCTCCGGCACCTCCCCTGGGACTGCAGAGACGCACCAGGTATTTTTATTTCCACACCAAACTTATGCTGTTCACCTCAGGCTTAAACAGAGGAGTGTGAACATCTTTCAAATTTACTTTTTGGGTTGGTTGTTTGTTTTCTAAACCTGCCCTTGTTTCGGAGGAAAAGAAAAAGGCTTTTAAAAAAGTAGCGGCTGGGAAATTTGCCCTGGTTTATAGTGGAAAAAAGTAAATATACAAGCAAAAAGAATCACTTTTATTTTCACCACCAAAGACGTTTCACCATTTTCCCCCTCCATCAAATCATTGCACTTACTACAAAGCCCCCCTTTTTTCCGAGTGACAAAGGGTTTCTTTGAAAGGCTTTTGTTCAGTGCTGGCACCCTGGGCTGCAAAACCTGGGCCTGGTCCGAGCTGCAGGTACTGCCCGTCTCCGCTACGCTTTTCCTCCTTTCACCTTTGGGGCAGCACAGAAAGAGCAAAGGAACCAGTGAGGCCACTTCTGAGCCTTGTGTTTGCATCTCGCCTCTGTAAGAGAGCTCAGGTGACTTTGTTCTCCAGTTTCATTTGTATGCTTGGAGCCAATCCTGCCGTGGATCTAAAAACCAATCATTCCTATTGATTTCATTGCGAATTTGCCATGTGGAACAACAGTCAGAAGAAAAGGTTGCCTTGTAGTTATAAGCAGAAAAAAAACAAAACCCAAAAAACCCCCACCAAAAAAAACAATAGTAAAAAAGGAACCCAGAACTTTCCTTTGCATTAAACATCTCGGCATGTTAAAATCACCCTTGAGCACCTCCCACTGAAAATTAAAAGAAAATCTCAGTGTTGTCACTGAAGCTGAAAAATGTTATTATTTAACAATTGGTTGTGGAATTGTTGATGTTATAATATATCTCATTTCAAATCATAACAGATGAGTGATCTCTAAATTGTTGGTTCAAATGAGATAATACTCCATCATGCTTTCCTTTGCGACACAAATCCACATAACTAGCACAGTATAAATACAATCACTGGCTGGTATAAAAGCTTCAAATACTATTTTAAATCCTGCAAGTATGGCTGGTGCTCAAATTGACAGCTCAATGCTCTGTCAGTTCCCACTGCCAATCTCATTATGGAAGTAAACGGCTCTATCTTATTTTATCCTGTTCTATACATGATGCACTTAAAAGGACTTAAAAAAATCTAGTAAATGGAAATATATGGTACAATGAACAGTTAAAAATGTCAATTGAATTAGTGGTTGTGTGATATCTTTTCAGCATACAATGTGAACACAGATGCTGCCTTTTATAGAGGTTTATGCATACGAGGAACGTGAAGTGGAACAAATGAGATTTGAATTTTATTATTCTTTTATAGCATTGCATTGCAGATAGCTTTTTTTAATTAGCTCCTATCTCAACACCTTTGGCAACTCTAAATAATTCAGAGAATCTTGTCTTTTGTTGTTGTTGTTGCTGTTGCAGTGGTTTCTTTCGCAGAGAAGTAGCCATTCTGAATGGCAGGAAGCTTATCTATCACCTAGTTTAAAAATGATCCTCCAGTTAAACAATTAAACTCACAGGTACTGCGCTATGGTCCATTCAGAGTCTTAAATCCAAATCAGCTACCAGATGCATAGTGACAAATCTATCCCAAGCCCTAAGAGGTGCCTGGAGTACTAAAAGTTTGCTTCCCTCTTCATGAGATTTTCTACATGCTCCACAAAGTGGAAAAGTCTGTAGAAGTCAGTTTGATGGAGTGGGGCTCAGGATGCTCCACCAAGTGGAAAAGTCTGTAGAAGTCAGTTTGATGGAGTGGGGCTCAGGGAGCCGGTTCCCCACCAGCCCCTCAGCTCACCTAAGGAGGGACGGGAGAGACCCAGTGCCACCAGGCAGCTTCAGGAACCTGTTACCGCCTCCTGGCCTGGCATTACACCCTTAGCAATGAAGAGAGCTGGATATAAGCTAGGCATGAAACCCATCACGCCCAGGACTTCAAAGCAACAGGCGGTATTTTATGCCAAAATAAATAAACAAATGCATGTAGACAGAAGTTGATGTTTATGCTACATTGCACGGTGCGGGGCGGGGGGGGGGGAATAGTCCCACCAGCTCCATTTCTAGACAGTATATCTTTGCACAACTTCTTTGTTGAAAAACTTCAGGGACACGGTGTCTTGTAAGGATTCCCTCGGGCTCCCAGCCTCTCCCTCGCTTCACAATGTGTGGGCAGGATACAGCTGTTCAGCTTCACTGCGTGGTCTTCTCATCCAAACTGTTCACATAATGCAAAAATTACGTCCCTCAAGGCACTATGGAAATTCACATCCTAACACAGTTTCAAATGCCTATTTATTTCACAGCCTAGTGCAAATATTACGCCTGCTCCAGAGTCCACTGTTTCAAACGATACCGCAGTGCCTCAGATTAAGTCTGTGGGATTTCTTTTGTACCTAAAAAGGACAAGGAATATCTTATTCTTTGCAGAACAACAGAAAATAATTATTTAGTTTTAAAAAAATCACAGTGACGTATTCCACACAACCTCCCCACCCCCCACGCCGGTTTCTTTCAAGGCAAATAGAAACTTCAGAAAATTTGCGAATTGCATAAAAGGTAATTCTGGGGGCTTAGCCCAGCTCAACAGAAAGCAGTATTTTAGGTTAAGTATTGCACTATAGCCTATTCACCTACTCCAGCTGAGTACTCCCCGTTCGCAGGAGAAATAAAAAGGATGTCTGCTGCTGTACGTCATATAAATGCAACACGATATGAAATGTTTATAGATGTAGATTTGAGAAATTTCTAACTCAAGCTTTCAGCAATGACATTAGTCTGAAAAAGTAGTCCTTATGTTTTTGGCATCCATTTCAAACCTGGGAAGCAAGCACAGAAGAATGAGCTCAGCTCAGGGGGTCTGGGGAACCTCTGTCCGCTATCAGTCCTAGCCCGGATCCTTTTGTGGCCCCAGGGCAGTCATATAAGGCCACATCCAGAAACGAAGGGGCTCATGTTCACTCCCACTGAACGCAGATCCTGGCCCCACGACCACACTGTGTCAGGGAGGGTCTACAATTAAAAACATCGTTTACTGCCATGTACGTTCTGCCCATCTCTCTTGCTCATGTCCCTCAGCTCTGTTTGCACTTTACCCCCAGAACTGTTGTTCATATGTGTCCTTTAGCTCAGTTGTAGAAGAAAAAGACATTTGCTAGGTTATGCAATAGGGATTTTGGTAAAAAATGCAATTGCAAACCCAAGCTGCATGAAATGGTCAACAGAAAGGCCTGGCATGGGCTCCCTGTGTTAAGCCCCAAATTTAATTCACTCCATCAGAAAAACAAAAGGAAAGAAGAAAGAGGATAAGAGGCTGACATTTTGGCATCATCTGCCTCTTCAGTAGACAGCAGGTGCTGCCAAAATATTAGGCTCAGTCATCTGTTTTCCTCATTGTTTTTGTGATGGAGGAAATTAAATCCTACAGTTGCAATGGATCTAACGTGCCAAGGCTCCTTCCTGATAATTGATTATTTTTTTGATCTCCTTTTTTTGACATGCCTGTCCCCAGATACCCATTGTCCCTCCAAATCTCTCTGTGGCCCCTAAGCCTTAATTAGATGTTGCAGGTTCTGTTTCTGTGGTGCTTTCACTGCTGCAGGTTTCGCTTCCACTCCAGGTCTGACTTTTCTTCAGGCTCCAGCTGTAGTTCAAAGATGCTCTGCTGTTCTTTGCCATCAGCTCCTCACCTGAACTACCTTTTCATAGTAGTTGTAGCTGCTGCCCCAGTCCTCTGTGAACGACTGCTGTTCACCTCAGCACTCATGAAGAGGAATTGACGGCAAAGAGTGAGTGTGAAACAGTAACTTTGGGTTAGACCTAAGGAAGGAACTTAGGTTTCATGATACAATGCAGAATTCAGGTATCTGGTTCAGGAATGGAGCAGAAAAATCTAATTTACATCTCTACACTGTTACAATTTATGCACTGAGAAATGGGATTTACAGGAAAACAGCGCATTGCCATTAGCAAGCCCAGCAGAGTGTGTAAGGCACTGGATTTCTCCCAGGCAGAAGTACCTAGCCCAGAGCTGAGGCTTGGATGTCTCTATGACTTAAATCTTCATCCTGTTTAAATGCCCAAGTCATACATTTAGGGGCACAGTAAGCATCATGGATATTTTGCACTATTTCCTACCGTGTAGTTAAGCCATGGCACAGGAGAACAAGCCAGAGGAAGCCCAAGCCCAGCACCTAGGGTTAGGGCAACCAGTTAGAAGAGGGGGAGCTGAATTTCCAGCTCCTGCTCCCTAAATTTTCTAGAGACTTTCTAACGTAAAGGTCAAGGGCCAAGGCAAGAGTCTTTCCTCTCCCATATGACAGCCTTACTCACTTGCTCAGAGTTTTGCACTCTCTTTTGCTTGCTCTTGAGGTAGCTCCATAACTGTTTCCTATCTGGCCGCAAAGTTTCATAGCATCAACATATGGTGCAAAAGGTGGTTTTGAATGAAGTCAGCTCTCTGTAGCAGAGTGGTAGGTGTGTTTTGAGCATGTTTAGTCAACTAAGGCCTGCAGGGCAGGGGATATTGAAACTGAGAAGCCTACATTTTTGTAAATCCAATCAAGCATAGGTAGGAGGTAGACACCCTCCTCTTGGCCAAGATGGCAGTAGTCCTACTCTGGAGTATAGCAGGACTAACCTATAAAAGACTGCAAGAACATTTACACTCTTTTAGGGTATCTCAGGTTCTGAGCTGCTTGGATAGAGATCTGCTGGGTCATTGGGTTTGAGTGAGGATCTAACAAAGGTCTTCTTCCAGACTACACAGAACATCAGACATGGTACATACTTGTGAGGAGGGGGGAAAGGGGGCTCTAGGCAGACATCTCCACGAAAAGACTGAATAAAAGGTGGCACACTGTGAGGAGGATACTGCTTAAAGCAAACCAAACCAGACATTAGCCACAAAACTTCCCTGCCCTGCAAGTCACCAGCCACTTACTAACATCATAAGATGGGGTTTGACTTTTGCTTTTTTGCCCCAACCCCCAGCAAGGAAAGCAGCTTGTCTGCTGGCTGAGAGCCCCTTTGGAAATGCTGGCGGCTTCCCTTTTGACTTCCCTTCCCTGGTGTACCCTGCCCTGTGGTTTTTGGCAGCAGAAGTGGTGACTTCAAAGCAAGCAGTGGGAATGAACTTTTAAAAGGTGGGCACTCAGTAGCAGCCACATTAGCAGCTGACTATTTCAGAGAACTTATTAAAAGAGCGGGGCCTCAGTAGCAAGGGATACATTAACAGCTCCAGGGTACTTACAGTGCGGAGCAAACAGCAGCCTGTTCTTTATTTATCAGCTGCCACGCTGGTAACTAGCTTTGGCAGAGTGGCAGACTAAGTCAGGAGTCCGGGGAAAAAAAGAGGCAAATTTCTTTCTGCGGTGTTTAGATTCTGCATTTGCAGACTCTCTTGCTAAAGACACAAAGAGAAGCGAGAGACTATGGCTGTGATAATCTACGTAGCAATGCAACGTTTATGGAAGCCAGATTCCAGTTCACCTGGGAGAGGGCAGGCGATACCAGAGGGCATTTGGATAGCAAATACAGTGCCAGTTTTTAATGGCAGCACACAGGGCATAGAGAGGCAATGAATCGTACAGTAGTGACACATTCTTTGGAGGGGACGGCACAGGAGTATCACAGTGGCAGACTTTTAACAGCTCTGGGTGCTCTGGGCACACCCGGCTTTTCTAAACCCATTCAGCATAGCTCCTAACACAATTATCATAGCCACATTTTCAAGCCAACGTTATGTCAGAAGCACTCAGTATATGGAGCTCTTTGGAAAATTGGCTCCTACTTTTTGGCAGTAATTGAAAGCTGAGCTCTTAGGAAAATGGGAGCTCTGAATGCTTAGATGCCATTTCTCAACTTCGCTCACAAATAGGAGAACCTGTAAGCCACAAAGGCAATGCCATCAGCCATCTTTTAAGGATATCATCATCAGACAGACTATTATATTTGCTCTCTTGTTTCATCCTCATGAGAACTATAAGACAAAGTTAGCAATAGCAGAGTGACAGACCACTACAGCATTCAGATTCAAATATCCCCTGTTTTAATACACAGCTATATCTAGACAGAAACAGCACTGATGTGCATGTAGGTAACAGTATGTGTAGTGCACGCCTGTTCCTTTAAATGAAAGGAAATGCAGGCAGTTATCTCCATCGGATTTTATTATGTGACATAGGATGAACAATTACATACTGTGCAATAAGCTAAGTGAGGTTTTAATAGCTGCCGCATTTATGGATGGTTTATCTTGGCCTTTCATAGCCTTAAAAACTAATAACTGAAGCAAAAAGAAGTTTACCAGCTCCTCTCAGAAACTAGCCATCTGAGCATAATCAAATCCCAGGCATTAGTAAAGCCTGGATTCCTGAGCTGGTGAGGAACTGAGTCACTTCCCATGCCAGATGGTGCTGGACATGCAATGTCTTTTCTTTTTGACCAAATTAGAAAAAAGGGTATGGGCTTTACAGCTAGGGCCAAATCATCACCTGAAGTAAATTACACTGAATTTGCAGCTTTCATTGTCTGCATACTTCATTTATAAGACAATAACAACTGTTGTGATATCTTTAATGAAAAATACTTATTCTCAGAAATGTGATGTATCTGAGAATAGTTATATAGAAATTATGCTAGATTAATGTCATACTAAAAAAGGAGAGCTCTGTCTTACAGAGATACCAATTCTATGGAAAGATTCTCTTAGGCAAAGAGATTTGATGAAGTCCATGTGTAGGTTAGTAGCAGAGCTATGAACAAAACCTGAATTCTCACCTTTTCTCCCTCTTCATTAGACTACCATGGCTTTCTGGAGAGGTGAATGAGATGACAAGGAGTTTATTCTTGTGTGGTATTTAACACAGTTTTCACATCAACATTTTTCTGCTGGTCCCCTGAAGACCCACAGCTCTCATTAGGACTCTAATCCAGAATTTTCTCCGTTCCAGAAAACTTGGAATAAGAGTTGCCTCCCTTTCATGTGTCCTTTGCATGCCATTGATTTATGGACTTTCATGTCTCTTGCAATCAAGTGATGCCTTGCAACCCTAATGCATCCGGGAGGCAATAATTTGAAGTAAAAGACTTGAAGAATCATTACCGTGAAGCTAACTCTAATGATAATCTCTTTTCACCGTAGCCATGTTTGTAAACACAGGAATGCAAAGCTGCCCTGTTTCAGCTTATTTCAGGCATGAAGGAAACAAGATACTGCGATTCTCTCTTTTTTCTTTTTCTTTTTCCAAAAGGGAAGGCACATTTGCAAAGCCTGCCTGCAGCAAGCCCTGTCTACCTGTGGCCTACTTCAGAACAGTGGCTTTCCAAGGGCTCTCGCGGGCTGCCTCATTCCAGGCTTGGTGACAAAATTGCCTACAGCAATACTTAGCCATTTTATTTGCCACCCTCAGCTGCAAATGCAAAGGAGCAGACACGCCTCAGATTAAACTCACCACAAACATTCAGAGAAGTTAATTGTTGTGATCTGACCCACAAAAGAGAGAGAAAATGCACATATCCGATGAGTTTGCAGGCATCGCTCCTTGCAGCTGCGCAGCTGTCCTTCACACATGAAAGAAACGGGTCCGGCTACCAAACGTCTCTTTCAGCTTTTCCTTCTGTACAGCTACGTTCAGGTTTCTCCAGACCACAGCTCTGAACAACATTACAGCTGCCTGGGCCAGATCCCCGGCAGTTGTAACCCAACCTGGCTCGATGGATTTCAAACACCTTTTCCACCCACTGGAGAATCTGTCTGCAAGTTGAAAGTACTTCCCTCCCCTCTTTCCTCGCCTGCCACACAAACATACACACACGCATTTATATATATATGGTAAATGGAATGAGTCCAAAAAGTTTTTCTCCACTCTGGTAGCATTATTTTTTTTTTCCCAAACTAACTTGGAGGGAAAACTTTGAAAGCTTTCCAATGCAAATGTTCCTGGGGCAAGAGGGTTGAATGTAAACAATAGCTAGAGCTTGGTTCTGCAAGAACTTTTAACGTGGAGTCCTAAGTTAAGCGTCCTTTCCTCCTCCTCTTCTTTCCCTCCTACAGCTAACGTGTACTGCAGACACTTGTGCATCGCTCCATCAGGCACTCCTCATGGCTGCCAGGTCACTGAGTATGTGGCAGCTTCTGCCAGGGAAGTCGAAATGTGCTGGTCTGACATTTTTAATAATGACTTTCCCCCAGCGAGTCAGGGGAAGATAGCCATTTTCCCTAGTTCATGTGGTTCGCTGAGGAACAGGTAAGACACGCCAGAGAAGCATCTCCTGCTTGGCTATGTGCATGTGAAAACTGCTGGGAAAACCAGAGAGAAAGGATCCTATCTTGCGCTAATTAGGGCAAGGGGAAAAAAAAGGGGGACATGGAGAAGGTGGAACCTTGATCCCTGTTTCATAGTTTCTTTGGGCCTTGAAGTGGTTAAATCAAAGAGCTTCTGGTTTTCAGAATTGTACAATGGCAGCCCTCAGATCAGACATAATTAAGGTGGGAACAACCAACGATAGGATGCTGGGAAAAGGGGTCAAAAGATAACGAAGGCTTCTGTTTTGATTTGTTAAAGGAAAGGTAATCACCAGAGTGCGATTTGATGAAGTCAAGTTGGATAGACCTACCTTTACTCTGGAAATCGTGCAACTTTCCAGTAAAGGAACTGCAGTTGGGCTGGGTGAGGGGAACATGCCATGAAGAGTTCAGGGAAAGACCGTGAACTTTGGCCACTCCATCATCTACTGCAAATTCAGAACATCTCTGAGCATTTAGTGAGTTCTGTATGACTCCCTGATAACCGTCCAGGTACAAGCACATACACAGCCATTTTCTGAGTTTATACAGCTCTGGGGGCCAAGATGATCCCGTTCTGACACATGTACAATGTTCAGCAGATGGAGCCTCTCAGTGCCTTTGCAATACAGACCTTAGTAAGACTACTTAATGAGGCACTATCTTTTAAATTAATCTCTCCAGTATAAAGTTGGCAGTGGTGGGCTATTAATATATTTTAGATAACCATCCTATCTGAGCATCTTCTGGGTAAATCAAACTCATGCAAAGTTTTTAGCTGATTTCATCATCCCATTGCCTCTTTTCCCTTTGCAAGGCTTTAACACTTCTTGGCATATAGGCTGCTGTTGTTGCAAAAATTTTGTTGCAGTTAATTTTTTTTAATTGGTTGATCAATTGGATTTGAAAGATGCAAGGCTGATGGAGGAAAAAAACTGCTCATTTGACTAGATCCAGTTGTGAAATACACTAATAATCTCCAAAGATACTGGGATGAATCCTAAATTCATATATAGGATTGTTGATGCTGTTGATTTTTTAACTTCTAGATTCATAATGCCCTTTATGCGATGGATAAATGTAACTATACTTGTGGAAAAGAAGATGGCCTGTTGGAAACTCCGGCCATCAGCAAGGCTGGCTTTATATACAACTGTTTCCTTCCTTTGATGAGCAACACAGGGATTTCCAGATTCAGCAACTCAGCATCTTCCTTTACAGCATGCACCAAATGTGTAACATACCATAGGCTGGCTTTATTAGATTAATTAAAGAAACCTATTAATTTCCAAGTAAATGAAGAATATTTTTAATCATTGCCTGTGAACCACTTAGCACATTAACTTGTCCCTCTGAAGTCATTTACTTAAGTGTGCCCTCAGTTTGCTTAATCCATAACTGGTCAATAGTATATTAATATTACAGTCTCATTTCGGATCTAAGCATGTCTGAGCCTATTAAACTGTCACCCTGGATTTACTTGCCGGGAAAAATTATCTGCATTCAGAGATAGAGGGAGAAAAGTATTAAAGTGAATCGAGCACTAATGAAATTAATCATAATCATCGTAAGTACTTTCAACTGCTATCACCCAGTGGGAGATGCTGCTACAGGAAAGTCTTCCTGCGCTATTGTTTTTATGGCTGAGCTGTGGAGCATACTTTAGCTTTTGTTTGTTCCAAAGAGACTGATAATGCTCTGGTGATCGTTTGGAATCATTCCTTTTTTTTTTTTTACTAAGAATCAACCTTAGAGACAACCTTGAAATACAAGCCACTTCATGCAAAGCTTGTTCTACTGAACTAGTTTAATGTAGGTCAGACCTCCTGTAGTTTGTGTTATAATTCATTCAAACTGTGAGACTCCATCTCTTGCTGTTTACTTTTACTGCACTGCTTGTGAACCTAATATATATAATTTACAGGTCCAAGACAATAGGAAAGAGCAAGTCAGAAGAAATATGATCTATGTCCCTGCAGTGTAAGATACATTTAGATATACAGAGCCAGATCCTGAGCTGTGTAAATCAGAATAGGTGCATGGTGCATTAAAGCCAATAAAGCTATGCAGATTTATATTAGTGCTGTAAGACTATCCTTTACAGCAGTCCTCTTAATTCATGCAAAAATTTTATAATCCTTTAATAATACTTGAATTTAAAAATTTTTTTTTCCTTCCAACTGCTGGGGTCTGTAGTGGCAAGACACTAATCTGTATCCTGTTTAATACTCTGTGAAACTTTTGAAGGGTTCCCCCACATATCTTTCTTCAGTTGTCTAGAAACTCTGGTGTTGTATGGATTAAACAGTTGAAGGAAACAGATGAAGAGGAACATGACAATGGGAAAGACGAAAAATAGCAGCAGATCAAAAGCAGTTCTCTCTAAAAACAAATTCGGTGCTATCCACAATTAAGAAACATTTGACATTTAAAAAATATTTGATCAGTGTTTTGTCTTACAGAACTGCTTAGGGGGCACTGTGATGTGTAAATTAAATTCAAATGAAGGTTAAATATAGTTCTTTGGGAAAGACTGCACGGTTTAAATTACCTGATTATTTGGACAAAATCTGTTCTCCTGTAATTAAATGTATACAAAAGAATGTGTCTTTTTACTAAGTACATTTGGAGAGGAGATGTTTATCAGCAAATGGTTACTTCCTCTTGATTATCGTAAAGATACTGTCACCACTGAGAACTGTGTAAGAAGGAGGAAAGTTAGTTTATACATTTATCAGAGCTCTGCTGAGGTTGAATGGAAGTGAAACAGAGCGCTCCTGTATTTTGCTGTATGCAGCCCTCCAGGTCCTGATCCTGCAAAGCCCTTTAGTATATGCTTTGCTTTAAGTCTTTCCCTGGAGTTCATACCTATGCAGGAAAGCATATACCAAGGCGATGTGCCCAGGCAGTGCTCTGGTGATGAAAAGAGCTGATAATTCATCTACTCCATGTCTGCTACAATGCAGGATCGCTGTTTGCAGTACCCAGGACCAGACTTCTGCCTTGCATTCAGCTCAGACCCTCTCGTTCTGCAAGTGTTCCCAGGCTTCGGAAGGACGACTGCTGGAGTGAGTTACGGCCCCATGTGAGTAAGGGGATGAGAGTCTGGATCACTGGGGTTTGTTTAGTCTATTTTTAAATGTGTTGAGTGAGGGGATTTCACCATCTTTCTGAGGGAGACTCCTCCTGAGCCTAGCAGATGTCAACAGCAGGATATCTTTTGCATGATATTGGGCATGAACTTTCTCTTTGCTTCATCCATTCCTCTTCATTATGTTCTTTTTCACTTAACTGTACCTCTACCAATAGTCACACCCTTCAGTATTCAGTATTTCTTTCTCCAGAGCCATTGCTCACTCTCATAAACTGTAGCCCTTTCATTCTACCTTTGGTGTCACTCCATTCACCTCCTTTTTGCTTTGGGAGGGCACCCTTTTCACCCTTTTCTGCCTCCCTCCAGTTTGCCAATTCAGTTCAAATCTGCTGTTTGTGGCTGACAGACAGAAACGTCAGCCTTGCTTAGGGCTCAGAGCTCTATGCCATCAATTTAATATTGCAATACAGGCATAATGCACTTGGATTGTTCAATTCCTGCTCATGAACCAAAGTCTTGCTCTCCAAAGGGCTGGAAATTAAGTCTGCACAGCGTGCCTAAGCTTCACAGTGCTGTTCACTGCAGCAGATCTGTGATATGGAACAGAGCCTTGCAAAAGACAATAAAAAGCAAGGCTGTATTGCTTAAAATTCTGAAATTTCCAATATGTACCTGGAATTATGCAAATATCTGTGGTTTCCCAGGTTGGAAGAGTAGCATGGCTCGCATGTCTGATCCCCAGTCATAATATCTGTCATAATTATATTGGAAAAGAAATTGCATGCTCATTAGAAAAAGTGCATTGGTGCACAAAACTTGTGTCTGGTGGGCCCAGAGCATCTGAACTACATGTGGGAGGAATGTTTGGGTTTAACGCATGTGTCAAGGTGGGATTTTCCAAAGTGAGTGGGAAATTAAAGGCAGCTCATCAAACTTTCTGACAAGTTATTTTATAATCCACTCTCTTTATTCAAATTCGTTCTGCAGAACACTTAGAGGAAAAGGAAGAGAAAAAGAGAAGGAAAAAAAAAGAAATGGATTTATTGCTAATAGTCATAAAGGGAAACCATAAATCTACTGGGGCCATGCAGTGAGTCTAATAGTGAGTAAGAACACATGTAATCAATATGAATGTATTCATTTTTATTTTCTCTCAGCCACAATCAATATGCATGGTATCTCACTTGAATAGGAAGGCACAGCTTTTGCCCCAGTGAGTTTACAATAATCCAACAAGTCTCCTGCTGAGTTTTGACTGAATAATAAGTTTGACTCTAGCTAGACAAAAAGCGCAGGCAGGCAATATGCTGACAGGGAGCAAAACTGGGAGCCAGCAATTCTAGGAAAGAACTAGGTGCAGGAAGGCAAGGGAAGAGCAGAGCACTAAGGGGTGACTTTGAGGAAGAAAGACAAAACTGCTGCAGTTGTTTCTGTGGGTGGTCAAGAGGATTGCAGAGAAGGAAGCTCTCCCCAACCTTTGGTGCAGCATGAAAAAAAAGCTTCAAAGGTGATCTTCACAGCACTGCAGGAAGGAGTTGCTAACATGCAAGGAGCTGACCTCCGCAGAGCTTTGACCTTCATGTGGCTCCTCCAAATACTCATTTACAGTGTCATTCTTAATTTTCTTCATAGCCCCTGTCCATGGTTACATGCACCCAAAGGGCATAAAACAGCACTGGTGGAGCTGCCAACACCAGAGAAGGAGGAGATGCAGGCCCCGGGGAAATCTGGAAGCGTACCGGCTCCTGCTATTACACCCTGGGCAAATGTCTTTGTAAAGAGCAGGCACGGCCAGTGCAGAGGAAGCCTCCGCTCTGCTCCCTGCTGCTAACACTGCTGAGCAAGCAGCCTGTTGCATTCTCCACTGACTTTAATTTGCAAACTGCCTTAAAGCGTTGCAGAGAACAGCATGGGAATTTTTTTTTTAATGATGGTAACAAAGGTTTGGCTGTGTAATGCCTGTAATGTAATTGCTGAACAACCAAAGAGTACAAAAGGTATCATGCAGAAACAAAGAAAGAGGTCATCCTGACCAGAGCAGGGAATGAAATCAGAGAGAAACATTCATATTAATTGAATCAACTTTCTGCATTATCATGTCCGGACACCGAACCTACCTGGAGCACTAATAAAAATCCAAACAAATAAATATAACTGTTTCACGTGCTCTTGAACATACCTGCCAGAGCAGTGGCTGCGTCCCTCAATCCCCCCAAGCAGGCAGCCTGAAAGCAGTTCAAAGAGCAGTTAGGTATCTAACTTTCACTGAAATTTAGGAGTGCTGGCTATTTAGCTAGTTTTTGAAGACACATACACAAGCATGTACTGGTCTGTGTCAGACAGTATGTTTCTCAAAGGCCTCTCTCTTTTCCCGCAAAGAAGTTCCAGAAAAATCACCCTGGATGAGTTCTCCAGGACTAATCACCATACACTGCTTACCTATTCACTTCCCAGGCTGGTGATATTCTAGTTATTACACTGTGTCCTGTCACGCCTTCAGTTTGTTAGCCTCCTAATGAAAAGACCTAATTCCTTCCCTGACTGGTTGGGAGGCTTGGCTAATGGTGGTGTGTAAATGAAGAAGACGGTTATTACTATGATTATGAGTGTTACATTAGTAATAACAAGGAACTGTGGTCAGGTATGTCAGATATACAGGAAATAAGAGAAAATACCTACTTAAAAAGAAGGTTAAAGAAACAACTGCTTTTCATGAACTGAGGAGAGAGATTTGCATGTGAAAAAGAAAATTATGAGCTCGGCAAAAAAATTCCTACTAGCATTAACTCCAATTTAAAAACTATTTAATTCTGCCATGCATTTTAGCCCAGGGAAGACTGGCTTCCTGCAAGCATCCAGGTGAGCTTGTGAACTGCTCATGGGAATACCTGCAGGAAGGGAAGGTTGAGCTCATATATTCGGTGATTTATATGCAGTGAGAACTACACTATCCTGAGTGAGTGGAGAATTCAAGGAGGGAGCTCCTCTCCTGTGCCAGCGAGGCCAATGGCTAAGGAAGCAAGTAAAAGACTAGACAAGTTAAGGATGGTCTTTTCCTACTGCATCTTCACAGCTTTTGGCAGTCAGTAGGCTTTCGCCTCTCTGAAGAGGCCCAGATGGCATCTGGACACAATAGTGTTGACAACCCCATCAAAGGATCTGTCTCACCTTTTTGTTTTCTCTTGAGCTATGGCATAGCAGTGCATCTGGGCCAGAGGCAAATATATTTCAGACAGCAGAGTACAGGGGAAAAGAGTAGTGTAAATCCCACGAGTAGTCCTGAGTACACTTCAAGGCAGAGATACCAGCTTAGCTGTCAGGTGGAGTTAGGTCCTGTTTAACTGGACAAGGAGAGCTCTAGATGATAGTGGTCCAGTTATCTCCTCACAAGTGATGTGCAGGCCACAAGTATTTAAAACGTGACACAGCAAATACTTTCAAATAGTGATCTGCTCACAGCAGCTTGCTTTCAAAGAAAGAGGCAATATTTTTCCCCAGGGAATGATTCCTTGTAGCTCATGCACCAAGCCCTAAACCAAAAAAGCCCATTTATGCCATGGAAAACCTTTCACCAACTGCAAGGGGCTATCTGTAAAGTCCTTTCCAAACAGCAAGCTAATGAAACCAGTGCATATCAAAGACTGATACAGACATTACTCCATTCCTTCAAATGCCCAACACACCAACAAGATGTGAGTCAGAGAAGTGCTGCTGTGTCCCACTTAAACATGGATGAAGAAACCAAACACAACAGCAAACATGTCAAATACACCATCTATTGTATTGGTCTGTTTATGCTTTTCCATTCGGACATTCATCCAAAACTCTCATTGCAATCCATCTATGCCCTAAACACTGCCTGGCATATTTTTCCAGAGAAAACCAGGAAGCTCATTAGCTTCCTTTAGAAGATACAAATCTGCAGCTCAACATAAATTTCAAGAAAACATTTTTGATTTCCTGTACTGGAAGATAATTTTTGCAAAACTAACAGCAGAGTAGTTGATACCTCTCCAAGATTCTTGTTTGCTCACAGTCTGTTCATGGGATGCCTCAGATATCTGAGCATGGACTTAGCTCTACTTCATGTCATCATGTCATGAAAAAATTAGGGGAAGTGGAGGAATAGGAAGATAAATTTTATAAGGAGTAACAAAAAAGCACAGGAATTATTTCAATTAAACAGACAAATTAAAAAAATAATTAAATGGATGCAGTTTCTTCTTATTTTTAGAGCTGGCTAAAGATTTAATAGTAGCAATTCGGTGCTTGTACAACGGCATCTGCACAAACAGCTGTAGTTCCCTTGTGTAAAACATACTGGATACAGCAGTGAATTTGCTTGAACTTGCTTTCACAGGCAGCATGGTCTAACAAAGGAATGGTTAATGATTTCTGCTAAATAATAGAAAGCTTCAGACACATGGCAGTGTAGGATGCTCCTTAGTCTCCCTTTGTCTAGGCACACATCTTAAACCTTGCACAATCTAATTTGGGGGTAGGGTTTGGGGAGTGTAAGGGAGAGGCGGTGAAGACAAATCCTCATTCACTTTGCCTGGCTGTAGAGTAGACCACAAGGATTATCTTTTTATTTACGTTTACTCTTCTCTGAGTATTTGTGTTTAAAAAGCCTAATATGCCCTATCAAAAAGGATTCTGTGTAATTGGCTTGATGCTCATCTCCTTGTAACTGGTGCTGGGAGGCATACCAGTGTATTCAATTTAGAAGTTTGTATATAGAGCGGCACCCAATAAAAGTCCCTGAAAACTGATAAAGTTGTCTATTATACAATTTCTCTGTTGCCCCTCTTTATTTTTTTTTCTTTGTGCAGAGAAAAGGTAGAACATTTCTGTACTTGATTAAGACCGGTTAGTGCAGATTTATTGGCAAGGGCTGCACTGTGGTTTTGGTATTAACCTCTTAGATCACAGCAAGTGGCTTTTGAAGTTGGCTGGGGGCTGGAGGAAAGTTCTTTGTCAAGGGACGTAGCACGCCTGCCTCCTTCCAAAGGAAGGCTGAGGGCAGAGGGGGGAGTGGGAAAGTCACTCTATTCTGCCTGCCACTTCATGCAATAAATATTAACTGGCGATGATTACTGAATGCAAAGAAATAAATAACAAAGAGCTCTTACAAACCTTACAGCATGTATGTATCTTGTTAGATGATTAAAGAAAAGCAGGGTTAGAAAAGAATAACTCTGCCAGACGAAATCTCATATGTTTTATTCCTAGCTGGGTTGCAAAGAAAGTGAAATGATTTAGGCCTTTATATGCCCTTACTTCTCCCTCCCCTTCTGATTCCTCCTGACCCCTTCCAGCATCCCAGTAGCCCTGTTCCTGGAACGATGCTGCGAGGTCCTCCACCAGCAGCAACAGGTTTTTCTCCCTGCTGGGTAGCACACACAGAGCATCAGCACTTTCCCAGTGGGAGTGTGCAGCAGTGCTACTTCTGCCGGGAGAGGACAGCAGAGCAAGTCCGCTCAGTTCCACCAGCCAGGTGAAGGGGGACTTGCACATTCTGCCCCACAGGGCAAAACCTGGCTGCTGCTGCTAGACCTGAAAGAGAAAATTAAGCCGGTGGAGTTTCAATTTCCCTGATTAATTTTCCCTATTAAAACAAAAAGAGAAAGAAAAAGAGAAATGTATCCAGTAAAAGAGGTTGGAATCAGACCATGGACTTCATCCCAGAGCACAGTCTTTACAGGCGAGGAGCAAATAGATCTGCAGCATTATTTCTACCATTATTAGGACATGGACAAATTGACAAAATTCACATCTTAGTGCAGTTTCAGGTAATGAATATGCCACAAGATGCAGAAAGAAGATGTTTAATTGACAACTCTTCTAATTGTATTACTTTAAATGCTGGAACAAATAATCAAAGAAACTATTTGTAAGCATCTAGAAGATAACGAGGAGATGAGTTACAGCCAGCATGCATTTGTCAAGAACAAATTGTGTCACACTAATGTAATTTCCTTCCCCCACAGGATAATAGACCTTGCGGACATGGAAGAAGCAGTAGATGTCATATATCTTGAGCCTAGTAAGTTTTCTGACACTGTCTCGTATAACATTCTGATAAATAAGAGAAGAAAATGTGGACCAGGGGAAACCTACTACAGAGTGAGTGCAAAACTGGTTAGAAAGCCATATTGAAGAGAATAATTATCAATAGTTCACTGTCAAAGGCTGCATCAAGTGGATTCCACAGAGGTCTCTCTTGACCTGATACTATTCATTGCTAATGAACTGGATTATAGAAGAGATTGTGGTGCTATTAAATTGCACTTTGCCCGTTACTGGGAGAGGTTCCACATCTGCTGCAGGAAAGGACTAGTGTTCCAGGGGATCTTGACCATTTTGAAATAATCTCAAAAAATAGGATGCAAGTCAAGCAAAGTGACTGTTATATTATATAATGACCCAGCAGTAGCCTGCTACTTAAATTAAAATGTAAGAATAATTGACTTGGTACTACAGCTTTGTAGGTAAGGATCTATGTGTTACAGTTGGTCAGAAGATGAACACAAAAACTAAAGAAGAATAATTTTTTTTTCCTTTACTCAACATTTGTAAGACCTCAGAACATTGCATCCAGACTAGCTTTTGGCCACCTAGCTTCAAGGAACATGTAGGTCAATCAGGTCCAAGGGAGAGCAACAAGCAAAAATCTGGGCATCTAGGAGAAAGAGCTGGGCCTGCATAGTCTAGAGAGAAAAAGACAGATGCAAAACACAGCAGTGATCTTTGAATCTGTAAGTGATTGTTGTAAAGAGAAAGCGGACAGTTTCTTCTCTGTGACCACGGTGAACAGGACAAGAAACAAATGGTTTATAATTTAGGAAGAGAGTTTAAGGTTAGGCATTAGGAAAAAAATTCCAGTGTTATAGACAGTTGAATAGACTCCTTAGGGATGCTGTGGAGTCTCCGTCACTTAGAGAAGATCCATGTACAACTTGATGTTGTCCTGGAGTGGGGAATGGACTAGATGACCTCTAGAGACTCCCTTCCAATCCGCTTTTCTATAATCCCATAAATTCTGTGAATACCACAATCTAGCTATGTTTAATAAATTAAACTCTAAGGGAGAAAAATAATCCCCTAGACCCAGAGCTAGGTCTGAAAACACTAAACATGTTGTAGTAATAGGCCATAAATTTGCTTTCATTCCCTAAGGAGATTTTATTGCCACAAAGGCTAACATACCAGAAGCCTCCTCTAATAGTTAAGTAACTCCAGCACACTGGCAGGTTCTTTGATTCATATTCTAGAGGAAGTAGTTTATGTTTATAGAAACAAATTGGTTGCATCAGAAATACAGGTTAGGTCAATCTTCTGAGCTCTGTATGTCTCCAAAATGTCTCTTTGTAAATCCTCATATGTCTTGAACTGCAAAAACACAACTCCAGACCATTATTAAAGGGCACTTTGAATTATTTTCATCCTATTCCTATACTCACCGCTTCTCACTATAACATTCAAATACCCTACTACCAGAATGAAGACAAAGACAATGCAGACAAGATGTAGTATGGCCTCATCAGCTAATCAGAAAACAACACAAAACTGTGCTGTTCTTCAGTGTCAGACATTCATATTTTATGTAAAGCAGAAAGCACTTTACCTATAAGTTGATGGAAGGGACCTGAGGGGTTTCCTTTTGATACCATGAGTACAACAGAGAGAAAGAGAAACTTTCTAATTGAAATCTTCCTAAGAAAGTGTGGTTTCACAGAAAGGAATAATCATTGCTGTAAAATGTCATCCCAGTAAAGCAATCCAAGTTATCAACCAGGGTTTTAATTTTCTTTTTGCCTCACCAAGCAGATTCCATAATACTTTTTCATATAAATGCCTAGGTTTTATTCTTTTTCACTTGGATTCACTATGGTGTTATAGGGAAATGAGGCCTCTTGCTCATTTTGATGAGCAAAACCTGGTGGAGGGAAACAAAACCCACCATCGAGTTTCTGTCTGGAGTGAAACTGAACAATTCACTCAGTGAGTTTGAGCTTCAGAAAAAATAAGGTCAGAATGAACCGCCCTTGTAAAAGCCTGTCCCCCAGCAGTTCATGGGGTTCACACAAGCTACATTTGTTCAAAGCAGTCCCAAGAGGACAATGCAAGCCCTGTTTTACTACCACAGGATGTAAGGTGGTATCAAATAATGAATCCAAGTATTTCCCTTCTGAACTCAGCCCAAAGCACTTTTAAAGTTTTCTAATATAAAATAGTATACCATGAAGTGGAAATCTTTCTGATATTTTGTCATTTTAAGATGTGGTAATATATTTTCTCTTGGAAAATATAACTCTGTGCTCATTGTGTGCTTTTTTGTTTTCTGTTTAATCTGTGATGCATATCTGAATGGAATTTTTGCCTGTAATTCTATAAAATTTACTCTGAACCGCTGCTTATGCTCTACTGATCACAACAGTTTTAAGGATTGGCTCCTATTTTTCAATCTTCTCTTCACTGCCCTTTTGCTGTATTAGAATATGAGGAGTAAGAGGGAAACAATTTTTGCGCATTTAACCCTTTGTTTCCCCTGGACTTCTGTCTAGGGCTATAGGGATCTTGCTACCTCACATGAGCAAACCAGGAAATCACACTGCTGGAATGACAGACTTAGTACATCTGATAGACACACACAGGCCCATTGACTGATATTTTTGCTCTCCAAAGTTTTTTAGAGTTATCTACTATGTTTCAGCTCTGACAGCTATGGCAAACGTTATAAAAGAAGGAGGCTAGATCCTCAGCTGGTGTACATCTACTTAACTGTGAAATCCTGAGTTATGGTTTACATACCTGTATGTCAGGCCAGATTTGATCATGGCTCTAGACCATACCTCTGGCCATTGCCCTCCAATGGTCACTGGTTCTAATGAGCGCTTAAAAATGATGCTGACTGAAGAAGCCCTACGTCCTTTAATTCAGCTTCTGCGAGAAATGACTTGATTTGTTTTCAGTCCAAATGAAGCCTTCTGAAATCAAATGAATCACTTCTGAAAGTGATTTTAAACCGAAAAGTATGACAACTATGCCGAGGCTAAATTGGACCCTGCACTTACAATCACTTAGCAGCTTCCCAGGTGCTAAAGTATGGTATTTCATTAGCTGCTAAGAAGATGGTGTTCCTTGTGCAAGTTTACACAGTCTGTTGAAGCTGCCTCAATTGGGACACTTTAAAAGCTCAGAGATCATAGGGTAAGTCCATGCTTCGTCCATGCTTGAATAAGGTAAACCTTTAATACCACAGGTGAAGAAGTGATGTTCAAAGGATGCCACAGAAGAAGTGACTGGACTTCTAGCTCCTCTGTGTCTAACCACACAGCTACTGCACAGGCTGCAGTCCTTGTAAGGTGCAGCACAAGTGAAGAAAGACAGATCACTAACAGGAAAGAAAGTGAGTGAGGTAAGGATAGATGGGAAAAGCAATCTCAGAAAGAGGTGTGAGCTTCAAGCAGGTCATTCAGTGGTCTGAGTTAATGCCTGGTTCCTCTGTACATGGGATGAGAGCAAACCAGATGTCTGAAGTACCCTGCCAGAAGTAAACTAAGAATGTCTGAAGTCCCTCTGCCTTTGAAATAAACATGATTTTAAACACGGATACATAAAACAGAGCACAGCTATTTATAGGAAATCAAATGTAAATGAAACGGGATGAGCTTCCATAAAATAGCAAGAAAACAAAGAAGACAAAGCAAACAAACAGGAATGTAAGGAAAGCACAGTCAGCATTTGTAATACGGTCATTAACCATGCTTTGTACTTCTGAATGCCCTTTATTTGCTGGCCTCAGAGTCTGCAAACCTTAAGGATTTGTCTACAGAGAGGCTGTGCTAGTAGATGATTTATTTATTTATTCTGCTGCCACTTTTGTCTCTGGTTACCCTTCTACTGTGTCAACTCTATTTACACTCTTTGTGGATGCAGTGTGATGTGGGGTGTGTGTGTGTATGTGGAACCAAACAAGGACTGTCCCAGAGCATGCCCATTCATAAGCAAACGTGCTCTATCTGTGCAACACAGACGAGGCACCTCCGCACCCAGCACTGCCATGCAGCGCAAACCCCGCAGACCGAGTAATGACAAATTCCAGTTACTGATCATTACCAACACCAACTCCTGCTTCACCCAGGTTTTCTTTGAGACCATTCCTTGTGAGCGTCCATTGAGCTGCATCAGCAGCCTGGGAAGATCTGCCCAAAACCCTCCCACTGGGAGCTACCAAGTTCTGTGAATCTGTAAGTCCTGTATTTGGGTCTTTTGAAAAGTCTGGGCTCAGTGCCTGGCAGTGTGGCTCTGATATGGTTGGCATACATACCTGGGGAGCTCTCCTAGCCTTTACTTCCCCATTTCTAAAGAGAGACCATATTTATTACCTCCTGAGCATTAGGAGCTACTGTGAGGATTACTTGTACACAATAGAGATCTAGAAAAGAACATTTCGAAGTGATACCAAAAGGAAATGCCTTCTTTTATTTGTGTTGACGTTTTTTTTCTCCTTTTGTGGCCAGTTTAGTGCCTGTGAGAATTGCTCAGAAATCCTGTTTTCTTAAGAAGCAGCTCAAGGAAATCAAGTATTGCTGTCATGGAACAGTCAATCCCAACATGTTGCAAGAGCCTTGTCACTTTACATTACACACCCTGATGAGATACAGGTTGAGAGATCTGTATCTAAATGGTTTCATGGGTGGTAAGAGGGTCACACATGAAAGTAGCCCCTCTCCTTGTAAAGCGGCAGGTTGTCCCAGGAGACAATCAGGATTTTCTTCCTGAAACAGTTAGTGGATCTCTCCAGTTAACAGCCCATCACACACAGGAAAAGCCAGGGACACATTTTTTGGATTTGATTAATGTGAGAGCTCAGAGAAAACTGTGGGGACTAGGAGACTGAGTGCATGGCAACCTATACTTTGATGTTTCTATTCTGCCACTACCTTAATATTTGTGCTTTCTCTCTAAAACTGATGGATTCATTATGCTGCACCACCTGTGTTAGGCATTCTGCAGCTGCCACAGCAGAAATGGACAGATACTACATTGTCACTGAACTAACTGAGCTATCGCTTACTGCTTCCTTCCTACAAAGGGGAAGACGATAGACCTGTTTCCCCCAGCACATTTCTTACACAGAGATGATGCTTTGTTAATAAGCCAAGCCCAGTATTTTAACAACTGCAAGGTGAAGGGTTGAAGCAGTAATATGCCTTAAGGTCATGTGGCACACGGTCATATTTTAATTACCACTGCCTGAGGCTGTCTCCACAGGTATGTTTCCTTCCTGCATAAAACATGAACCTGGGAGTGATTTCAAAACACACTGTCAAATAGTCCGTGACTCCAACAGGATGTACACAGTATCAGACTTTAATCCAAGGGCAAATTTTATTTCAGTATTTTATCTTGCAGTCTCAGAGGGGCGAGAGAAAGAAACACTTTTCTGTTGGTAAACTAATAATGTTTAGCAATGCAAGGTGTATCATATGTTCTAGAGATCTTTCATTTCCTTAATAAATACCCAAGCATAGCAAGCTCTCAACACCAATATCCTTTCAATAAAAGGTAACCTTATATGGTCACTACATGATACATGATTTATAAGATGTCATGTTAAAGTAAACTCAAACTCACCAAACACACTGAAGGAAGGAAATGCTTGTCTGGCTCCATATGGTGTTTTCATGTTTCTATTAAAACCAGACTATTCAAACACTGTGGATACCAGTACAGGTTTTAGCTCTAAAGGAAGGATAAAGAAAGTCTTATCTATACCATCTGTATCAATAGCATAAAAATTGCTGACAACACATGAATGTGGTTAAAACACTTAGGGTCATCTTACTGTTGAGGATTAAAAAGACATTGCTCCCACAGACTGATTTACTCAAAAAGCTATCATGAAAGTGGATTACTGAAACCCTTTGCTAGTCAAATACCATGCAAAAAGGAATAGGGATAGTTGAACCGTAAAGATCAACTCCTTTGAGACAACCTCCTTTAAAGTAGGGTATAGCATTGCAGAAGCTGGAACCTAATCTTCACTATCATACTTGACACTTAAATCCAAGGTCCAGATTTTTGTGAAGTCATGCTATTCCGACTGAAGATACCTGAAACATCCGACTGAAACATCTTCAATCTACGAATTTATCGTGCACCTTAAATAAATAACAAGTTGCTTATTTATTATGTATGACCATTAAAAAAAATCTAGGGCATCGAAATCATTTTTCCCTGCCTGTTCCCCTGTTCTAGCTCCCTGGTGGATGCTAGGAGGCACGCTCCTACAGCAGGCTACTTCAGGGACTCCCAGGCTCAGCCCCTGCCAGGCTCCACCCAGACATCAGCAGAAGAAACCCGATGTAAACAGAAGGTGGCCGAATTATATTTTTCCTTCCCTATAGGGGGCAACCCTTCACCACTTCAGTGAACGAGGGGCCACCACATGTCTCAGTGCCGGCCCAGGAACGTGCTGCATCACCGCGGCATAATGAAATCAAAGAGGGGAACAGATTTCAACACACGTCACAGCAGGTCAGCGCATTTGCTCGGTAGCGTGCTGCACAAAGCTCTCATAGTTGCTTTTTAAGTTATTTTTAAACCTGCTGCCAAACCATGCTGTTGTAAAGCCCAGCTGAGGTGAGAACCTGCAATAAACTCAGTGAAGTACGAGATCTCCTAGATTTTGTACGAAGGACTCATCCCACATATTTTCAAGGTGCCCTTTCACTGCACCTCAGGTTACACTAATGCTTTCAAGCATTCCATTTCGCTTGGAGATTAATGTATTTATCATGTACTTTTGACTCTACAAGAGTTTTGGTTCATTCACTTTAACAGATAGACAGTGGTCATTAGCCTTATGCATCTACCACTATTTCTACTTTATTAACACAAGTACCTTCAAGAACTTCTGCTAATGAGAATGGCAAAGACCCAGAAAATGCTCTCAATTCTTTGAACCTCACTCACATCATATTCAAAGGCTAATAATGTCACTACTCCATTAAAATTTTTAAGTATTACAACCTCTAGAGCCAGTAGTACTTAATGACTTAAACACCTCCTCCTCCCCCCTTTTCTTCCTATATTAAACACTATAGCATGCAGCAGCTTTTCTTTCAGCAACAAACACCATCCATAGTTCTTGTGTGTAATGGTCCAAATGGTTTCCATTTAACTTTCCATGTACAGGACACATTCCTTGCTCAGTCAGAGCTACCAGTGCAGCCCAGAGGGCAAAACATCTTTCTCGCTGCCCTCTACAGCACACAGGCAGGGGAGCTGAGTATGGATCAATACATGGGGACCTGAGGAATGTCTTACTGGCTGCAGCAGGCATAGCATTCCCAGATGCTTTCTTATCAGGTCAAGGGACTTTGATCCAACTTTTTGGTTCCTCCACCTTCCTATGGCTCTTCAGAGTTTCAGGAAGGTAGGCTGAAGTTGCAAGAGAGTCAGAGAAGTATCTTGAGCATCCTCAACTTGGATAGCACAGTATCTAAAGTGAGGCAGCTGACCCCAACAGTGTGATTCAAGGGGGTGGAGATCAGTACATGAAGCATATCATAAAGCCAACAAAGAGAGCTTGAAGCCTCCTCAGTGTGATTCGCAGTGTGTGTGGGAAATCAGAAGGATGAGGAACAGAGGTAGGTGCTGAGCTGGAGCTGCCTGGTGCTAGGCAATAGGAAATGCTGAGCAAAGGACGTACCTGAACTCCTGCTGTTTTTCAGGAGCACTGGTATCTCTGTCCATGGGATTAGGGCACTTACCTGGGAACTAGGACACCAAATATTCAGACGCCCCAGAAGACCACACTTGACTACTGACTCTAGAAAAATCTTCCTGTTGCAGGTGGGCCATCAAGCACAGTGCAGGATTCCTGGGCTAAAAGAGCACAAACAAGAGGGTCCTGGGCTGTAATTTTGGGGTTATAGGTGAGAAGCTCTGATCTTTGCTGCCATGCTGAATTTTATTACAGAGAGAAGACCCAGGCTTCTTCCTGCCAGAGCAGTATCCTAACCACAAAGCTCACCCTCCCTTTCAGGCTGCCCAATAATACCTGCGACACTACCTGCTGTCCTTGGGCTGGAGCTGAAGCTGCTGGCTTGCTTGGATCTCAGCCTTCATCAGTTAAAGGCTGAAGAATAGGATGTCCTATTGCCTGCATCATTCCTCTGGTACAGTGCCAAGCAGACAAATCTAATCCACAGAACAAGGCAACAGCATGATATCCAGAGGCCTTCAGCCTCATCTGAGAGGAGGAAGAGGCTTGCTCATGTCACACTCATGCTGTGGATGTTAGAGAAGAGGAGCACAGGGGTTTGGGGCTGACTGTAGCGTGGGCAGTAGGGGGAGCATGAGAAAGGGAGAAATCTGCAAGGAGACCCTTTCTGCAAGAAGAAACCTAAGAACAAACTAAGGAACCAGGAAACTTGTTCTGCTCTTTCTCTTCAGCATGGTGTTCTGTCAGCCCAACAACCAACACCTTCCCCCGCCTCACTCAAGCGATGGAAATTTGCCACTAGTGAAGATGGGGCCCTGAGTTTTCCTGACAGTGCTTTGTGAAAGGATGTACCAGGAATGAAGGCACACGCTACCATGTTAACTTTGAAATCTCTACAGCTGGGTGAACCCAGGCCTGCCTCAATTGTCAGCGTGATTTCTCAGTTAATTATTCTGTGGCCTGACTAACAGGGATAGTCATTTTAGGTGGGCATTGGTTTTTCAGGCTAATTGCTGTGGTTTGTTGCTGCCTTGGTGTGGTTTTGTCTATAAGCTGTTTGTGCAAGCATGGGGCAGGGGGGGCTCTGTTAAAACAAGTGACATAAGTGAGACAACAAAAATTTCTACTAGCTGCTGGCATGGTCCTCTTTATCCTTTGTTCCTGACAGGACATGAGTGTGGTGTGAGCTACATTTGCAACTGCGCTCACCCATCCAGGATTTAATAACACTAATTTTTTAACACTAATACATTTCAGCACAAATGAATATGTTCATCTGAACCTCAGGCCAATTTCATTGCAGTGACACAGAAATAAAGTAACAGAAGCATCTGCCAGCAGTCTCAAGCACAGGGCAACAGTATGCGCAAGCATTTGGAAGAGTTTTAAAGAATAGTATTCTTCCTTAGCTTATTATCTTGCTGTTTGCTATGTAGGAACCAAGATTAAAATGCTTTAGTGTTTACTGAAGCAGCATATATGGTATCTAACAGCATGTTATTTTGTGCACACTGTTTAACATTCTTTATGGCTCCAACTCATAAGGTTTATTTGAAATCAGTGGAGGAATTCATCCTATCCACCATTTACTCAGCTATTATCAGCTACTGCAAAAGTGCCGTGTGGAGAATAAACACCAGTTATTTATGAGCTTTCACAAGCATGCAAACTCCTGATAGAAAATTACATTTTTAAGATCCATTATTATTTATGGCATGTGTGTGTCACTGTATGCAGTTGCATTCTGTATATAGGTTGCTCCAGAGGTAACCCTGAAAAGAACCACAGCTACCTGGTTTTACTTGGCATTTCAACTGTTTTGTGCTTGATTTCAGCCTCCTTATTCTCTCCCTCCTGCTCCCCCACCCAAGCAAAAGTTCTTCTTCTTTTGCTGGTAGCCACAATGAACATGGAGCTGATGGAGGATTAAACTCTACCTAATTGTTTTGATCAAATCTTAGCCAAGTCAATGGGAAGCCTTCCTGTCAGAGGGGAAGACTGATCATGGAATACTTCTTCCAAACACCAAGAAATTTCCACCACAGAAGATCAATAAAATGTTAGGTGGACATTGGTCAGGAATAATTTATATCCCATTTACACAGACGTGATCAGAGAGAGGAGAGGTTCCTGCTCTGTGGAACATGAGCCACTTCACACGGGGACATCATTTCACTCCATCTGAGCCACAGACCAATGCTCACCTACAGGCAATTCCTGACTGTCAGCTCAGTGAAGGAAACTTTTCTAAATTCTCCAGCTAAATATAGGAGACTGTTGCATGTTTTTCCAACATTTCCAATTATTCCACCTGGCTTTTTAAGTTTGGTGCATTAATACTGTTTACGTTCTCCTCCTCCACCTTTGTGATTTTTTTCCTGGTCTTGCTGCCCAGCTAGAGACCAGGGTGTATATAATAGCTAGTGATTGCTTCAGATGAGCAATTTGACTGGAAATGTTTAGTGCAGCTTCATGTTTCATCTTCCCAGAACCTCGGTGACATCTCATCTGGAATACATGGTTTGCATCACGTCTCTGTATATGTATTCCCAGGTTTGATTATGTGAGCTCTCAGAGGAAATAAATGCCAAGAGCTATGTACCTTTGCTAACTAGCATTCTTATGCTGGTTTTGCATAATCAAGCAGCACCTTTCATCCAACAATGTATTTAAAATATCTTTTAGACAAAGACCAATTTGATGAGGCTGACTCTGCAGCAGCAGGGAGCATGCATGGTACATTGGGCTTTAGAGTAATGGTTTAGATCTCTCTACAGCATGTAGCACACATAAGCTTTGAAGCATAAAAATCATAAATGATTAACCTACTTGATTTCACATAAATGATAGAAATATGCTTTTCATGGTTTATTTTATTGTCTAAAAACAAAGGCATTATGTCATCATGTGCTGGGGTCTTTTTATGGTCTTCAGCAATGCTAGTCCATTTTGTTTTAATTGCCAATTTATCACTGTATTAATTGCTAATTATTATATATTTGTATACGTGACACTTCAATTATCATCACGTGATCATAACTGTTTGGACTGAATATTGTCTCATCTCCATGAGCTATTTCTACTATAAGCTAGGCAGCCTTAAAAAAATTCCATCCAAACATTTTCCTTTTCTTTTATTTAAAAGATTTTTCAAGTAAGAAAGAAACTTACTAAAACATCCAGTTGGCAAGAAAACATGAAGGGCCTTTGTAAGAAAAACTAAATCAGCTGTTGTTAACTTTTCAATAAAGCAACGGTTCAAGTCAAAAATTCAAGTCAAATGATACTACTAAAAAAAAAAGTTAATGCACACCAATATAGACATTTCCAACAGCAATTAAAAAAAACCAAACAACATTTCCCAAGAACTTCTCCGAGATCTACAAGTATCCTAAAAATAAAACAGTGCATTTTTTTATATTTACCTATTTTAAAAGTGCTCCAGAAGCCTCCTTTGGGTTTTCAGGTAATGGTTTAAAAGAGCAACAGTCTTATGGATTGCTATTTTCCACAGGAGCTACTGGCTGCTTGTTATGTTTTTTTAATAAGAAAACCCTTCAGGACAGTATATCCCTGCCTGGTTAAAATTAGCAAAGTAAGTCAGACAACTTACAAGACATGTCAGAAGCACACTTCAGGTTGGGCTCATGTAGGAAGCAGAGAATTTGAGGTTTTTGCAACTTGGCTACTTCGTCCTCACACTGTAACGAAATTATTTTCAGAGAACAATGAAATTCCTGAGGAATTTTTGAAGCTTCACTTCAGTTGATCTTAATCCCAATTGCAAATTGGCTACAGTGACTAGAGGAATGATGAAGCTAAACTGACTGTTTAAGCTCTAATTTTAAACACCCTATGTATGGTTGATTAATTCATCTCCTTGTCAGGTCAGAAAACACGTGGAACCTGCTTGAAGGCAGCTGAGGCAACTAGGAGACGCTGGAAACAACCCAAAATGTGTCCCAGTGTCACATACATATGAGCTTACCCAGAGAAATTACGGCAGTGTCACCTACAAAACACGTTCAGTCATATATTGGTATACCTGAGCCTCATCTGGAGGCATGATCTAAAATATGCATCTCTCCTGCAAACTAAGAGGCAAAGATAAATTCCCCCACTTTGTTTGAAATGCTGATGTTCTTGACCTCTGGGATATAGAAAGATTTATATAAATAGAATTTCTATTTCTGCTTGCTTCCTTGTCCTGGAGAAATATGTATAAATAAGAGATCAAAGATCCTGCACAAACATTCAACATAAAGCTGACAGGCTGCAAAAGCAGAGCTTCTTCCTCAGTGTCTCAGAGAACGGTGACTTAGTAAGCCCCTGGGACTTTGCAGAGCTGCTTCCTCTACTAGACTATACCCTGTGAGAGAGGCCTTTTTTAATTTCATTTTCATTTCAGTGGTGCCTTTGAACACATAAATATGTCAGAATGATTAGGTGGTAAATGGTTTATATTAGCTGCTGCAAGATATTTTTGCAGCCTCTTCGGAAGCACACGGTGCTGTCTGCGGCCTGATCTTGTCATCTTTCCGGAGGCTGCTGAATTCCCATGCGGCAGAGAAGACAGAGGACTTGCAAACTTTGGCTTCAGCTAGCCCCTCAAAAGCCCCAACAAACTTTTTACTTGTTTGTTTTTCAGTTAAGATTCTAGCAGGCATTTCCTGGTTTATCTTTATTTTGTTTTGTTTGAGTATCTCATCAGTTACCTCCCGATATCCCAGCCAGCTGTGCAGATTCAATTGAGCAAATAAGGTCTGGTAGGAAGTTATTGATGGCTTTATCAGTATGAAATACTCACAATGCATCACCTGCATGCTTAGGAGTGTAATGCTGACAATAAATATGATAATAGTTGTCACACATCAGTGAGAGAAATGTTGAGCTTCCAAAGCACTGAATAAATTGCATTTCCCTTTATTTATTCAGTGCAATAGATGGCACAAAGATGGTAGAACCAACCAACCATTTTGACATGTTTACAAGGCTTTTAAATCATGAAATGGATTATTGCAGTGCTGAAAGTATTTGGCAAATGCATTTTATGCACAGCACATTCTGCTTGAAGAGGCAGGCTTTTTAATTTACATTTGTTAGAAGCGCCTATGACGAAGAAGGATTGTATGTCAAAGAAGCTACACCTTTGGCACCAAACACAGTAACCTGCAGTGTTGCATCCAAACTGCCTCACACACAACCACACAACTAGACAGAGAGAAGGCATGAGAGTCAGAAGAAACATGCAGATGCCCATGAATCACTTTGCTGGCTGTAGCCTGATGTAAGCTGAGTATACAATAAGGTCCAAGCATGGCCAACCTCTTCTTCTTGAGTGAGTTCACAAGCACACCTGATGGTAAGTTTGGATCCATAGATCTTAATTAACAAACCTTCTTTATTGGTCCTTCCCCACTTCAGGAATTTGGGTTTAATATAACAAATCTATACCCATTTGAGCCTGGTGTAACAAAATGCTAAATACTTCCTGCAACATGTACCAGCCTTGTTTCATTTCCCACTGAGTCTGACAAATAAACAGTAAGAATAAAATCAGACCTCCATGACTTCATGATTGAGAACTGGTAGCAAACATCCTGATGGACTGGGCCCATCTTGTGTACAGCACACATTTTATCTCACCTAACTTGAAGTCTAAAAGTGAAGCATTGCTACACAGATCATCCATGCTCCTTGCAATAAAAGAAAACAGGTGTATGCAGGAGGTGACTCAGTCCATTTCTCTCATTCACCTGTCCTCCTGGATATGCTTGTCTGTCTCTCTCCACTAGCCATGGTTAGTCTTGGACAACTAGCTCGGCCTAGAGTGGGATTCAGGTGCCATGGCTGTGAAGTGCTGCTAAGACTTCCTTGAGTATCAGAGCTACCCAGGACAGCCAACCCACATCACATAGCACCCTTCTGGAATGGCCTCTGCAAGGCAGGATGCCACAGGTGCCTACGATAACACCACTTGTTTTTGTCTTCTCAACAGTCTCACTCTGGATGCCTAAATTTTAGATAGCCAGGTACAGATTAAGTAAGACCCTATGCAGTATCATCTGCCCAGTACTTGGGATCTTATCCCTTACAGCACAGCACTTGTTTAAAAGAATGCCCCTAAAATCTCACCAATGGTGCTACTTAGGCCAAAATCTGATCAGCAGTCTCTGAAGAAAACAGTTTTCCTTCAACCATTTCTTTTTTCCCTTCCATTTCTGCCTCCAATAAACCAGATCTTCAGCAGCTGTAAGCCAAACCCATTTCAGCTCTGCTGCTTTAGAGCAGCTGATGGTCTGGTCAAAGCTTCTAAATCAGCATTCTGGCTTCAATTAATCTTTGCTGCCCTAAATACAGTGTTCAAACATGGCAGCAGTTAACATAAATGTGAATTGTTTGAGGAATTAAGAAGCAGAAAACAAACCTAGTAAGAAACAAAGGGTACATTGTAAGCTGTTGGAAGACGGGTTTTATTTGGGTTGTAGTTACAGGCTAAATAACCGTGGCATTCTGCCAACAGTAAAGCTGTGGCCTTACAGAAGTGCCTTTGTTTATTTAGAACAAAAACCCAAAACTATCAGACCACCTTACAACAGGGGGAAATAATAAGTTAAATATGAAATGGAATAAAGAAGGACTGAAATCCCTAAAACTCAGTTTATAAAATGAACCAAGAGGAAATTAATATTAGGGATAGGTCAAAAAATAGAAAAATAGCTAGTTCTTTGTTCCCATAAACCAGAAATTAATAACATGCACATATTTAATGTTCTCCAAGTTTAGACATGGTACTGTTCCCATTGAATTAGGCATGTATACATTATTAACACATATCAAACTACATTAAAGTAACATGAATGGTTTGACTGAAAATCCACAAATGCCTGGCAGTAATGTATCTTCACATCAAGGAAAGAAGTGAGCTGAAACCTTTCCACAAGTTTCTGGTTCCACTGAATAGTGTTATATCCTTCACATGATTTCAGGGCACACTAAAATTAATTTCTCCTCTAAATATCTGTGGGATTTTGTGTATTTGCTTGGCCTTGAGCTTTAAGGAAGCGGGAAACAGTACCAGGAGAAATATTTGGGGCAATCTGAGAAACCACAGGCCATTGGCAGGACAGAGAATAATGGCTGTGAGCAGTGCCAGTGGCTGCTAAAGACCTTTCTTCCACTGACTCTTGATGCAGCAGAGCAGCGCTGATTTTAAAAAAAAAAAAAAAAAAAGCTGTGTGCAGTCTGTGTACTCTGCTGCCTGTGCACAGTAGGCCCTTATGCTAAATGGTCTCAAAAGAGTGTTATTTGTGTGTGTATTGCATACTCATTCAAGTTTGAGATTTACTGGGCTACATGAAGGCACATGGAGAAATTTTCTTCTCCCCCCTTTTCTCCACGTATATCCCACATTAGCACCACTTGCCACACACTCCATTTCACAGCAGAAGTGACTACCCTCTTCATGGCTGTACCCTATTCAAGAGCTATTTCATAAATTATTCTACAGTACCCTTTTGTTTATATTGTGGAACACACATACATGTACACACACTCTGTTAGTGGACCTCATCTCACCATCGGCTTAGTTGCATTTGGTACAAGTCAGATAGCAGTTTGCGCTGCCCTGTGTGCTAGGCTGCAGGCTGGGCTTCACTAACTTTCTACAGTCTATTCAGCTACTGATCCACAACCAGAAAAACTTATTTCCATTACAGGAAAAATTTTCAGGATTGTTCTGATAAGGACAGATTTCTTCATCTCTAATGCAGCGTATGACAGTGAAGTTCAAGAAACACTGCAGAAAATTCTTTTCAAAGACAGATGCAGTAAATAACAGAATGAAATCAGAGAACTGTTTTCACCTGATTTCTGTAAGAATTGAGGTTTATTTAATTATGTCATCTGCATATGTGCGTGCATGAAATTGTCTGTGTTTCCCCCACATTGAACCTACCAGACGTCTTTGAGCAAATTTGCCAAAGGGGTAGGGACCTCAAAGATATGCTTCTACAGGAAGGATGACCAGAGGTAGCCAGGTAATGAAAGATCCCTTTTACACTTCCACTGAAGAAATGACAGAAATACGAATTAAACTCTTACTAAACAATAGAGAATCAGTCCTCAAGGGAAAATGGCTTTAAGTATTTTCCTACAACAAAAGATGTTTCTCTAGGTGATCATCTTGAAAAACATCAGAGAATCCAGCATAAAGCTACAGGAAACCATGCTTTATTAATTCTTCTCAAGGAACTGCTTTTTGTCTACTCAGAGAAATGGCAGAAATAAAGGTTTCCAGCAAAATACTGAATTCCTTAAACTAATTTAGAATATTGCACAAGGGAATTATTTTGCAAGTTTCCATCTATTGAAACAATAGCACACTCGTGGAAAACACAAAAACCACAATCTGCTATTCACAAACTGGTCTTTAGATCTAGCATTGGCTTGCAGTATCCAGATGTAAAGCTTCCCATAGCCCCTCTTGGTGTAAAATAGCATAACTTCAAGAAAATGGATATAACTCCACTTTTCTACATTAAACAAGGCCTTTAGTTTGAGATATTTGGCAAGAAATCCATGAAACAGTATGAGCAGAAGGTCCTTGACCTGCTGGAGCTCAGTATTAATGACTCCTTTTGCTTTAAAAATTGCAATTAAAAAAAAAAAAACCCACAAAAAAACCAAAACCAACAACAAAACCCCCTACCTTAAAAACGAAAAAAAATCAAATCAATCAAATAAAAGCAACCCACATTGCTGCAAAAGTATATAGAAAATATTTTCCATTCTGCCTCTTCTAGCATCTTCCCCTGAGGGCAAAGGTGATGGCTGTCCTAAACCCTAGTTTCTCTTCAACAGCTTCTTGCAGCAACAGGGAATCAACTCCTTATGTGCAGTTTCTTCAAGTTTTGATTCAACACAGATGCCTGGTTTTCCATTGTTTTAAAATCTTCTTCCCCCTTGGACACATTTTTCTTTTCCTTGCCTTCTATGGTATATCTTGAAGAATATTTTTTTTTCCAGTGGCTTTATCCTGTTTAATTCATTGGTTTTTTCGAGGCTCATTAAACTTTCCCTTCAGCTGCCTAACCAGGCTGTGTGACGAGATGGCAACAACCACCTGAGGGAGTCTGAATGTGTCTGGTGCTGCCTCAGGCAGAAAGTTGGAGAAGATGTCTTGAGGTTCCTTCCAGCTTTACATTAAACATCATTTCCACTATCTTTCTTCCTTGGCCCCGATTTGTTTTATTTGGCCATAGATTACATAATTCCCAATTCAGCAAAGCTCTTAAGTATATGTCCATGTTCATCCTGACTAGAAAAGTAGTCAGGAGTGAACTTGGATCCCACTGGAATGACTTCTTGAGAATCTCAGTAAAGCCTTTTCTCCCAGTTCCCCCTTTTCCTCCTGTTCCTTCAGAGGAACTGTTCCTCTCATCCTCACATCAGTTTGCATGTCAGACCTTCCAGCCAATCCTGTCACTCTCTAGTTCCTCCTTTTCCTTAGACCTCTTCTCTTCCTCCTCTACATCCCAGGATTATTTATTTGTACCCTGACCAGATCTTGAAAGATCTTGAAAGATCTTTTTCATTTTTTCTTTCTTTTCAAAAATTTAACGTGATAGGAACCCAAATCTAGTAATAGTAAATAATATTCCTGTCCTGAGACATTACATAGTAAGTATGTCACCCCAGAATAAGTTTTTGTGGTTCATTGCGAGACGCCTGGAAATGAGATTTATGTTTAAAAAGGTATGGAGGGGAAGAGCACTATTGATCATTGTTATAATAATGAGGCTTGTGCTTGCAGGTTAAATCTCTTTGTGCTAGGCAACAAAGACTTACTGAAGAACCTATATCTCTGGCATAAATACAAGGACATTAGACTGGCTCCAGGAAAGACTGAAATCTGGAAATAATTTTCAAAATTTGTGGGTTGATTTTGCTGCACCTGTGGGTTTAAGCTTTCAGTTTGAAATTATTATCATTAGACTCTTTTATTGTGTGGGGGTTTTTTTTTAATATGAGAAGAACAATTAGTGATCCTTCTATCTAGCAAAAATAGGCTCCTAATAGCGAAATATCAGGAAGATGATAACGTGTTATAGAGACTGATTTACCCTTCTTCATGCGGGCCAATTTATTGTAATTAAAGATTGCCACTTCAGCACAGAGGTCAAATACTAGGGCTTGTACAATCATTCTCTAAAGAAATTCTGAAGAGACAGAATGATGGGCTCTCTGCTCCCTCCATCATTTTGTTCTGCCTCTGCATTGTTAGCAAAGCTTGTTGCTAAAATGCATAATTTGTACGCACACAAGGAGCTTAATTTTGATCTCAGTTACAGACTTGTTTTTCCAAGCCAGAGCAAATAAAAACTGCTTTATGTAACCAAAGATTGAACTAAGCCCTGAGGGCCAGTCCTGCAAGACCTCCCCTGTGTGCGTTGAAATTCAGTTGACCTGTTTGCAAGGAAGAGGATAGTACAGACCAGATCATATACAACTGAGTGCACAATTGGTTCGTAAGTGGCAAGTATTCTGCTTGGGTTCAGTCCTTACCTTCAGGGGTAACGACCTTACCTACAGGGAAACTACCTCTGAGGCATGGCTCACACCATCCTGGCCTTTTTATTGCTTAGTGTTTTGTCAACACTATTTGCTCCATAGGGAGACGGCTCTGTACCTTGGGCCTGGGAATTAGAGGCAGTAGGAAAACAATAATGCTGACAGGCATTCCTGCTGCTGGTGAAGAAAGTGGGGATTGAAGGAGTAGCAAAAGCAGGAGCGAGGCCTGGGGAAGGGAAAGACATAGATGACATCTGATGCTGATGGGAGTAAAGAGAGAGGGTATCTGCGAATACCCCCTTGCATGCCCAAAAATGAATCTACTCTGTAGGATGAAGTCAACAGTGCCAAATAGGAAGGATGCTTCCCAATTGACCTCGGATATTCCAAAATTTAGGGTTTGTTGTGGTGAACTCTTTGCTCATGGTATGCTCATTTTGTGCTGGGGCTCTGGTACTTGTACTCATATATATCTGTACTTGTTCTCTTGATAGACATTTTCTTACTCTGAGGTTGTCTTCAGCACTTCTTAGCTTTGCCCAAGAAGCAATTCAAGTGTCAAATTATAAAAGAAATACACTAAACACCAGACAACCATCAGATGGGCAGAGGCAATACTTTCTCCTCTGGAAATAACAAAAGTGCATAATGGCGCATGGATAACTGTAAGATATAATTCAATTTAAATTAATGGACAGCTAAACCAAATAAGGCTGCCAAGTTCTTATTTTCCAAAGGGTTAACACTGAGGAAAAAAGGGAAAGAGTGACTGAAACTAATTAAACAGACGAGCTCAAGAATTTCCAGGCTGAGGGAACATATAAAAGGTGCAAAAGCTACCTGGAACAGGCAATCAAAGCAGAGAGGAAAAAATGTATAGATGTATTCAGGCTTGATTGATCCAGTTTAACTGGATGAATCACTTTAAGATTAATCTTCAAAATCATCAGCTCAGTGTGCAGCAGCGGTCAAAAATAGCAAGCAAATCTTGGGCATCACGAAGCAAGTTATTGAGAAGACGACAAAGGGAGTCATTTTACTGCTACAGAAACCAGTGGTGAGCCCTCATACTGGGTACCAGGTGCTACAACTGGTGTAGTCCTGCGTCTCCAGAAGGGTGTCATGGAGTTAGGGAAAAGGTAACAACAGGCAGGTAAATGGTCAAGGGAGAGATGGCCGGGACTCTGGGTTTGGGGAGGGGAAGGCTGAGGGGGGCGTAATCAAGGATTTCAGAGTCATGAAAGTGGTGGATAAGCTGAATGCAGAGCCCCTTCACCCATACCTGCAGTATGAGGGCTAGGGGACATTCAGTGAAACTAACAGGGTATCAGTATAAATGAGATGAAAGACAGTGAGTACATCTTTGCACCGGGGCAGTGAACTCATCAAACCTGCTACACAGGAGGTTGTGGACACAGAGGTGTCAGCAAGGTCAGAGAGGGATTAGAAGAATTCATGGAGTACAGACAGGTCCACAAATGGATACAAAAATGTCTAGGCAAGGACATACCTTCTAACATCCCTAATAGAATAAATCTCGAAGAGGCGGAGCAGGGGGCAGACTGCAAAAGATGGCAGGCTCCAGTGCTCGCCCTAAACAGCATCTCCAGCCTCCACTGCTGGAGACACAGCCTCGGGTGAGATGAACTGCAGCTCAGACCTAGTTCTTATGTACTTAAAATCAACTCAAAAGGCATAAGAACACTAGTCTGTGGTGTTCATTTCATAGAATCATAGAATGGTTTGGGTTGGAAGGGACCTTAAAGATCATCTAGTTCCAACCCCCCTGCCATGGGCAGGGACACCTTCCACTAGACCAGGCTGCTCAAAGCCCCATCCAACCTGACCTTGAACACTTCCAGGGATGGGGCATCCACAACTTCTCTGGGCAACCTGTTCCAGTGCCTCGCCACCCTCACAGTGAATAATTTCTTCCTTATATCTAATCTAAATCTACCTTCTTTCAGTTTAAAGCCATTACCCCTCGTCCTATCACCACATGCCCTTGTAAAAAGTCCCTCTCCAGCTTTCTTGTAGGCCCCCTCCAGGTACTGGAAGGCTGCTGTAAGGTCTCCCTGGAGCCCTCTCTTCTCCAGGCTGAACAACCACAACTCTCAGCTTGTCTTCATAGGAGAGGTGTTCTAGCCCTCTGATCATCTTCATGGCCCTCCTTTGGACTTGCTCCAACAGGTCCATGTCCTTCTCATGTTGGGGGCCCCAGAGCTGAACGCAGTACTCCAGGTGGGGTCTCACGAGACTGGAGTAGAGGGGAGAATCACCTCCTTTGACCTGCTGGTCACGCTTCTTTTGATACACCCCAGGATATGGTTGGCTTTCTGGGCTGCAAGCACACATTGCTGGGTCATGTTGAGCTTCTCATCAACCAACACCCCCAAGTCCTTCTCCTCGGGGCTGCTCTCAATCCATTCTCCTCCCAGCCTGTATTTGTGCTTGGGATTGCCTCAATCTGTGTGCAGGACCTTGCACTTGGCCCTGTTGGCCTTCATGAGGTTCACAAAGGCCCACCTCTCAAGCCTGTCAAGGTCCCTCTGGATGGCATCCCTTCCCTCCAGTGTGTCGACCGCACCACACAGCTTGGTGTCATTGGCAAACTTGCTGAGGGTGCACTCAACCCCACTGTCTGTGTCACCGACAAAGATGTTAAACAGTGCTGGTCCCTATACCAACCCCTGAGGAATGCCACTCACCACTGGTCTCCACTTGGACATCGAGCCATTGACCACAACTCTTTGAGTGTGACCATCCAGCCAATTCCTTATCCACTGAGTGGTCCATCCATCAAATCCATGTCTCTCTAATTCAGAGACAAGGATGGCATGTGGGACAGTGTCAAATGCTTTGCACCAGTCCAGGTAGCTGACGTCAGTTGCTCTTCCCTTATCCACCAGTGCCGTAACCCTGTCATAGAAGGACACCAAATTTGTCAGGCATGATTTGCCCTTAGTGAAGCCATGTTGGCTGTCACCAATCACCTCCTTATTTTCCATGTGCATTAACATAGTTTCCAGGAGGATCTGCTCCATCATCTTTCCGGGTACAGAGGTAAGACTGGCCTGTAGTTCCCCAGATCTTCCTTTTTTCCCTTTTTAAAAATGGGGGTTATGTTTCCCCTTTTCCAGTCAGCAGGAACTTCACTGGACCGCCACGACTTCTCAAATATGATGGATAGTGGCTTAGCAACTTAATCCACCAGTTCCCTCAGGACCCGCGGAGGCACTGTAGAGGAAGTGATCCCACTATAGAGGAAGTGCTAACTGCCAAAGTCAGTCTGAGTCACAGCTAGAAATGCAAAGGAAAACAAACTACTCTTGTTATTCCTAACAAGAAAGAAACAAAATAGAAGTTAAAAATGCAGCAGCTGGGACTGAGGATTACTATATCGGCCACAAATGTGGTAGGGCATATGAAGCCCCGTATAAAGGACAGTATTTCTAGAAGATGCAGTACTACCATGCGAAGCACAGGTGAGACCTAGATACAGCTCTCCTCAATCTTAGTCAAGAAAAGTAACTTATATGGGTATACCAGGGAATGGAGAGTCTAAATTAGGAGGTGAAACTAAAAAAGTATGTGTTGGTCAGCCCAGCCAAAGAAAGCCTGAGAGGAGAGATAATTTGTTCACTATAAACGTATTAGTGAGGTAAATGTCAGAGGAGGAAGATGAGGTAATTAAGGTAAAGGAAAATGTTGTCACAAGAACTAATGAGCAGAGACTAATCAGAAATGTCCTCAGGCTGGACTCGCTAATCTTCAGAAGAGTTTGATTCTGGAAGAGCTTTCTCTTTGGAGCAGGAGGAGGAAAAGAATTCCTGTGAAAGGAATAACACAAGGAGGAGATCTGCAATAGCAAAGGACCAGACTTGATGACTGAAGAGACCCCTTCCTTTGCCGTGTCCCTTGCTCTCAGTGTCCCTTAATTGTTGAGCATGGACATCAAACAAGAGTGGCGAGTCCTGTGGGATTTCCCGTGTCAGGGACCTTGAGGAAGGGGAGGAGCAGCTGCCTATTATTTTGCACGGCCCCACCATCAGGTCAGCAGTACCTCATGATCAGCAGTGTCAAAGGCGACTGACTAATCAAGCATGAGGCTTTGAATGGCTCTACATATTGCACCCTAAAATGGGGCTCATTAGCTGGAGACTGCAGCACATGGTGTGGATGGGGCTGTCAAAGGCACTGGACATCGCATTGTACGCCTTTTCTAGACCCAAGGTCACAAGTACCTTTATTGAAAACCTGTATTGTATTTTCCTCTGGCCATTTCACTGTTGTCCTTTCTACTGTTTTGGGGGTTTCTTCACTCAAAGCCTGCTTTCTATTCAGTGTTTCTGGTTTTCCTCTTTCTCTATTCTCTTTTGCCTGAACCACTCCCACCCCCCCCTTTTTATCCCTACTGCTTCTGCATCCAGAGGTAAGCAGAGATGCACTAAAACAACCTAACACCACATCCAGGTTTGGTCACAACCTTCCTAAGCCTTCATATTTACATGTCAAGAAACAGAGGGAAAGAAACAGGTGGAGAATCTGCTGGGGAGGTTCTTTAAGCTTGCACTGCTAAAAAAGAAAGCACAATATGTTGAATATTGGCTATATTTTTGAATGATGGTGATTAAAACTTCACTTCTGCCTCCTGTGTTACCTGGAATATTGAATAATACCACCAGGGTTTCAAGCTTTTGCCATTAAAGCTGATTGTTAGTTATTTTCAGCACCCTCGAGGCAGCAGTTTAACATTGTGTCTCTCCCCTTTTTTCCCCCATGAAGTTTTCATATTTCCAAGTCACTGAACACAGTCCCGTGATTACTGCTGTTTAAATATATTCTAATGCAGAGCATTAAAATCTACAGGACCATAATCAACTCAACCCACACAATAGTGCTTTGAACACCAGAGTGCTAGGGAATAATGGAAAGGCCACACATATATATCTAATTAGCTAATTTTAGGAGCCTAAGAAATCTGTTTAATATTATAGCCAAAGGCCTAGAAAGCCAAATTTTCACTGCTGATGTGTCAGCTTTTCCAATATTCCTGTGACCTGTACTGGTACTTTCCCAAGAATGACATCTGTACAGGTCTGCCTAGGGTGTCACTTGAAACAGAAGATGTGCAGAAGATATTCCAGCTGACTGTTAGCTGTTCCCCTGCAGTCCTATCTGCTCCGCTCCTCCCGGGCAGGAAATGAACAGCCTAAAGAATGATGTAATGTATCTATCACTGATGCAACCTGTCAAAACAAATGAAGGGCTGAAAGTTTGCATCTGGTGCCATGGTTTCTATTCAGGCTGTGTGCATGTGGTCAGAAAAGAAATGAAGCAGATATTGACATGTAAACATTGCAAGTCCCTCCAACCCCTAATAAAAAATGGTATTAGCAAAGGTGTTGTTAGATGTACAGATGTAAAAAAGGAAAAACCTTTTACAGTCAGCAAGTAAAGCACATACTGGAAAATTACCAACAGGGTAGAAAGCCTGTTTCATTTGCCTGACTTCATAGAGGAACAGATCTGTGATGCAGCTGTTTTCAGCTCTCTGTCAAATTGCAAAGCCGAAGTTGTCATACCTTTAACAGTAAAGAGAATAACAGCCCTTTAAACTCTACTCAAAGTGTCAGGACCTCACCCCCCACAGCCACACCACCTTTAAATCAACAGTAAAGGGTTCACTGATTTCCAGGGTAATAGGAATTTGCTCTTATTTGAATGTGACATTAACATGGATATACTGTTCTCAGGAGAACTGACTGCTATGGGCCAGAGCTGGACATTGATTTCACACCAAATTCCCCATTGATCAGGCATGGTAGGAAGTCTATTCATTGAATTGATAGCAGGATATAGCTATACAGTATTTGTTTTCCTTTTAATATACAGCTTCAACAGCAAGCCATGCATGAATTTAATAAAAGAAGATAATAATCTATCCATTCTAGGAGCTATGGACTGAACCTGGGTGGTTATCAGACCTGCCCCCACTGCTATAAATCATGTCAAATAGGAGACTCATTTTAGCTTTGCCAGTGAAAAGAATTCTCCTGTTTTAAATATACAGAACCTGTGCTTTCTCCTCACTCACATTCAGTAAATTGGTAATTGTATTCAGTTATGGTTTATCAATGTAAAACCAACAACAGAAGAGAACCAGACCTATTGTACTGTTAGAAACCAAGCATTTGAAGGTAACAAAGTAGCTCTAAACAATGAATTAAAGTATTTGTAGTATCTGTTGCAATGATCCTTAGTTGTTCAGTATGCTCTTTCAGCCACTGCTTCCTATTTAGGATTGGAGGTTTTGTTAAGGTCATCTTACAAAACAATAAAAGGAGATGCTTTGAATATGCTAATGCCTTCTGTTGCAGGAGAGCTAACACTGGTAATAGAGAAAATGAGCCAATGTAAAAGTCATTGACAACTACAAGGGAAACTGAATGGGTGGTACAATTGTTAGCAGAGTGCTGTGTCTGCAGCTCAATCTGGGAATAGATCCTTAGCAATCATTTTCTGCTAGACACTTGCTTGTAAATGATGGAAGTTAGGCAAGAGGAATTACACCCATAATGTTTTTCAAGAGGAAAAGATATGTACTTTTAAAACATAGATTGAAAGTTACTTTCTAGATGCAGAAGTGGCTCAAATTCAGCTCTTACTCTTCATTCAGGCAGCCTCAATAAAGCCAGGAAAGGGACTCTGGGTGCAGAATGGCATAAATAAGATCAAAAGCTGGGCTGGCATGTGTGAAGAGTGTTGCCTAGCAGACAGCGTTCTCATTTCATGGCACAACAGGATGGCACCGCTGTTTTTACTAGCATAATTAAACATCAGAGTTTCAGTAAATTATGTCATCTCTTCTTTCTCCTTTACCAGCTCATGTGGAAAGAATTAAAGGTTTGCTTTCTACCTTACCTGACCTAGCAAATGTGATGTGGTTTTGTGTAATGAGCCTCTCAGAACAGTGTAGAATGATATCAGATGATTGCTAAAAGAACTGTGGAGCCTAAATGCTGCTTGCTCTTATCCCAGGGCATGGCACTCCAGCAACTCTACAGTAAGAAAAGTAGCATGGAAACCTGATTAAGGGAATGAGCTCTGCTGAGCTATCTAAAGTAATAGATGAATAAGGTAAAGGGGAAAAAAAAAAAAATCTTCTAACTTTCTCTTAATTGTGGCATTCTAGTAATTCTTCACAATTATGTTAGTGATTTCAAACCAAGTAATATAATAAGAAATACCAATGTTTGGGAAAGAAATTCAAACTCAGTCATAGATTCATTTATTCCCCATGTTTAGCTGATGAGAAAAAAAAAGACTGCTGTTGGTTACATAAAATTCATTTCCCCAGTCAGCAAAAAGCATAGAAGGTGGTAACAGGCTAATGGCAAGTGAACAGATGTAATGCAGGATGGCAGGGCACAGAAACTGGGACAAACTTACCGATTTTAGTGCTGTTCATCCTTACCCGGGGTAACTCCAGGAAAAGCTGGGACTCTAGGAAAGGTGAGGTAGGGCTCTGGGATTTGCCCTGTGCTTAATGAAACATCTAGAAGTTTTGCTAAGACACCTTTGGATAACATGCAATTGAAGGAAACAGTGAAGGCAGCCTCTGAAGGTCCCACCACTGATCCAGCGGTAGAGCAGCGAACAGATCAGCAGCGTCATGGGTGATGGGAGCACAACTCAGAGCGTCAGGGAGATCAGAGGACAGCGAGGTAAAATCCTCTAAGTGAAACACAAGATAGAGAAAACCTTGGAAATAAACAAAAAAACCCCCAAGGCTTTGTTTTCATTGTACAGAATATAAAAACAGTTGCTGTACCGATATAAATGCTTGTTTGGGACCAATACATGGCAGCAGCGTCTCCTGTTACCAGTGTTAGTAAGACAATCGAAAGACAGTTGTAAATCTAGCTGTGTCCTAACCTACGTAGGAGCTTTCATCTGCACAGCTCAAAGTGCTTTTTTTTCCAGGACTCATAGTGTTGGAGGCTGGAAGGGATCATTACACGGCTTGACCATCCCTGCCATTAAATTTTATCCAGCTATGAAACAAAACACTAGTGATTGTCTAAGAAATAACTTATATTCAGCTAAAACAGAGATTCTCCAAAGATCTTTTATCTTGGACCGAAAATCTTGGGAAACGGAGAATTCATCTGTCTCAGGAGCATATTCTAACATTTAATCATACTGATAGTTTAAAAAAATTAAATTTGATTTTAAATTTAAAGTTTAAATTAAATTAAATTCATCTGGCTTCAGTTTCCAGCAATTGATTCTTCTCAGGCTTTTCTTAGATTGGTTAAAGAGTTCTCTAGTATCTTCATTTTATCCTTGTGAAGGTACTTATACACTGCAATGAAGTAATCTTTATCCTACTCTGATAAGATTCAGCTTTGAATATCTGTTATTATAAGTAGGGCTGACTGGAAACAAGACCTGTGTTTTGTCAGGTCTTCAAAATTCAGGTATTTTTTTCCTACTATAAAATAAAGTGGAATTTCTGTAACCCACACTCTAAAAGCAAGATTTTTTCCTATTTACTCCCAAATTACGGGTGAACTGTTTGATAGCATCAGACCTACCAGCAATATCTACATCCCTAAAAACTTCCATTTATCATACCTTCCTTTTGATGACCATCATTGAAGATGAGCTGTCTGTGCACTAAATTGACACTATTTTTTAGCTATGCAAAAAACCATAACACTCTCTCCATTTTCCTAATAAAGAGATTGAGGTACAATGTGATAATGCAACAGTGGTAGGAATTTCATAGTAATCCTCCTACCCATTTGGCCTCTTGCAACACATTAATTTTGCTGGTTGGTCCAAATCTCTTCCTTGTTAGTCCTCTCACTTTCTCTCTTTCCATTTTGTACCCTAATCTGTGCCATCTTTTCTTTACCTATGTTTTACTGTGGAATAGTTGTAAAATGGTTATAGTTAGGCCCAAGTTCTAAGGGAACAAAGGAACAACACTTAAGATTAATACAAAAATCTGGAATTTAGGTATGTGTCTTCTATGCACATCAGTGGCAATGTAAGGAAATGGTTGAAATATCCTGTATTTCCAGTTTTCAGTGTATTTTTTTTTCCCCAAGAGTATGATTTTGACTGAAAAAGAACTCTACCATTATCTAAAAGGAACTAGGAGTGCAGAATATTATTGTTTCAGCAGCTCATGAGTCCCTTATTGTTTTTGAAATATCAGTTCTGTTCAGAAGGTTGATTTTGTTAAATCCTGATAAGCTCACAAAACAGTTTTGAAAAAGACCCACCAGTGTATTTTCTGAATTTTCAGAATGCTCCAAAAATTCCTTTTGCCACTCAAAATCCAACAGGGAAGCATAAAAGAAAACCAAAACAAAAAAACCCAAAACCCAAAATCCTGTTCTGAACATGGAAACAGACCAAGAACCGAATTTTTTTTTCTCATAGTTTTCAACAACTTCAAACTTGTAATCATTTTTGTCAAATTAAAGTACCAAAACACTAAGATGACTAAATCTCAAATGACTTCATCATTGACCTTTAAACTACAGTGTAGATTGGGAAATAATACTACACAATGGGAACTGATACATATCAAAATGTCTTTTTAAAGAAAGAGATATTTTTGCTGTTGATAATTGAGGTGACATTATGTGATCTGAACAAAAAACAAGCTAGTGCCTAAAAGCTTTTCCTACTCATTTGGCAAAACAGTCCTGAATAATAAACAAATCACAACATTTTCATTGCTGTGACACTTCAAAGGGGAAAAAAAAAAGAAAATGTTAAGTGTGTCAATAGCCATATTTTATATCTAGTGAAAAATTCAAACAGATTTAGGCAAGAGAAAAGCTCTTAATTTTAGATTCAGATCCATACCTAAACAAGTCAAGGAATTTCTTCTCTAGAAGTTGGTTCCAAACCATCATTCTTAAAAGTAAAACAAACTACTCATACGTAAGCTATAGAGGCAAAATCAGCCCAAAACCCGTCTCCCCCCAATAGTCAGCCACAGAAATTAGCACTACTAGAAACCACAGTAGCCAGTGACATCAAAGATGTAGACAGAAAAAAAGCTTATAGGAAGAAGATACACAAGATCCTCTAACGGCAAGGAACAGGACATGAGAAGCAGTTGTACCATGCAAAAACACTGGAGTAGGTCTCCAAGATGCTGAGAGTCAAAAGCTATTTTCAGGGGTATGATGGAGAATGAGCTGAGGGAAATATATTTTGGTGTTGGATATTTCTCCCTGCACTACAAACTAGGATAAACTTTTATGAGTCATTAAAAACCTCCAGAATTACGTGATTGAAGCTTGAACACTACTTTTTACTACTAGCCTTTTTTTGTCCACTGGTACCTGGTTATGGTTAAACCAGGAGGGTACAGATCCGGATCCATGCTGTTGTTGACTTCAGTTGGTGCAGAGCCTAATCCAAAAAGTCAGATTTCTAGTAGTTCTTAGGAGTCTAAATAAAGCACATCAGCATCTAGCGCCTGCAATATTCAATAGGAGTTTGGCACCTAGCTGCTTCTGAACATCATTCTCAGCATTTATCTATATCTTTACATTTCTCAATGTCTTTTAAAAACCTGGTCCAATAAAAAAGGGGGAATTAAATGATACCTCAAAATGAATGTTCAGAGGAGTTTATAATCCTGGCACACATTCATTACATACACTTCTCTGTATCCTGGGCCACGACAGCTAAACACAAGCAGGTCTTCTGCTGCCTGACAAAGGTCTTCTGTCCCGAAAACTCTCCCACTCTTGAGTTGCCTGGGCCTCAGAGACTAGTTGTCCTTGTGGCAGTTTGTCAGCTCCTTTTTAAAAAAAATATAACCTTTTGACAATTATTTATGTTCCTCAGGAACACAAGCAGAATCTCATGTCTCATGCTTCTCATGAAAAAAACCTCAAAGACGAAGTGGAGCTTTGTCACAAAGGGCTATGAAGAACTGTGTCTTGTATCGATATATAGAGAGCTCTGCTACTCTACTTAAAAATCAGAAACTCTTCCCTAGCTCCGGTGACTTGTAGCTTTTCTACACTAGCAGCGTGGAGTTCATTCCAGCAGGAGTGATTAAAGAGTTGATATAAAACAGAATCATGGGATCCCTTAAAATAAGAGTAATATATGGGTCCCACTGTGTAGCTTTTTTCCTTATATAAAGCATCTATTTTGTCAAAATAATTGTCAGATAATACCAACCAGTGACCACATTTCATAGCTCATGGTATATGAACTGAACCTGATTATTCCATAATCTCAGGGGAGCACCTTTTCATCTTCTACTTCTTGTGTGTTGGTCCATTTTGATGATTGATACACCTCATTCCTCAAAATTTCTGTATTTTACAAAACCTTACATTCCAGCTCCCTGCTTTCTCCCTGAGAAATTAGTACATGATACACTTCTTTGAAAGGACAGCTAACATACCTTTTAAATGTCACTGAGGATGGAGTTCAGGTTTTGCACCATGAGACCTATAGGATTATAGCTGGACGCATCAAAATCTATTGCAGTTTTCAGAAATGCTGACTGCAGAGAGCACAAGTAAGCAAGTAGCAGGTTACTCAGCTTGTGTGAAAATCATGCCAAATAATGAAGGTGCTCAAAAACTTCTCTAAAAGTCTTATGTCTCAACAGCTATAGTTTATGAACATCTCCCACTGTACAAATATCTTATGTGAAAACAGGAACATCACTTTTCCAAGTGACCACCGTGCAAAACCAGCTCACAGTCTACTAAGTCTCTTTCTCAGCAAAAATGTCCTGGTCAGACTACATTAATTTAACTGCTAATGAAGGTAGCAGTCAGTAGATCAGCATGTGCTGAGAGAGGAGAAGAAATGGAGAAAATAAATTAAAAACACTTGAAGGAGGAACTTGTTAAAGAGTGTATCTTTTTTAGAGTGCCTCCTTTTAATTATTCTTACAGGAAGCAATCAGGTTTGGACTCATTTTTTGTACTCAACCTATATTAAGTCTTTCATTTTCCTCACTGACTTAAAGCAATGTTCTTTATTCTTCTCACTTCAAATGAAATATCCACATCATTTGTTAATGCAGGTTGTTGGTTGTCAAAGCTTGTAAGGGTCCTTCAGTTTTGGGCAACTCACTTACAGAGCCTTAGGCTTCAATCCATGAGATGTAATAAGGCAAACTGTAATATACAAGCCATGAACAGACTCATATCTATGGAAAAAAGATTTCACTTTCTAATGCTCATATAGCTCAGGGTAAATTCAACTAGAATCCCGTCTGACTCTGACATAGCATGAAAGTCATTCTTATTCATTGGAAATTAGATGGTAGCAGAAAAAAAAATCCTTATTATATATAAATATAAGAATTTCCTCTAAAGTGGTTTTCATTTCTGTCCTGCGGGAAAGGAGGGAACGGAGTTACAGAGGGATCTTATTCCATGTTTTGTTCTTTGTGTGTTCATGTTCCTATTTTTTTTCTCTGATTTAGGGAGGAGGGAAATTGTTCCATAACAACACTTTAACTAACTTTACCACCCTGATCTCAAAGGATAAACTAGGTGTTCATAGTTTACCATTCCTGCTTCTACTTTCATGTTACAAATCTAAGGAAAGAGATTTCATGAACACTGAATATCCCATGCATCCTGATGAACAATTCAAAGAATCACAGAATCATATAGGTTGGAAAAGACCTTTAAGATCATTGAGTCCAACCATAAACCTAACACTGCCAAAACCACCACTACACCATGTCTCTAAGCATCTCATCCAAACGTCCTTTAAATACCTCCAGGGATGGCGACTCAACCACTTCCCTGGGCAGCCCTAAAATCATTTCTACGTCATTATTTTTGTATGCTTTTTTACCTGTTGTTCAAAGAAAGACTAAGCTTGTACCAGTCATCAGTGCTAATGTGCAAATTCAACTCCGGGTCCTCTTATCCGAGTTGAAAAAAGGCTATTTCCCACTGTCTTTTTTCACGACAAATTATAATAATAATAATTTGTCATGAAAAAATATTGATCTTTTAATAGCCATGTTGTTAAATCTTCCTACTATTCCTTATTTCTCATATCGGGTATTACACTCTACCCCTTAGATGTCCCAAGCCCTCATGAAGGCTTGCCTGGTTGTTCAACAAGAAAAGGGATTTCCCTGAAAGCCAGTTCTTCCCATATGTCTTGGCAGAGCGGTGCTGCCCCATATTGCATCCAACGTGGATAAAAGACAAGCAATCCCTTACAGTACAGCATATATAGTAAGACATGGGTTTCTAAAATCAGAAAAAAGTCTAAGCTAACTTAAAAGTCCTCATAGCTTTGAACTATCTAGGCAAAAAATGCCAACACTTAAATGTTGTTGAACTAGGAGAAGAATCGGACTTAAAGGAACTAGTTTCAAAGCGTACAGCAAGTAGGAAAACTGGTTGAAAGACATATTTGCTACTACATTTCCAGAAAAAATGCCATTTGTTGGAAATTAACCAGTTTTGATCACACTTTCTTGACTCTAACCAAAATTCTTTGGCAAGAGAGTCCTGTCAAAACTAGGATAGCCCAGTCAGTCAAGAATTAACAAAATTATATGGATGGCAACATCCCTGGGTTAGGAGCATGACTGCACTAGGTGGAGCACTCGGCCTCCCAAGCTTTTGCTGGAGCCAGTCCACTTTGTTACACATCTCAATATTCAGCAGTCCACAGCCAGCAGCTGCCTCCACTGCCTTGCTGTGACAGCACTGACCTGGGCCAGCAGAGATGCACGTTTGACTTTACTCCAAACTCAGAAAAGCAGAGATCTGATCCTGCCCCTTCAGCACTATTTGACGGACCGTTACTACCATCTGAAGACATGATGCAAAGTCAGGATTTGATTTAGAAAATAATTTTTTAGCAAATAATAGCATCTTCTGGCCAGCAAACTGCATTCACAGTCAAGAAGCACATGGAGAAATATGTCTGTGTGCTCAGAGAATGCTCCTCAGTAGTTAGGCACACATGAATTTGTGAAACACTGTGAATATTCCCCAAAATCAAGTGCTCAGCAGTGAGAGAGTGGGCTACACCCTGCTGAGTTCATTCACATGAATAATCCCAGGGCTTTCCATCAGACTGTTTGTGTCAACAAGGCAAACAAGTTTTGGCCTGTCCTGAATATTGTTCATTACAGATTGCAACAGAGCAGATGTAATAATGTAAGTGAGAGAAAGGCAGCAGGAGCAATTCCTAAAGGCAGGACATCATTAAGATTTCACAACAGGCACATTTTCCCAAGGGATCCAGAGGAAAGGAGAGCCATGGATTTCCTGAGGCCAGACTCCTTGTTTGCCTTCATACATCCAAGTGCATTCTTAATTGCGGCATTCACTTGAAAGGCATAAAGTTCCTCAGGAAGTGAACAAGATTGGAAACAAGTTGTAAAAAAAATGTCCAGTCCCTCATCCTGAACAACGTGGAACATGTGCTGGAAAAGAAAATCCCAGAATGGTCAGCTTTGGAGATTTACCATGTGCAATTTTCTCTAGATAATAGACTAATAAATGTGTGCATTGCAAGGGGAAGCAGTCGCCTGTTTTCATGATCAAGGCATTGTCAATGAGAAGAACCAAGTCTGTAGGACAACTCTGAAACAAGTCAAGAGGCATTAAGAGTGAAAGCCATCAAAGCTGGCCAATGAGCTTAACGTGTCCAACAGGAATGGAAAGAGGTACTGGCTGGGCTTGGATTCAGATTCATTATAGGATCAAGAATCAACAAAATATTTTGCCTTGACTTAATGTTACAGTGAATTCTTTATTACAGGTTGGAAATGGCACTCAAAGCTAGCTAGTCACACCTTTGGGTGAGGAAAGTCAACATACACTCAGTCCAGGTTTGTTTGGGGTTTTTTAATCTAGTGAAAAATGATTAGGCATTAAGAAAAATCACACGTAGGCTGGCTTTAATTAAAGGGGAATGCTTCAGAAATTACTTCTTGAAGCAGGAAATTTCCTGCTGGAAATAAACCTTGAGACAACTGCTCCTTTACATGTCTTTGTTGGGCTAACTAAAATTGTTCATATATCACAACAACATAACACCATCACACTGCCACCTGAGCTGCCTTGCAATAGGGAAAATCAATTTTGTAGCTGTGTTAAACGGTGTTATGTAGTTTTATAAACACACACACACATATGCGTAAGACAAATAAGAAGGTCCCAGGAACTAGAGCCAAATTCTGATCTGATAAAGAAGGAGCATCTCTACTGGAATAAACGTGGCAGAACCCCCGTGTCTGAATCTTGCTTAGCTCTGTTAGGTGGCAGTACGATTTCTGAATTGTTCCACTTCAAATTTTAATCAAATCCACTCCTTTGTGACTATAATACACTGCTTCATAATAATGAAGCTTAATGAACAGAATTAAAAGTTGATTAATTGTAAGCACAGTTAAACACAGAAATGCTTTGCTTCTTTGCCATAAAATCTGTGTATTGTTAAAAACTTGTCACTTTCTGTCCTCTCTGTCTTTGGATTTTTAAACGGCTTTTATGGCCTTTTCAATTCCTGCCTGCAATTGAAATCCACTTTCTGTTTTGCCCTATTTGGCCCTTCATCCTCCTGCACCTCCACTTTCCTTTATGTAAAGACAGAAAGCCCAATTAGGTTTAGAAAATCTGTGATACATATCTGACATTGCCACAACCTTTTCTATATAGTTTAACAGAACCCGTTGCATAATACCAACTCACAGTGTAACAACACAGGATGGTATTGTCCTGTACCCTTGCAGATTCACGCAGAGCCACTCTATTCACTAGCTCATTAGCTCATCTTGTAAGAGTATGGTGTTGCCTTATGACTGATGAGATCTCAGTTCAATCCTCAGTGTATTTCCAACCTCTAAACATGAAAAAATGAAAAGAAGGTTTTCTACAACGCAAGGAGCAAGGACATAAATAGCTGAGGGAGGTAAAATATTGAAAGGAAAGGATAAAGATTGACTTTGCCAGGGCGGGGGGGGATGTTGAAAAAAATAATGTTGGAAGTTTTATGCAGCATTACGTACATATGTTTTTGTCTGATTTTGTCTTCCTTGAGTGGCCTTACCTGGATCCTGTTCCTCTTGTAGTCTTATAATTGCCAATGCAGCCAAGGTTCCCACAGAAGTGTACTGAGCAGACATGTCCTCCAAAAATTGCTGCTGTGAGACATCCCAATGTACTTACATGCCTATAGGCAGAAGAGTTAAAGTTAGGCAAATACTAACTGAGCCCTCTTAAACCCCTTGAAAGTCCTCATCTGGAATATACTACCTGTTGAACACTAACTAAATTTGACTGATTTTAAATTATATTTTTAAGCTCCTAAGTCACTTGGCCAGTCAGGAAAAGGGCTATTTCTCCTTTATAGACAGAAATTAGCAAGTATATGTTCTACTGTCTTTTTTTCCAGGAAGGAAACATGATTTTTTAAATAATTTCAGTGTCCAGACATCTAAAGGAGAATTAATTCTAAGTAAACTATTTTAATTTTCTTCTTACCAGACCTTCACACATATGTCAAGATTCAAAAAGACCCAAAATATTAATCAGAACATTGAAATATTTTAAAAGTTTAAAATAATATATGAAAAATATAGATTCCTGAGATATTATGTATCTCATTTATGTATTTCTCAAAGCTCTAGAAAATAGGCAGATGATACAAAGTCTTATCAAAAATATAAATGCAGTGCGTCAAGTGAAAAATAATAGTGATTAGCTTAACAGCATCTTGGGTATGTATCTTTTATAATACATGATGTATTGGGAGTGTGTTTTACTCGGGTTTCAGAATTAAACCAGTAGGAGGTCTAATCTGAATTAATATACAGGTTCACTGGGAAATATTGATAGGTTTAAGTATGATTCCTTGTAATATGCTCTTGTATACATCTACAGTTTGGTCAACGGGGAAAATGAGCTGCATAGACTAAAATTATACAGTATTCTTGAAACACATTTAAAACAAGTTTTGAAGAAAGCACAACTCAACAATTGCTCTCATAAATCCAGACCCCAGTTCATGTGGTGCATGAAATCGCTGTGATTTTCCTTACTGTACACTGTATCTTTAAAAGTCTAGGGGGTACCTGCCATTTTTCAAGACAGACTTGATGATATGTGCTGTGCTGTCTACTGCAAATTTGCCTTTATTGTTGTTTTGTTGCTTTTGTCTCCGATACACATTATGCGTGTCCCAGAAGAGGGGGACTTTCAGGGCAGCAAGGGCAAGCATACCACACTGGTGGCAAAGCTAAGGATATCCAACTGGTGCCACGTAGATCCCGTGTCAGGGACAAGGATGACCACCCTGTCCGCCATATGGATTTCTGGGCAACCTGAATCCCTCTGGGATGAAACAAACCTACAGAGACCGTGAAGGCTGATACACTGCTCATTGACCCTCAGCCACCACAGAGGAGCCCATGCAGCATGGGAGTAGGCCACAGTCAAGTCATTGGTATGTCTTTCCTGAAACCTCTGTCCAGACCTCCCCTTTCCTTTTCCTGTCTGATCTCTGTAACACACATTTTGCACCTATGAGCTTTTGGAGGATTTAGGTATGCAGCTCTGAAGGTTGGTTACCTCTGAAGGTTGGTTGCTTTGCCATGGCAGTGCTGAAACCCTTTCTTTCCATCCCAGAGACTACATTCCTTTCACCGTTCAAATACAGGGTATTAGTACACACCCACTTCTTGGCGCTGAATACCAGAAGGTTTTAAAAATCAGACTCCTAAAGTGAGATGGCAACAGAGGTAGACATTACCTTGTGAAACACTTTTAATCTTCTAACTACTGGGAACAAAAGAACATACGGATAGCAACGAGCTCTTGTCAGCCCCAGGGTGCCAGATGACTACACCAAAGTTGTAGTCAATCTGCAGCTATAGAGAAATACTGCAAGTTTGCTCCAGCAAAATGTCCTGCTCGACATTAGACAGCCTGGCTGAGTGTTTCTGGGTAGCTCCTTATGCTTGTGAGTCCCATTGTTATTTAGTGAAAAAAAATGAAACCATGTTAAGTGCACGAGTACAACGACAAGCTTCTTACTGTTCTCTAAAAACCCTCCCTGATTGCATGTCACTCACTTTAAATTCTGATTAAAAGAAGGCATTGAGAATCTCAGCTGGGAATGCAAAAGTATAAATGGACTTATCATCAGCTAAATTTTGCACAAACTACCAGGCTGGGTAGCATTCATTTCAGAGCAAACTACTAGGGACCGCCACTACCCAGATGTTAGCATATGGTCTCACATTGCATCATTTACAGTAAAGCATTGCAAAATTGTTTTTTTAAGAAAAACCACCTGTCATGCAAATAGAAGTGCTCTATGAAAAATGAAGGGTGGTTGACATAGAGCAGTAGGGACAGCTTAATTTATAATCTTGGAGATGGGGAAATAACAATACACATGGGAAACTGAGAAGTGTAGTCAGTACTGAGGGGCTAAAATCAGGAAGAAATGGTGTGTCCTGTCTTGGCGTGACTTTGAAAGTACCTTGTTAGAGCTTAGACTTAGAGGCTAAAGCAGAGTGGAGGACCAGCTGGGGACAAAACAGACTAAGGTAGGACATGGTCATGCTAATAATCAGTGTGAATGGACTATCTGCCCATTTTTCATTTTCAGATGGTTTCCATCAATTATCTGCAGAGACAGAAGAGCAAGTCTTCCATGTGTGAAGGCCAGCATGGGAAGATTCATCAGCCAATGTAAGCTGGGACAAAAAATAAAAATAAGCCTGTTACTGAAGAAGTATTGGTGATGACTGAGGTGCAGGATAAGAAAAGTAAATACTGAATGCCTACAGAGGGTTCTGAAGATGAGAAGATATGTAAATTGTCTTCTTAAATGTTCAGAACGTGCAACAAGGCTTAAGTGTTTTATTAGCCAAGAGTAGAATAAGGCTCTCCAGGATGCCATTAATTGTTTAGGATATCCTGAAGCAAGTGCTTCTGCATATTCACTTGATCTCAATCTCTTTCTATGCATCATGTTACTACACTAACACCCCAGCTGTATTTGGTGTTCATTGTCATGTTCTAGTAGTGAGCAAATGACACTGCTATAAAACAACGAGCAGCTGGTGGCACAGTACAAATAAGTGTTATTCAACATGAATTATGAATGGCATGGAATCACTAAAGAAAACTTTTCAAAATATATGTGACAATGCGTCCCAACTCTTCTCCCATTCCAGCTGCTGACTCATCTCTGAACGCTGCCTAAGCAAGGGAAAGGGCCAGCAAAGAGCTCTGGTTTGGTTCAGATGCTTCACCGCAGGGTATGTATGTGGCACTCAAGCAGTTCACTGAAGCACTAGGTTGACAATACATCACACCAAAGACTGATATTTCTCATTCTAATTAGCCTGTGTGCCACTGGAGCTTATTGCTAGTATCACATCCACTTGTGGCTGGGAGTAGGTAGAAGTGGTACGAGAGATGTGAGCCTAAAATTGTGGAGTCCCTAGAGTATTCTGCAGTAACAAGTAAGGGAACCATTCGGGGTTGCCCTACACAAACTGGCCTAGCAGGGAAACATTGGCAGAATTTGAAGCACTGGTCTTGGAGAAGGATGAAAAGAGAATTCTAAATCCACCAGCACTGTGGAACAGGCATGGGAGATGACAGGCAGGTTGCAGTATGGTCACAATCCATCTCTGAGACCGTGGCTTCAGCAGAGGTTTGGTACGTACCTTGGGATTCAATGGAATGCACTAAGCTTGACATTCAGCTGTGAAAATGGTGGTGCGAAGAGGGGGAGAGGATTGTCTGCTTTTGTGCTGGCAACTGCCACAGGGAGGAGATAAGAAATCCTTGTCTCTGTAAATTGTTGAAATAAGGGTGTATTTAATTTCTGTAGCTACCAAAGATATTTGGGGAAAACCCAATATATAGGACTGCATCTACCTGTTTGTAGGATGCTGTAAGGCCAATGCACCTGGTGATTTCTTTGAAAGGTCTTAGATTTGCATTTTGTAAATAAATACATAAATAAATTAAGATCTCAAGAAATGTATGGTTTGTTCCTGGACAATGGGCTTTTCAAGATGCATAGAGCTGTTTGTTTGGTTTTTAAATGAAATTCTGTTTTAGAAAGATGGTGAGAATTCAGTGGAAAAGCACTGTTTTGATACAGTCAGAATACAGCCTCAGTTAAGTCTTCGAAAAATGGAGCCTTTAAGTTACACACTGAGGCCTTCAGCCTGAAAGGACTTAATGTATATACTTGCCTTTATGCATTGCAGCTAGTCCCACTGATGTCAATGCAATTACTTTCATGGATAAAGTTATATTCCATGTGTCTCAATAGATCACAGCCTGCACATGTGCTCAAATACCGCATCACAATATCATTTATATATACAAATGGTAAAGTGATTCCCTGTTCACACATTTAGATAGCCAACTCACATGAGCAAATACTTGATTCAAGAAGAGCTTAGTGTGAATGGGCTCTTTTACTAGTACACATCTTCAAAAAATCAACTTACTTATAATTGAAGTTGAAACAAGAACTGCTATTTGATTTGGTAGCACATGAATGGTTTCCTAGGAGAGAAGAGGGTGGGTTGTTTTCAGATAACCAGGTATAAAATTACCTCCTGTGACAGTTCTCTCCAACAGAGATCCAGCATGGAGCTGTAGAGGAGGGATGCTACCTTCATCTGGAGATACGGGAGCTTTCTGAAGGCAGAACAGAGTATGGGTGCCCTCCATTCCACTAGAGACATCAGTATGAGCTCAGAAACCTTCATAAAACAAAGCAGAGCTTGATTACCACGTAGATAGCACCAGGCTCCCACTACCTCTAGTGTAGTTTTTGTTATTATTATTGGGCCACTGGGGTACCCAGAAGTCAGGGAATTTCAATACCCACACATCCTCATTGAATATTAATGCCAGAACCATAACAATAGTAGCTAATAATGCAGCTTTTCACTGCCATGTGAGTTACACATCAATATTAATGAAGCCTTTGTTAACATTCAGTGTTCTTTCCTTTCTGTGTCTCTGCCAGGATTTTGGACTGTTTATGCCAACAATACAGACTTAGATGTCAACCCTGAGCAGGTCCTAGACATTTCAGAAAGGGCTTGTTTCACAAATGTACATTTAAATTAAGAAGTATGCCATATCAAGGTTGCTTTAAATTGATGGTTGTTCAGTTCTTTCCCCCTACACAGGACAGATGTGGCTTTATATGTTTGCATAACCTAAAAGTAATACACAGAGGGCTGTCTTTAATTTCAAAATGTTACTACAACAGCCTTTGTGTATAAATTCTAACACAATCATTCACAATTATATATGGTTCTCCTTCTTCCCAGAATCAGACATATCAAGAAAAGGCAATGGTTCTGTTATGAGAAATGGAGACAAGTAGTTTCTAGTTCTGTGAGAAGCCCATGGTACAGATCGCTAAGCAAGTTCACCCTGAATTCTGCTATTCTAAACAGGAAACTGTTCCAGTTCTTTGAACCTTCATATGAAATTTAAATGTAATTGCCAGAAGCATTACCTTATTAATAAAAGTAGAAAAGCATCATTACTAATTATCGTGAGCTTCATTTGCATTTTCTAAACATTTACATTATCTAATCTAACTATGTAGCAGATGCTTGCATGATTTCCAACTCAGCTCTTTTCCAAAACGAATACCCAACACCAGTAAATAATAAGTGTTGCTTTGGACTACTCCTGTCAGATGTAGTGTCTTACTCAAAAAGGAACTTCATCAGCCACAGAAGCAATACATTTTTTTTATGAATACCAAACCACTTCATTTCAGTACAGCTGATCAACCTTGTTGAATGCTGTATCAACTGATCCCGTTTCAATAGTAGATCCTGCAAGATATCTGCAACAAATTACCTCTTTGAAAGAAAGATTCAATTGATTTGCACTAATCTAATTTAGAGGAGGCCAGAATAAAATCATACTGGGACTTAATCTCATCTGAATACAAACAGTACAAAAATGCTGCCGATAAGTAGCTGATGTAATGCTCTAACACACCAGGGGGCTGATGTACCAATCCCGCTCCCATTGAGGAGAGCACTCTGCAATTCCCAATGGTGCCTCTCAGATTAAGACTTGAAATTGCATGTTTAGCATAGAATATCTGTAACTTAATATCACAAGATTAAAAAAAAAAAAAAAAAAGAAAAAGAAAAAGCAGGCTATTCTTTGCAACAGTTGTCATGAAATGGAAATGACCAACTCCTAGCTAGATCTGCTATGCACAGCACCAGGCCCCTGGTGAGATAACACCCAGAAAAGAATCAATGTTTTACTTTTCACAGCAGCAAAGGAGCAATGAGGAGTGCAAGGAAGCCAACACAGACCCAAACCTGACCAAATCACAGGGTAGTTCTTCTCAGAAGAATTGTATTGTTTTAAACTTAAGGTGAGGGTGGTCTGATGTCATTGCTAGTAATCATCAAAAGCAAATGAAACCACTAGTTTTGCTTTTCCTTCCTTCAAAACAAGCCCTCCAGGTTTTGGTGGACAGTCAGGCAGCTGACTTCCAGGAAACCCATCATTTTGACCTGCACCATCAAGTCCATTGCAGCAAAGAATGGAAACGATTTCACAGGACAGGATGCTCTAAAAGCCTGTATCTAGAGTAACTGGACTTCGAGTCAACACATTTCATTTACAGACATTTCTTTGCTTATTTGATGATTTACTGTATAGATTTAGGGTAATTCAGCCCTCCATCTTACTGCGTCTGTAAAATGGTGATAACAATCCCTGCTCCATGGGAAGCTGGAGGTTAAACTTACTAATGTTTGCAAAACACTCTGAGGTGCTGCAATTCAGGCAGTAATATGAATGCAAAATATCACTGTACTGTGGCTATTATCTTTAAATTCATCAGCTTCACCTGGAAATGTATTTTTTCTAAGGGGAAATACAAGAATTCTTCCTTATTCTGTACTACAGAAATAACTATGTGCATATGTAGGGAGTAATTTTAAATTAAAATAATTGTAACTTAAACTTGGGGAACTTAGAACTTGCAATATATTCCGATTATCTGGGACGGGAAACAAAAATAAATGGATGAAAAGACAAATAGGTACAGAGATGCACAGGTGAATCAAATTAGGGAAGCAGAAAGGATCTTTGGATCATAACCTCCAACCTTACAAAACTGCTTTGTTTGCGATTGACTTTCTGGTTGTTCACAGTTCTGTTACCTTCACAGAATATGCCAAGAGCACAAAATTAAGTAGATGGTTAACATTTGCAATTATGGGAACTGAGTGTATAAAACCATTATCCACTAAAATCCTCTTCAGTCTCTGAGCATCCTTATTCCTTCATACCTTTGCAAATAAATGTCTCAGCTATCATAAGAGCATTTCCATGTTTGGATTCCTTTGTCCCTAAATTAATGTAAAGTTTCCTGGATGATTTGAAATTTTATGCCGTGTTTCACATCAAATCCCAGGAATGAAGCAAACAGTAGGTCGGCTTTCTATATAGCCAACAGGAAGAATGGAAACAAAACCCCTCATTTCTATAGCTCAAAAATGAAAAGCTGTAACATTTGTCATTATTGTTGTGGCAATTTAGTGAGTTTCCCTGAGTGTGAAGAGAACATGGTTTCTGACAACAGGCACTGTTTTGGCATTAACAGCTGTCCAAAACCACTTCCAGTTATAAGCTCTTTATAAATGTCTGTCTTCTGGGAGTACTCACGTTTGAAACCTGTATTTTACCTTCAACTTGATTTCAGTAGCTGTCTGGAAGTACAGATCCAGCAGACTGACTTCCTGCTTTATTCTGGATTCACATATTTAAAATATGCCACTGGAGAGAAAAGGATTCATGGATTAAGGTATTTACCCTATTTTCATCTTCTGTTTTCATGGCCTCAAACAGAAAGCAGAATTTCATGATAAACAAACCCCAACATGGCTAAAACAATTCCCACTTATTATTCACAGCAGAGGTAAAGCAGGATTTCAAAGGCTAGAAGATGCCCTCAATTTGCATCCTGCTTCATTTGTCAGTAAAGCTGTTTGCTGTTGGGAAGGCGTTTGCCATTCTGTTCTATTAGTCATTCAGTTAAAGCCAGACTTGTAATTAACACTTGTGATAATTAGGCGTTGGTTTGGTTTGGTTTGGAATCAACCTCTGTGTTTTAATTAAATCTCAGGAATTGACAAAAATGGATATGGGATTTTGTTTAGCCAAATGATTAAGCGGTATTTTTTTATCATCTTTTTGTAGAAGCCATGCTATTTTCTACCCCGAGCAAGCAGGAATGTTTTATTGTGGATTTAAATGAACAGTTTACAAATAATTACTATTTCTCTGTTTAATGTTAATAGGAAACTCATTCTAAAAACAAATCAGTAACCTCACACAGAATGCTTCTCTCAACGGACATATTATCTTTATGACAACACTAGGTCATCCAACAGTACCATATATTACACATGACTTATTCTTTATTGGAAGATGGGGAAAAAATATCCTCACACTGAGCTCAACCTATCCCAGTAAACCTGTTACACAAACATTTTGTCCACCAGCAAACAGACAAGCCAACCTGCCATGACAGATTCCAATTACAAGAAAAATATATCTTAAACAAATGAAACCCTTGTGTACCTAATGGTGCAATACAATAATTACAAAGACGATTGGACCATCTGTGCATCAAATTTATAGCCTTATCATGTACAGTCAGACCTTCCTAAAGTAGCTTGTCAAAGGAGTAGAACTTAAAAGGAAAGAGCTGAATGAGTGTGTGCCTATATCTATAAGTAGCTTCCAAAAAAATGAAGACACTGTTTTGCTGATCAGTTTTCAGAAGGTGAAAATTCCAGCTCAAAATTAATATGAAATTAAGACTCTAGTAATGAAGGCATTGTTTTGTCTGGCAAATGCCTGGTGCTGAAAGATGAACGGCCGGGAGAAAGGGCTGCACCCAGGAGCCTCTTTAAGACTATCCTACAGGACAGCACTGGGCTCCAAGCATTGCCTCTCCTGCGGGTGCGGATGCTCTGGGGAAACTACCATCATAGAGGGGAATTTGAAGGAGGCAGAGAAAGGAAGAAAATAGTTGATTTGGTGGTGCTGCTGTTGTCATTGAGGAGGTCAGAGGAGCTGGAGTTTAGGAAAAGCCCAAACACTCCCTGGTCACTGAGTGTGCCAGAGAGGAGCTGGCTATGGGTGAGTCACAGTAAGGAATGAGCAAAACAGCCAGCAAGGGGTGACTCGAGCAAAATAATAGCATGCTGTATTGTACTGCCTAGGACCCAGTCCAGGGCTTCTGTCTCAAACAGAATGTTCCCGGGAGCTGCACTGTCAGCAGACAGAATTAAAACTCTTAAAACACGTTTTTAAAGAATCACCAAGCTTTTCATTTTAAACTTCAGAGGAGCCAGAATACTCACTACGTTAAAACAAAAACATTACAAAGGAATGTGCTGAAAAAAGTGATATATGGCAAGGTCCTTTCCTAGAGATACATCTTTCCCAAGCAGCAGCTAATTCAGAAATCTGTATATTCTAAAACCAGCCAGTGCCTCACAGAGGAAAGCCAGAGCAGTGGAGCCAGTCAAGTTTTACAGCAAGTTCACACTCCAGGATTCATTACAGAGCCTTTTAAATGGCATTGTGGTGGAGATACGAAGCCCACATAGAAAGCTGAGGAAAAGATGTTCATCATTCAGAGAGACTATTCTGCAATATTAGGGAGGAGTCCGTTTACTTCCCTTACCTCCCCCCCAAAAAAGAGATATTAAATGGTATTGTTTCATACACACTAAACTGTTTTCTGTCAAATAATTTTAACTCAGAAGTTATAAATATGCCAATGGATTAAAGGACACACAGGGGACATCAGAACAATGACACAACAAGCTAATCTGTGCACAGAGAAATGAATAAATACCTTTTAAACTCATCGGGAAAAGATAAAGCAAGCAAAGAATTGTCCCAGCCTCCACTGCAGATAGTTTACAGATGCATAATGAGCATAACTATTACAGTGAAACGAGTTCTTAGAAAAACTTGGCTGAGTTTGATGTAAACTCTTTTTACTTCTTTCAGTACAGTTATCGATGAAATGGAGCTTTTGAAAGAGAAGGAAAAGAGAAGAGACTGCGATAAAACTAGGGGCAGAGGAAAAAAGCTAAAATGGAAAAATAAAATAAAAGTAGGGAAAATACAGGAAAGTCAAAATACTGACAAAATGTATAGAAAAATAGATATAATAAATTGGAGATGATAAGAAGAATGAGAGAACAGACCTCAGAACTGGAGATAAAGCACTAAGGAGGGAGAAAAAGGAAGAAAATCTGGCTTGAATAAGATAGGAGAAGATACAGAGTGCAAAGCACTATATTAAGGCTGACAACACTCCCACCCCCAAAAGAATTCAACATTAAAAATCTTGAAATCAGTGAAAAAAAGACAGCTAGCAAGTTTTAAAAAGGAATACAAGTCAAGTTACAAGCAGCATGCCCAGAAAATACCATCTTTCTCCAGCATGCAAGTCCTGTGCTAAGGGAAGTAAGAACGTTATTCGTGTTGGTTTTCATTGGCAAACCGAGGCATTAGGCAGCGAGGAGATTTGCCGGTGTCTTGCAGTAGTGAAAAAAAACGGACTTTTTGCTAACAAGTCCCAGTCCAACTGCCGCCAGCATGCCTTTGGCTGGGCCTCACCAAGAGGATATCATTCTTACACAAACTCTTATCTGAAAGGGAGAGGGACAACCACCCAAAGGTGGAAATGACTTAATGCTTTCTAGCTTCAGGCTGGTCATGAGCTAAGCCTTAGTCCCACTCAAGAAGAAAAAAGAAATAAAGAAACATACCAATACTGTGGAATGAGTAGAATCTAAATCTTCTTTCTCACTTGCCCTCTCCAGCAAGGAGACTGAATTCCAGGCATTTAACTTTGGGCACAGGTATTTCTCATTCATCTTTGCTTCAGTCAAGGGCTCAATGCTGGGGACAGATGTTTTTTTTTCCAACTGTTCCTTACTGTCACAGAGCTAGTCTGGATTTCTGAGCTTTCCACCCCTGAATTAGCCATAGTCTTCTTCACAGATGAGGTCATTTTTTTAATCATTTTTTTCTCCCTAAAGGACAAGCCTATTTTATTATGTATGAGAAAATTAAGAAGCCTTCAAAAACTGCAGGAGGCTGACAGGAGTGGGTGGCTTTTATATTAGATGAAGTCCCACATACAAAATAAACCTCCCACTGGCTGCATCAGGAGCAGGATTTCAGCTAAGGTTCATCTCTGCTTTGCTTTTTCTACCTTCCACTTTCTCCTTCGTACTTTCTGTTTGATACTCAGATGCCCAATTCAGCTAAACCTCAAATGAAATCATTGCTCTAAAGCTGCATCGAGATATGTACACAAAGAAACAAAAGAAAAAGACATATACACATTAGTGGAGTTTTATATATAGTGTATAAGAACTTGTACATAGTATCCCCAAGGTCCTGTCCAAAAGGTAATGAATTCAATAAGACTTTTTCTCTGACGTTTAAAGCGCTTTTGGAGGAGGCCTTAGAAGAGCTGTAACACTGTCAGCTCTGCACATCCAGCGTAGCTACAGCAAGGGACCATAACTTTTCAGTCTCTGAGCGTGTCTTAGGTTTCATACAACAAGGAGAGGAAGCCATTGAGATCATAAAATCAGAGCATCGGACAGAGTGCCGCACATGCCACATGTGCCACTGTTTGGGTCTTGGCAAACAGAGGCGTGTGAAGATGGATGGCGGCTGAAATCCTGTCCCTACATTTAACATTTTCAGCTTCAGCACAAAGCAAAATGTATTAGGGCATAGAGTTTAGTCTTAGAATTAACATTGCAAAATCTAGCCATTTTATCTTAACTGTTGCAATATTTTGGGGGTGTTTTCTTTTCATAATCACACTCCTACCTGTGTTTCAGTAAGAATGTGGAATGATTTAAATAACTTCTTCACACTCCCAATTGCAAAGAAACTTTTGGAAACATGAGCTAACCATGGCATGCATTTCCAGAAAGCAAAAACACTGTTGAAATGACTGCTATTTTAATAGCTCCTTTGTTTCAAGTCAGCTGCAAGAGTCTTTGTGGCTTTAATACTAAATAATACTACAGAGGAATAAAAGCCCTTTTCACCTTTCTTTTCCTATAGGTTCCAGGCCACAGCTTGTCACTACACAGGCTGCTTCCTCGCCTTTAGGGACCACTGAAGGACGCTGTTGGTATAAGGAACAAGCAGAGCCTTGGCTCCAGTCCTCAGCTGTGCCCCATGGCACTGACTGGAAGGAGAACAGAGTGACTGGGGGAAACTCCTGCCTGCAGGGACCAAGGAGGAAAGAGTGGTGAGACCGAGTCAGAGACGTTGGCCTCAGCATCTCCCTGCCTGCTGCAGCACCAGAGCTGATACTGCTTTTGCTCTGGGTTCTGTCACAATCAAGCCCTATGTGTTTGTGCTAATCCCTTCTGACTGAATTTTCCCTCTGTCTAGCTGCCAGGCCTTCTGAAATATCTTTTTCTACCCTTAGTCGCTTGAACCTAAAGGAACAAGCCCATAGTTCATGGTGCTTTGTCACTTGAAGACCGACTGGAAGGCAGTACCACGTTCTGGCTAAGGCTGAAGTGACATCCATCACCTCACCTGTCAGAAACAAGCTGAAACTTCCAGAGGGACATGTGGAGACAGTGGGGGAGGACGAGGGGAGGAGGATAATTTTCCCACCCTGGGGGAAAGATTTTGACAAAAAGAATCATAAAACAGAGCAAAAAGTTGACATTTCAGATAAAAAATATCAGTATGTCCAAGGATGTGGTCTTTGGATCATCTTGTAGTTGCCTTTTCTTCAGGGTTGAGACACCTACTTCAGACCAATCGGGCGGATTGGCTGCTTTCTTCAGCTATGTAAGTTGGTCTAACAAAAGATACTAACTCTTTTTATGTATTTTGTCTCACCACAGTGATCAGAGCATTCTCTTTTTTGGCATTTTTTAAACTTTTGCAATATTCTGACTTAAATCTTTTTTAAAATACTATGTTTGATTTATATATCAAAGCAAAAACTTATTTTGAAGTAAAATCATAGATGTTTTCTTTTCAAAAATGGTCATATTAGAGTAATGTTGCAAATTTGGAAAATTTATCCAAAAATACTTTTAAAATAGGATGCTTTCTAGAGCCATTGCTTTCTAATAAGGAATGAACTGACGTTAAAAACAATTAAACATTAAAAAACCCCCCACATCAACAAAGGGATTTTTGCCAGAATGAAGCAGGCAGTAAAGAAGGATGGAAAGAAACCCTGCATCATCTTGGGAAGTAACAAAAAGAAAGGAAGGAAAAGAGGGAGGGGGAATCTCCAAAACTTGTCCGAGTAATGGATTCCAAGAGAAAAGCAAGTAAAACATGTTAATGAATAACCAGATGTTTCCAAAGCCAGGAAATCTCTTCCCCTCCACCAATTTCAGACTAGAGTGAACTCCCCTTCTTGCTCCCAGTTCATTGGTACACACTGCATACTCAGATGCTTTCTATGTGCCTCCTGCAATGCTTATTAAAACCAAGCGAAGTCTTTGCACCATTTGGTTTTGGAGCAGTCTCCAAGCATAGCTATGCTGTGGTTAATGCAACACTTTGGTTTGCTCTGAGATGTGACACCACATTTTCCATTACAATAAGCTTTCCTTTCTTGTGGCCATTTTAATTATATGCAGAATAAACTATTCTTCTAGCTATTGAGCCAATGTTTCAGAAGATGTAAAACAGAATCCCGTATTCAGTCAGTTACTTTTCCAAATTCATGTCAGAGATTAATCAAACAATAGCCCTTCCATTTCGGTTTTGCTTAACTATTGACTTTGGCAAGCCTGCCCGTGTAAGTTAAGCATATCCCTACAAGTTTTCAGATCAGAGTCTCCATTTATAGTGAGACAGCAGTCTGAGGAATTAGCATTTCCTCATCTTCTTCTAACGTTCCGCAGACAAGATGGGTCTGTAGTGTAACATGTCAGAGAACTACAAAGTCCCCTTGGACAAGCTTCTGTGAGAATTAGATCCTTAGGATCATTTGACAAGTGTTGTTTCTTTTTCTTTTGTTCCTCCTGTTGTCCTCTATGGCAGGTAGAAAATGAGCAATTAAAAAGATCTTATGTCTTCCTGTATTCAATAAAAAGAGATGTGTAAGAGGCTGTCATTGTGTCAACCCATTTCTTCATCACTGCCTTAAAGACATGCTTTCTCAACTCCCACTCCAGCCATTAAAGGGGCAGAAACTAATTTCCTCTACAATTTCTTTGGCCAGGCCTAAGCGGCTTAAAGAGCAGTCCTGCAAATGTGCTCAGAAAGAAGTTCCACAGCTTCTGCTGGGAAAAGGAGTTCAGATAAATTAGAGCTCGTTGAGCATTATTACAGCTTGTTGCCTATGGTATTTCCTCCCCCCAGGGTAAAGGAAATAATCTTGATTAATGACACCAAAAAAAAAAAATTTTTTTCTTTAATTCACTAATTGGTTAATCTTTTATGACATCAAAGAAGGCTGCAGCATTTGCAAAAAATGGTCAATGCAAAAGCCAGATTTCCTGTGCATTTTCCATGTGTGCTTTGTTTCCTGATGTAATTTCTAACTGAAAAGGAATGAAAAATTGAAATCTCCAGTTTACATGAGGAATGGCATTTTCGAGCTCCCTATCAGACACCTCATTTTCTCTACATTAGTCACAATCAGACAGACAAGGCTCTGTCTTGTTGAGCTACATTTAGCAGTCTGTCTGAACTACAAATTTAGATGACATCCAAATTACACAGACTCAGCCAGTAGGTTACACTAATGCAAACTAGGAGAAAAAGAATCAAGACTATTGATTTTTTTGGTCCTTTCTTTGTCATATTCCCTTAAAGGCATTTACCAAGGCTTTTAAGATCTTCAGCATTTTCACAAAGGAACAAATTACGTGCAAATAAGACTGCCTTAATCTATTCTTCCCTGCTTAGATTGTTCCTTCTGTACAGTCATTATGTGTTTTTTACGCTGCTGCTGCAGTTTACTTGATCCACTTTCATGCACCATGTGGTCAATATATATGTTGAAGAGTAACTGTGGAAAAGCACATCTCTTGCACCTGCCTATGATAATCAAAACCTTGTTTGTTAATTCCCTGCAATCCAAATACATCACACATCTGTCTGCTCTTTCTTGCAGCAGTTTCAGCAATTTGATGTCATATTCTGCAGAAAGCTCTTCTGATCACATTTCCATTTTCAGACAACTTGATTTTTGCAATGAATATTTACAGGGGATTCACAACAATCTCGCTAATGTGAAAAGCAAAGACCACAGATTCTAATGACAAATAGAGCTGATTTCCAAAGTACTGAACCTTCACAACTCTGTCAAAGCCTAACATCCCTGTCCCTCCTGACTCACGCTAACGTGACTCCACTGAAGCCACGAGTAGCTCTGCTGAACTCATACACCGAGATAATTGGCTGGTGTGAATTTCTAAACTCCACTGAAGGCAACTAATGTATATTTTATTTTCTGCCTACCAGTCTCTGCAGTGGAGCTACAGACAATACCCAGCCCAATAGTACCTTACTGAGAAAGAAACTCAGAAAACACATTCCTTGGGGCAGTCTGTCATTTCAGTGCAGGTACAACACCTAGCACAATGGGCCAAAGGCTCAAGTTTCTAGATGCTATGGCAAATAGTAAAAATAATAACAGTTTCCGAGAATTTAAGTGCTTCCCTCTTTGAACCAGCTACCCACCAAGAGAATTAGGAAGAGCTTTTTCTAGCTGATCTCACTAAGCAGCTGTATAAGCTTTTTTAGGCATAGTTAGCAAACTACAAACTCATTAACCACTACATATGGTACTGTCACTTTCCATGAAATCTGAAACTCACATACTTTCATTTTAGGTTGTGCACATGCTTCCCATCGGAGTCTAACGTATGTGCCATCAGGCAGTAATATGCCCCTTATGCATTACCATTTGTGTTTGTTTGATTTTATTTTCCATAGGCTCCTAGGCTTCTGACATTTCAGCCTTCAAACTTACATGCCCTATTTTTTATCCTGCACCTATAAAAAGTAATCAATTCATTCGCCCTTTTTTTTTTTTTTTACATGCTCACTAGGACTCCGTCGTCCATTTTCTTTTCCCTCTCACATGTTGTTAATTCAGACAAACACTCAGGTGCATACTGGCTTTTGGTGTTTTTTTTTTTCCCCTGCCAATTGCAGGTGAGTTTCTCATAAGCGAGTAAAGTTGGTCAAATGCTTTATTAGTCCTTTTTTCCCACCAGGAAGGCAAATCTCTCTGCAAAGCACTAAGAAAAGTCTCAGTTATCATTCCAAGCCAGGTTAGCATGTTTTTCTCCCCCTTGTAGAACATAGAGACATTTCCACTCTTCAGACTTACATTTTCCCTATCATTGATTTCTTTTTTCTGACCTTTCTGTACTGTAATTTTACTTCTGGCCTATCCCTTTGCTGACCCTGATGGAACAGAATTGAAGCAAAGCCTCAAAATTCCTTGAAGTTTATTTCTTTTCCTTCCTTCTTTTGCTTCTGTCTCTGACAATCTTTTAACAAGTTTCCATTCCCACTGATTTTTTTTTTCTAGAGCTCATTCAAATCACAGAAATAGCCTGTTCAAGGTATCTGCAAATTGTTCTGGTTTCCTATGCTCCTTTTTAATCAAAACTTCGAGTTTATACCATTACTATAGGCTCATGTCATCTCAGAGTCACTGCAAGATAATACAAAGATCGAGTTGAATTTGAATGAGCCCTAAAAATTAATTTGAATTACAGAAGCATGCATGGTTGTCCTCTGAACATTTTCTCATTCCCAATCAGTTTAGTCTGTGTATTTCCATTAAAAGAGAATTTGTGTAGCTGGAGAAGACAGATGAAGAGAACAGAGATGTTTTAGTGTCTAGAAATGGAATAAAATGTGACACCTCCAGCAGATTTGACTGGGGGAAAACTAATAAAAAATTTTGTTTTTAAAAATTTGCCTGCCTTCAGTAATATAAGTATTCAAAGGACTGCAGTAAGGCCAGTGGTTTAAGATCTGTTATTGAGTTAAAACGTAACGTACAGCACTATCACTTGCTACCACCACACTGGCGATTACTTAAGAGATTGGAAACAAAGCTGCCACAGTGAAAAGCAAATCAGCTGGCAACAGGACAGCCTTCATGGAAGTGCAGCACTTCAGAGGTGCAGTTTGCCACCCTACGGAGAGATCAGAAGTAAACCTGGCTTGACTCAGTTGCAGATAGGGGATTCCCCACCACTTGCCATGGAAACAGCAAGGGTCACAAATGGAAAAAGAAGGCATTTAATGAGGTGCTGTTAAGGATGGTAGTATTTTCTAGCGCACCATTCTGGGAGAAAGGATAAGCCTCTGAGAGGATGGTCAGCAAATCCATTTCACTTCCAGCTTAACACACTGCTAGCCATAACTGGCACAGATAGCTATTGCATGGGACTCTGAGTCTACCCATATCTGCTTAGCGCCAAAGTCAGTGATAAACTTCTGCTTCAATACCAGAAGACCACAGTTTAACTCCTGCTGAATCATGAAAAAATGCCTCAATTCTTCATTTTTTTATAATAGCTTTTCAGCACTCACAGAATATCCTATCTTATACTTTTAAAGTTCTTTAGGAAAAATAAGTGTATACTGATATGCATGTTCTCTAGAGACAACTAAATGTTATTATCCTCCTTTTACCAGTGGAGACAGCAAGACACAGAAAGGTGAAGTGATTCCCTATATGCCCGAAGTTTCAAAGAGAAAATCACAGCTGAAGGTCCCAGGTTCCTGAAAATCTAGTTGTGTATAACACATCTCCTGCCACAAAAAATGTGGTCTTTCTGAATTTTGTGAGGCACTTTCAGGAAAAGGGTTGGCCAGAAGCAATATTTTAAAAATTACTCCTTGCAAATTTTAGAGATTGCATGAAAAACTTGGTGCTGGAGCACACAGCATAAGTCTTAGTTACCATTCTCCATATGAAAAGGCAATTATCATGCCATGAAAGAATGGGGGCAGGGAGTACAATGAAAACTCATGAATGGTATATTATATTTTAGTTGTCCAAATGTGAAAACTAAGTCCTCTGATGACACTAGTTGGTTGGCCACAGATCTGTACAAGAGACTCCTATTTCATGGAGGACACCAAGTCTGTGACTGGAATCAGTCAGCCAAATTAAAGGCCAGGCTCAAAAAAAATTATACGACTGATACTATATATACTGTGGTATCTTCTGTGCTTCACAAAAATAATAGTTATTCATATTAACTTTGGGGAAAAAACACATTCTTTCCTTTTTCTAAGGTAAAATGAAATCTGTTGCTAAGTAAACATTCACATTTACACTTGGTGGATGACCTTTAGTATTAAGAAGAGGTCACCTGCACCACATCATCCATATTTGAATGGTTATATAGGACTTATTTTACACAGAGGTCCCTAGGGTAATTATTTCATATCAGAGCTAGGAAAGTTTAGTATCTGTATGCAGTATGTATTTACACTTCATGCCAATGCATTAAATAAAATTCTATCACATTCTGTCTTTGTCTTTGTATTTTCTTCTTTTCAAAGACATACAGTACATGATCGGATTGCAAATTCCCTCATAGTCTAAAAGGCTCTGTCCTACTATTGTTAAAACAGCTAAGAAAGATTTGGCAAAAACAGGAAAAAAAGTCAACAAAGAAGCTAAAATTGTTTTAGAAGAGTGTACAACATCTTTGACAACCATTCTGTCATAAATGAAAAGGCACAAAAATGCATTATTATACCATTAATGGACTCACATACTTTCATGCACATGAAAAAGAGAAGAACATAAAACTTTAATGAAAACCTTAGTTAACAGAAACAGCTGAGAACTGTTTAGTAAAAGCCCCAGTTCAAAACCCTTGTAAGCCGATGGATATTCTTCAAAATAACTTACACAACACTGAGATGTGCTCAGCACAAAAAGAGGAGGACACACAAATTGAATGGCCTATGAAACATAGGATTTTAAAGTCCCATTAAAGGGATTTAAATTCCATAGCTAGAGCCAAAACCAAAAGACCTAAGAACGACCTTGAATCTGGAGTGTTTGAAATCGAGATTTGGATGCATCTGACTTCTATGGCCAGCGTGTACTCAGGCTTGTTACTTGAGCTAGTTGAAACTCAACACAATTTATAAGGAGGTTGACATAAGTGTCTTTTCAAATTCTTGATACCTGAAAATCCTGAAGCCACACAGCAAACTGTTCAGAACAAAAGTACAGCTAGTGAAAATATAAGAATCTCTTCCTGTGCGAAATGTTGACATAAATATAACATCTTCACATTTTCCAGATACTTTCTACATTTCTTCCAGGCAGGAAGTAGTAAAACAGTGGCTAGGAGGTTCTTTCTCCCTTCTCTCTGCTCCACTTTACTCACCAGTTTTCAGAAGTGTCCACATGCAAATAGCTTTTTTTAAAAAAAACGGGGTTTTTTTCAGAGTTTTTATCTCCTTTTCCAAAGGAAATTAAAGAGGAAAATAGGAAAGGGAAAAAAAAAAAAAAAAGGAGGAATGGAAAAAAGACCAACTCTGTTCAAAACAACATACAACATACTTTTCCTGTTCACAAAAAGCCACTGAGCTTTGCATGGTTGCCATGTATTTACACAAATCAGCTTCAGTCCCCTCAAAATTTGGCTAGTGTTCAGCAATTGGGTCACAGCTCTTAGCCAAGCTAGTCTGGAGGGAAAGGGGCGGTGGGTCTAGATGCCCTGCAGGGCCTAATGCAGCCGAGCTGCTCAGAGGGGCAGGGAACAGGCTGCTGCTGCTGCAGTGTCCTGCCTGACCCCCATCGTGCGATGAAGCACTCGCTGCCCTAACGGAGGTGTGGAGAGGGGAAATGCAAACACTCCTTTGATTAAAAAAACCCAAGCATGTTTCCTTTCGTATGACAGTAGAGGTGGGGTCCATATCCCATTCCTACTTTCTATCTGCTCAAGAGGTCCTTTCCAGAATAACAGCATAGGCAGGACTCCTCAGATCCTAATTCAGGTTCATACTGCAGCAAAATCCAGGTGGTAATGATTAAAACACAGAAAGTCCTTGTAAAACACAATTCACCTGAAGAAAGGCCATACCCCAAAATCCAGCTGCTTCCACTGGACAGTAGCAGAAGCAAAGCATCCCAGGCTTTAGAGTCCAAATGTCCTTTCCCACTTCATTCCAGCTGCTGTGTATTTTGGAATAACAGGAGTCCATTTGGCACAGGACTGGCAGGATCTGTTCCAGAACGATGGGAAATGGGAATAGAAAAGGTGCTGCAGGTCAGGATGGAGGTACGTTTGCAATGTTGATGTTTGCACAGTGCTTGCCAGTGCTATGCCTGTTTTAAGCCACTAACATTAATCATTCACTAAACTCACTTGAAAAAATTACAAATAAAAATAATTAAATGGTGCCAAGGCTTTGTATTTTTATACCACAAGCTTTGACCTTCAAGTGCATATTACATGCAGACCATGCCTGCTTAAATAAAGTTCTGTAGCAGACAGAACATCTGTTAGGTCTATTTTATATTCATGTTTAAGATGGGATTAGTCTCTAGGCTTTGTCAAACAATGAAGAAAAACAAAAGAGGAGAAAGAAATTAAAATCTTAATTCCCCTTTGATTTTGTGAAACAATTTGAATTTAAGATAATTAGTATAAATGCTTATAGGAAATTCTGTAGGATCCTTGCCTGAAATCTTCCAACCTTTCAGAGATTAACAATGCATCTATAGCATAAAGCCTTTTGGAAATGCAGTGTGTGTACAACTCTGAAGAATTACGAGAAAAGTTACTTTTAAGTCCAAGTGCTTATGTGGTGTTAACTGCTACAGCTATGTTGGAGGTAACCTTGTTAGACTCATTTTACACCAGACTAGGAGCTGTCACCAGCTAAAATGTTTTCTGTGTTTTCCTCTCGTGTGCAGAAAGCATTATTTTCTAAAAGTCACTGTAATCAGCAGTGATGCCAGGCTAGAGCCCTCCTTGTTTTAACGTAATAGCCTCTCCACTATCATCACTTCAAAATGCTACTTGGTGCCAGAACATCCCCTTTTGAAGGCTTCACGTGACTGAAGACCTTCGGCAGAAGAGTATCTGATCTCTCGGCAGGTGTTTCAGCCCAGTGAACACTTCAAAGCTGGTTGCAGGAAAACTGAGTGACATCTGAGTCACTGAGCATCACTCAGAGCCCACCCGCAGGTGACCGAAGCTTGGGTCAGAAGCTGAGGAGATTAGGCACTAGGTAAATTGCACAGGCACCACAGACTATGTGTCTGTAAGCAGGACTGGGAGGGAGGACAGTATGGGTTGGCAATGTTGAGTTAAAAGGTAGCCCAAGCGAATACTCACAATTTGCCAGGAAAGGCACTAAATATCAAAAGCATGAGACTGGAAAAAAGGCCTCAGAGAGAGAGACGTAGAGGTAAGAACAACTGCACCCAGCTGAGTGGGGACCTCGTCAAGGAGCCCGGAGTCAACCCAGAGAGCTGGAAGGACAGGAGGAGTGAGCCATCCACAAGCCATAGATGAATGAAAGGGTGAAGTATGGCTTGAATAGTGGTTATCCATCAACCCCAGTGTGACTCCTTTTCCCATCAAACTGGGGACCATCTCCATTTCAGCTCTACAGGCTAGGCAGGGTTGCTGTGCAAGGTTCCGAGTTTACTAAGCTATGGGATATTGAGAAAAGAGCACAAAGCAGGAATGAAAAGAAAGCTATTATTTAAAACCATAGGCAAATGATACAGGCATCCACCTTACTACACCCCAAGAGGCAGCACCAGTTCCTGGACAAGCACAGATCTACAAATCAGAAGATATTTTCACTCGCATAATCTTTTGCACGGCAGGACTTACTGCTTCTGCTGCACACAGAGCACCTGAGTCAAGATCTTTTCCAAGATCTCTTCTCCCTACTGAAAACCAGACTGGATATTCCCCAGTAATGGCTTTTACAGCAAGCACATGACAGCCAATTTGGAGAGATCACTTCACTAGTGGGGAAACAGATGGGAGTGAGCAATTATGAACAGAGAAATACTGCACGTAGATAAATATCAACTGATAGGATGACACCAGCAGAGCTCTCATAAGAGTGAATCGTGCCCCTTTGCCTTCTAGAAGGTGTTGCAAAGGTTCATAAAATAGTGGGTAAAGGGGATGTGGTGGGTGCAAATTATTTGTAATTTCAAAGGGCTTTTAACAGACTCTCTCCCTGGAGATTATCAAAGGGAACAAATAACCATAGGATGAAGAGCCATGTTGTGTTAAGGATTAAACCCCAGTTAAATAATAGGAAACAAACAGTTATAACTAATGGGGTTTTCTCAGAATAAAGAGCAGTTAATAACAGGACACCCCACAAAGCATTACAAAAACTATTATGGTTCAATATAGTTATTAATAAAGAAGGAGCAGGACTGTGGGGTCACAGCATATGCCTGGGACAAGAATAACCTGGGACCTTTTCTGCTGCCTTTTTTTTGTCCCCCAAAGCCCCCCGTGAAGTCAATGGGAAAGCGTGATCATGGCTCATAAAAAACAGTTCCCACTCTCAGACCTCTGCAAATAGCTAGTCATACTGGGACAGGCTGTAAATCAGTAAAAGGAGCTCCTGAACACTGCTGCTCTAATAGCTAACAGCTTATCTGTATTTCAAAATATCTCTGGCTAGATAGTGATAAATGGGGTGTCATGGTTGCTTGGGAAAGCATAGCTGAGATGTTATAAACCACAGTGTGAACTTTACGTCAACACACATGATGCAATAATTGGACGCAACTAACTTTGATCAATGATTAAACTTAACATAGGAAAAGTTAGATCTTGGGGGGTTTGTTTGTTTGCTTTTCAATGCATGAGGAATTGATTATTTAAATTGCAAAGAATTGTTTCTCTTTTCTGATCCCACTGACAATGGCAAGGCAGTGCTCTGCAGGGCTTTTGTAACCAGATACTTCACAGTGATTCTCGTCTAGCACTTTAGGCAATTGATTTTTTACTTTCCTTTCACATACCTAAAGCTCCTTTGAAGGCACCAGCCTCCCTTATTCCCTCCTCCTGCTATTCCCAACCTTCTGCCTTAGAGAGACTGAAAAGCTAGAACAGCTGCTTGCTGTTATAAGTTTTCATGCACACTAATTTTAGTGTAGAAAGAGCAAAGTAGCTGGGCAAGACAAGCTAGGCATGACCTCAGATGTCACAGGCCCTGTCAAGAATAACACCAAAGAAATGTGGTTGTTTCCGCACGTCAACCCCTACACGTACAATCGCAGATGGAAGAGCACCAAGAGGAAGAATTCAACCCACATCCAGTCTGAAAACTAATCTAAATTAGAAGCAGGGAAATATATCAGTCTATAACTAAGAGAAAAACCAGTGGGTCACAGCCTTCTGATATCATCGGCAAAAGGAAACGAAAGAATTTTAACAGGAAGATTCCCAGAAGCACTTACTGGTGCCTAATTCCTGTTTACATCAGTGATAAAAACATCAGATCCCACCAACCATTTCTAATATCTTGCCCTTGGGATATCATTTATAATGTCCTTGTTATTTAGAAACAACACTTCCTAGAGAAAATACAGCCCATTTAAACCCACAAGTCTGGGTCAACAGTCAGTGTAAATCATTATTGCTTCACTATTGTTCTAACGCACAGCATCTGAAAATGGTGAAAAATTCATGGTTTTGAAGCATTTTATATGTCATTCTATAAAACAAGGGATAATTCCAGTCTAATTAAGTCAAGAAAAGAATGTTTGTAAAATTTGACTACATGATTCAGAATAATAGAGATAGCAGTATATTCCTATACATGGCTGTCTTGGCTTTAGTGCATTTTTTTGAATCAGATTATGCTATTTTTGACAGTTATCAATTTTGAATGAAAGAGAAATGGCTTTAGCTTGGAGTGCCTACAAATGACTGCTTATACTTTTCTGTTGATTTTTTATTATTATTTGAACAGCTACAGAGAAAAAGAAATTATGATAGTTTGAATTCTGGAATGCTAGCCAGAGATTATATTATTAGCTGTGCAAATAGGCTTATGATACTTAAACAGTAGCAGTACAAAAAGAAAAAAGTTGTTCTCTTTGCAGAATCTTTTAAATCTTAAATTTAAAAATGTACAGCACCAATGGTGAAATCAACTTTAATTGACTCTCCTATCTTATCTCTTGCTTTCCAACCAACTGTTGGAAATAAGTTAGATTGAAAAACAAAAGATATCCACAAGAAAATATAGATTCTGGGAATTATATGATAAGATTCTTTTTTTAACCTTTCAGCAGAAAGTTGTAACAGCAAAGCTTTCCTTTCCACGTCATGCTATATATTGCTGCTGCTGCTAGCCTCAGTTAGTCCAATTACAAATGTTGGGCTGTTGTACTAAATAAGAATCTGGCCTTCACATTAATGATTTATTCACATCGCTTCACTAACCAAGCAACCATTACATATACACAAATCAGCAGAAGGGTCATGCAGAATTAGGAAATGTTTTCTATTGATCAAAACAAAGCAAGCCAAGGTAATTCCAGAATAAATTACCAAGAATGTGCTGCGTTCTCCATAAGCACTGATCTTCACCTCTATTCAGAAAAGTTGAAAGGTTCATTCCTTCAGTTTACCTAAAATATTTTAAACATGAAAGACTCTGCAAGATGTTAGCAAAGAAAAGCTCCTTTCTGTGGGGGTGGATTTAAGTAACTACTATTTCCCGACCAGTTACATTGAAATGGGAAGCTGAAACTGTCTAAAGAAGTAGCTGCAATAGCCCAGGAATATAAAACTGAAATAGCTATTGGAAAGACAGAAAAAATTTAGGAACTGGAGTTGGAGGTATTAAAAATTCATAGGCTCCAGCACTTTAACTCTGATGCATTTGAAGCACTGAAACAGTTAAGGTATTTCACCGAGGCACAAAATAACCTCATTATCATTTCTAATACAGATCAATACTCAACATTGCCCTTTGAAAAACACAGCGCTTGCTGGTCCGCTCATTTATTGTGATCCTTGCATTAGCTCACTAACATTAAAGCTTTCACATAAGCCCTTTGCTAGCTTCTGAAACATGCCTCTTCTGCCCCTATTTGATCAGCATATTCCTGTATCAAATTGTAAGGAAAAGTATAATGCAAATCACTGTCCAACATATCGATTATTTTTTTTCTTTTCTCCTTGTGACATTTTGTCAGGTGGGTTTCTCTGCTCCTTGGGGCTGCCTGGTGGCATTAGAGGGCTGCTCCAGTCAAGACTAATGGCACAGGCTCCGTCCCAGGTGGACGCCGGGTATTGTTTGAAGTAACTGATTGGTGTGAGAGCCCTCTAGCTCCCTCTCCCCAGCATGTGGTCCAAAGCACAACATATGCTTCCTGCTTGCTAGATTTGTCTCCAATAATAAAAACAGGATTTCTTTTCAATTTTAGTCTTGTGCCCAATTTATCAAGCAAAATAACATCAAGGCTTCAAAAGGCTTGGTCGGTAATCTGGTTCTGCATTGGATTAGTGGGAAGAGGTGTAACAGTGAATAGAGAATTACCAAGATAATATCTTTTGCTGCACCATGAAAGAAAAAAAATGTGTGTACGTGTATGTGGGGTGGGTGTGCGTGTGAATTCTGACCCATTATTAGGGCTTCTCCTGCACAGAGCTGGGAATTGCAACGTGCAGCTCTCTAAAGTGAGTCAAAAAAAATAATAACACAGGGGGAGGAGAACCGAAGCCACAGTAATACTGAGATTCTGATATTTGTTCTTTTCATTGTAAATGCTGATAAAATACATTAGCTCCCTGGGGACTTGGGGGATGCAATTGTTTCGTGATGTTTCATTCATGCTGCTATAGGTCTTTAAACATGGAACGGGAAGGAAAAGGGGCCCAGCTTTCTTGCTGGTTTTTGTTTGTTGTTTTTTGTTTGTTGCTTTTTTTTTCTTTAGAAGGTTGAACCATGAGAATAAAACTCCACCCTCTCAATTAACACAATAGCACAATTTAAAGAATCTTGTCATTGTTTGCTAAAATGGTAATGAACAGTGCTACAGATAAATTTAGTGCTCCTCCTGACACTACATTATAATAAATAAGATAAGGCAATAATGGAAAGAGACAACTTAATCATATTAGAATATAGCATGCAAAATATTTAACTAAGATTTTCTTGTGAAAAACAGATTAGACATATTAAAAGCTATTGTTTGGTAGAAGCAGTTAAGATTTACATAACTAACACAAGATGTATTCTCTTTCAACAAAGACTTTGATTTGTCTAGAAATCTCTCTAAATACTTTGTATTTAGATCAGAAAAAAAAAAAGAAAATAATTTGTCTTTATTGACAGAATAAATCTGGGACCAATTAGACTTCTTTTTCTTCTAGTAGAGCATGCAATTAAATGTATTGCTTTAGGGGAAGTTTTAATGCCGGTTGCACGTTAGGTGAGGTAATGCCAAGCCAAACACTTTACAAGCTGTTCTAGGAACAGGCTGACTTCACAGCCACTCAGCTGCAAGAATAGCTCAGTCTTCCCATGCAGCCGCTTTTGACTGACTGAAACCTGGAACTGGCCCTAGACATTCAGTAAGCTTAATTTTAGCGTGCAAAGATACCAGACATAACTCCTGCAGAGTATCAGGATATTCAGCGATTTATGCTGTCTTTCACCATATGATCTGTCTCTGTTTGAATGTCTAATTTACTCTGTATCAATCATCCTGCATGATAAAACTTTGCCTTCCCTATTGTTCTTATAAAGAGAACTGATCCATGCATGCCCATGCGGAACGTACTTTCAAAATGGCTCCATTTAAATGGAGATTTGGACTTTCTGCACAAAAGGACTTGGAAAGTCTTTGCTAAGAAATACTAATACGGGATTATATTCTACTTCATACTTTTCTCTCACAGATGAGAGGTTTTCCTTGTTTTTCTTAGGGATTTTCTCAACTGCATCTGATAAAGAAATGACTGCCAGGTAAATGGGGAAAGTCTTAACTTTGAGCCCATCCATTTTCTGTCAAGTGAGCGCAAATATCTGAAAGCTCCAGGATTAACGTTCCTCTCAAGAAACACTTCATCTTATTGTAAGACTGAGGATAAACACTAGGCTGTTTGAGAAACTATGGTGATGCTATTGCTAAGTTTCAGAAAAAGTCCAGAAAAAGTCCAAAGGCTGGATGCCTTCCCAATTTAGCAGCAGGGGATTCCAAAAGAGGAGCTTCTCCTGAACACAGCACTAAGCAAAGCAACATACAGCTACTGTTTTGGGCCACGGTAAGGAGAGAGAGCAGAGCTGACAGGACAGGATCCAGCTTATCATGAGGCAAAACAGTCCAGTCTGTCATGAGGTAATACAGAGATACAGGTGGATACGAATGGGGTTGCGATTGCAAAAGGCTCAATATTGTGTAGCCCCATATGTGTCTTGCAAAGTGAAATAATGTGATTAGATTTCTGTACTATACCGATAGCTGCAGTTCATACCAACATATCTTCTGGGAAAGGCAGGCAAAAAGTACAAATTTGCAGATGCACAATCAGATGGGAATACCACACACTGAATACAAATATTCTGCTTTGTCTGCTTTGTTTACATTAAAAACACCAAAACAAAACAAAAAAAACAACCCACCGAGTAAACATTACAGTGGCTGAGTTTTGATGACACCATGTGATCTATATACAAGTTATGCTCAGGGAAAGGATGTTTATCCCATTCATCTCAAATGCAATACAGTAATATCCAGTAAGACAACCCAGTCTAAAGCAAGAGCAGTGCTCTTGGCTTTTATGTCTCCTCAATTCATACATGCATCATGCAGAATCATGCATCAGAGATAGGGTCAGAGAGAAATTTTATGGGGGCAACGTGATTTATTTGTTCATTTACCATGAAATCTAGAGTATTATGTTAAAAACTATGGGATATAGCAACTCCACTGGAAACAATTACCGCTGCATGATATGCGATATGCATTATATTTAGTTAATGTAATTATTTGTTCCTGAGCATCACCAAGGAGAGAAAGACTGATCCCTGCATGAAGAAATTTATGGTACAACAGCTACTTTCTAAGATTCCCAGGCACATAAAGTTCCCACTAAGGACTATGTCCAATAACGTTCTACGTAGTTAGGATGCACTTAGGGATTCAACATGGTTTTATTACAAGCTGTAATTCCAGGAATAAGAGTTCTTTTGTGAAGTCTTACAGGCACTACAGGTTTATATTACTTAATAGTCAGAATATTCCTGTGATAAATGGGCAAGAATCTATTTACTCTATAGCTTCTTAAAAGCATGGTTTAATCACAAGAAAAACATATTAATTGCTCTGTTTGCATGTCCACACCTTCCTCTTTGTACCACAGGAACTGCAGAAATGAGAAAATTCAGCTTGTAGAATGAAAAATTTCAACAAAGTGAAAAAAACAAAAAATATTTAACACAATAAATAAACAAAATCTGTGGCCTGAGGGAACTAAGGAAAGAATGGGTGTTGTTCTAAGTTTGTTCTAGTCACTCTTACATAGTACTTGACACTATGATGATTCACAATAATCAATTATCTTTTGAAATGAATAGGCCATCCTGAAGAAAAGTAAGGATGTGTACATACTATGTGATAAGAAAGGAAATAATTTATGCTATTCCACTTTTTCAGGCAGGTGCGTTTGCTTGTACATTGTATGAATCTTGCTTTAGAACAGTTAATCTGTCAGTGGATGCCATTCTATAGATGAAGGTTAATAGAGATAATCCAGGTATCCCTCCAAAATCCTTGGACATTTGATGATATTTCTTTAAAATAAAAAAATTCTCTCCAAGTGCCAAGACTGCATTCTCTCTCGCACCCCCTCCAAAAATTTTTTTTAAAACATGAGGAAATATGTTATTTCGTTACACATACAAATCTTCTGCTACATCACAGAATTCATTAAACATTAAGAAGACAAAAAATATTCTTTCCACCATTTCAAATACTAATAAGCTTTCCTTAATTTCTCTGAGATAATATTAGTCAAAAAAAATGGAATATAAATGTTAATAAGACAACTGATGTCTCGAAAGCTTTGTTAAACACAATAGCCTGGGAAATTATAATTTATTTTAGATTTGATGAATCTGGTGAACACAAGCACACTAGGGAGAAGTTGCAGGCTTTAACTTGCAAACCACATGGCAATATTTTGAGTCTGCCTCATCCTTTAAAGGCACGTCCTTCTTTATGTGCAGTGGAAATATTTCCCCAAAGCTTTGCTAATCACAAGAAACATTGAAATTACCGATTTAAATGGTCTAAAGAAAGGCTGTCATTGCATAAGTGAGACAGTTCAGCAAGTCTTCCTCCATTACTCTGCTAGTCTTACTCCATCTGCTCTGTAACTCCTTCAGGACTAGGCTGTGTGACTCCAGTCAGGGGGTGAGGAGTGGGCTTGGCACCAGCCTGGAAAAAAAATAAGAGCAAGGAGAGTCCTCCTCATCTCTGAGAAAGGGAATACATCTCAGAGCTAGTTTTTCAGTTTTTCTTAATTTGAAAGATATTTTGCTGAGACAGACAAAAATATTTCTTCTTGCCCTCCACAAAAGCAGAATCTGAAATCATTGACTCAAAGCATCAGTTTTCTACAGCCTCTCAGATATGTTTTTAAGATACTGGAATGTTTTACAAGGCTATCAGCAAAACGAATAGATCTACTAATGGAAAAAAAAACCCAGAAACAAAACCAGGCCTCTTTAATAACTGGTTATTCTTCCAGCTCTGCCTACAGGATGGCTAGGGTCTTCTCTTTGCTACAGTGGGCAAACTGCAGCTGAGACTGGTTTGAGAATGGGTAATGGGAATTACAACCAAGTGCAGATCTTTAATGGATGCCACCTGTTTCCAGCTCTAAGGGAATCAAAAGATACAGTGTTAGGGCTCCATCTGCATTCAATATTTTTGGGGTTTTGGATGCCTGGTACAACAATATCATGCCAAAGGATCCTGGCACCACTGTCTTGCCTTCTTCAAAACCCATGGACCATAACAATCTGTATGAAATTATGAAATGAATGTGGAAATCAGTTATCCCTGTCATACAAAAAGCTGCTGTTTCTATGCACTGTAGCATGAAGAAGTAGGGTATAGTATGAGATTTGGGCCACCAGAAATCCCTAAAACTTGGACTTCAGTATAAATCAGGAGCTAATGTTTCTGACTGTGCCTGTGTGCATAAGCATTTTAATTCTGGACGACAGATTTCCCTGCATATCTAAACACAGGTATTTTCATGCACTGGGAAAGAAAACTAGATCCAAGCAGCTAGATGCTTTAGTTTAGCCTAATAAGCATGACAATTCAGAGATAAAGTAGGGAGGTGAGTAGATAAACCCTTAGAAGTTCCTGATCCACTGGGCATGCTTAGACCAAACTTAGCAAATATTGGCAGTGCCATGTTCAACACAAAGCTCTGTATCTCAACAGTGATTATGTCTCTTCATTTTTTTCTCAGAAGATTCTTTACATTCAAAATGCGTGAGCAGGCCCAGGTGCTGTGGCTGGAAAACACTACTTCTTTTCCTGAATGTTCTCACCAAAATGCCCTCCAAAAACTGCCTACAGAAACAGACTCTGTTGCTTCCTCTCACTCTTGAACTCTTTTTTGCACAGCTTCAAAAGGATGGGCAGAGGTTGGCCACTTCACAACCAGGTCTATAAAGTGGTAAATGGAGTCCTCTCCGTGGAGGCGAGGCCCTTTTCATGGTGGCAAATGAACTACACGAAGACTCTACTGAGTAACTGCGTTAAATACCAAGCTACCTGCAAAGGTTGTTTTCCTTTACTGACAGTACAAGGAGCATCAAATGCCTAACACAGGCTCCAAAATTTTCTTCCTAGGGACAGGGAGGTCAGAGAGGAGTCTGTCTGTCTAGTAATTTTCCACTGAAACAGTCATGGTGACTGTCCCTTGAACATCACAATTTGATTTCTGCAAGCAGGCATGACACAAACTGGTCTAAAGCCTGAAGAAATGTGGCTGGCACCAATCAATTCACTATCCTTTAATCAGATCTTATTTGTTTCTCCGAAAAGGAGCATATATTTTAAGTTATGATGCATGGATGTATCTGCACTCATAAAGGTGTATAATCAAAGCAAAGCCAGAGTTAGCTAATCCACCTCACAGAAGCTGCAGTAAACCTGTCAGTCATAAGATGCACCAGCTATAGCTACAAGGGATAACAAATGTGAATTAACAGCCAAATGCTTCAGCTCACTGGTGTGGTGCCAAAGTATGATCCACAGCTAATTCCATGGTTTTTCAAAGTTAATATATGGGGGAAAGGTTGTGGACTGGGACGTAGGGGGATTTGAAAGAGATTGAGAAACACATACGGAATTTTACTGAGTCCTGATCAGAGAGGCAGTGCCAACACTTTATGTCAAAATTACAGAGGGCAAAATAGATTTGGGGCTACGCTGAAGGAACGTGATTGATGAGCACAAATACGAGAAGCTAGAATAACACAGTGAGGTCAGAGGAAGTCTTTGCAATGACTCCAGTGAGGCCTGGATCAGTTAGCAACTATATAGTTGCGTCCACCACAGTGCTAATCAACAGTTGTTTATTTTTATCTACATCTAAAGCCTTAATTTATATTAAACAAATGCCACTTAAAACTACTCCAAAAACAGAGAGAAGCCAAAGGAACTAAAAAAAACACATTGCAGATAAATATGCCAAATTATTTCCAGGTGGAGTTGATGCATCCTTTGATACATGACAAGAAAAGTAATCATTATGAGGCAGAGAAAAATAGAAGAAAAGATGCTGAAGACCTTAGGATCTTCCCAGACTGAAGTATCATCAAAGGAAGGAACATGCTGGAGCAGAAATCAGAATGGAGCTGTGTGAAATTAATAGCATAATCATACCTACAACATTATTGTCTGCGAGCCCTGACCAAGAACAGAGCTCTACCTTTTCAGAATTGTACAAAGAGACCGTGATTCTATCCCAGTAGTTTGTCATTCAGTTAGACAAAGCAAAAGGAAAAAGGAAATAAAATTTTATCTTCATTTTGAAAAGGGGAACTCTCTAGAATTTCTTTGAGTTTGCCATAGATGAGACATGAAGTTTGCAGAGAAGCTGGGATTTAACCCCTTTTACATTCCTCACTTTCTCACAAAGCATTCCTCCTTCTCAGATACATGTTCAAAGTCAGAGTTCTGGTGGAAACAGAATTATAGGAACGGAAAGGACTGCAGAAGGATCACAGAATATTTTTGTTAGATGCACATCCTCCTCATAAGCTTATTACAATACTCATAGTATTACTGTTCAAAAGTTGTTTCTAATGTGTAGCCTTAATTTTCCTTACTTACTTCCTTATTCAGTTCAAGAGCATCAGTTCTTGTTTATTTCTATCAAACAAGGAGAAAAGATGATTTCCTTTCTCCCTCCAGCAGAAGGGGTTTTATGTATTTGAAGACTATTAGCCTATTCCCCTTAGACTTCTCTTCTATAGACTAAACAATCCCTATTCATTCAATTTTTCATCATACTGTCTAGATTGCTAATTGCTGGTTTCTGGACTTCTTCCAGTTTATCCTCTTTTTGCTTGTAGCACAGAGCACAAAACTGAACAAAGTACCCAAGCTAAGGCCAGCCAAGCGCACCTCCAGGCAGCAAACAAAACCACTCAATTCCCTTTCATAGCGGAGGAAGCTGCGCCATGTTCTTGCTCTTAAAGAAAGTTAGGAAACGAGCTAGAGTTTTAAAGTCAGCGTTTCTTGCCCAGCTTGCCTGCCTTTGGCACAGGTCAAAGAGCAACTTGCAACAAGCTAGATTTAAAGCCAACCCCAACAGCTTCACTAAGAGGTAAAGCTTAGTACCATGGAGAGCCATGTTCCTTCCAGCACCCTGAAATAGCTGCATGGTAGCCCATTGTGCTGTGTAAAGGTGCCAGCATTTCGGCGTTGGTCTACGATCTCTGCAGTACACTTCGGTTTATGAGCTTTAGTAACCCAAAGCTGATACAAAACTGATGGAGAGAGGGGAAAGTGAACAAGAGGCAAAATCTTGTGCTGGGTTCAGGGAGAAGCTGCAACATTCAAGCATATCGCTTTAATGTCACTGGTAACTCCCAAGCCTCGTTTGTCATATGTTAAATATTGTATGTTAAATATTGCTCATTTTCAAGAAACAAAACAACATTAATGGGCTAGCACAACTTCAAAGCTCTTAGTCAGAATCTATTAGTACATGTTCATGTCCCCCTAAGAATGCGTGCATGGAAGATATGTACATGTTTTATTTCATTGAAATTTTATCACATTTTAAAATTGTTGAGCAATGAAATGCACAGAGGCTGTGTAACCTACATGGAGTATCTGAGTATTTAAAATGTCTGTCCATAAGTACTGCAGGGCCCAATCTTGCTGCCTTTTATTCACCCTAGAATCACAGACTAATTTGGCAAGGGACCTTTGGAGGTTATCTGACCCAGCCAGAGCAGGGCTAGCTTGGATCAGGTTGCTCAAGAGATCATCCAGTCAATTTTTTTAGCATCTCCAAGGATCGGGATTCCACAACCCCTGCCGCTTACTCAAAATTATTCCTGTTGGTTTCAAAGGGTCTTGTTGGCTAAAATATTACTCAATATCCACAGCAGAATCTGAACACAACCCTAATATATTACAACCAGAGTCCTGGTCTGCAGCTGTGTCTCTGTGAATAACACAAGTTCACCTTTATTTTTAAGGGCCATATGATGAACTCTCTGCTCCCACAGTAGACATTTCAATGCAGTCAGTGGATCTCTTCTGGTAAGCCTGTGGCTGTTAACAGCAGCAAAACAGTCACACTTTGGCTTCTAATGGTTAAAGGAAAATATATAATGTGTGATGTAGCACACGGGAAAACCCAAAGAAGTAGTAAAACAGTCCTTTTCATTGTCATTTTAGAGGTAGTAAAAAGATAGCAAGGAAAGGATCAAAGAAAAGCCAGGTAAAACATACCTAGGCCACAATTAATAACAGTGATCTTGGAGAAGTACAATAATTCATAGTTCAAGTAATTTCAGAAATTGTCCCAACTTTACTACTTCTTTTTCTAATTTCCTCTCTATTCAGTGCTAGCAATCCTCATTGTTATCCCACTCCATACAGCAATTTTCATCAGCAGAGCTCAAAATACATTATAAAAGTGCTTATTAGCATAAGAGTTCCTCATTCAAAATCCACCAAGATCAATGAAAAGTACCTCTACTGATGTCTCCCAGCTTGTTTCAGTTCTGCTAACTAGCAAGGGATCTATTCTATCTAGCATCTGGAGGGTGTTAAATAGTCACCCATTGGCCAAGCATGAGAAAATTTACAGTTTGCAATATAATCTCACTGTCGATGGAACAATATGGAACAGCTCAGTGAATGTAAAAATAAGGCCAAGTGTATCAACAGCAGAAGAACTTTAATATTAAGGTCAATAGATATCTCTGTCTTTCACTGTTGTCATTCTAATGGTATACAAGTCTGTTCAGTATCTTCAAGACTAGGTCTGAAGGACAAGGCCAGGTCTGTTATTTAAGAATTCATCCACCTGAACTGGATCATATTCCAAAGGATTCATTAACTGAACAGCCCTGCTTTGACCCAGGAAAAACTGTACAGTGTTCACTAAATTTCACAGAAAGGGTCAATAGTCCCTGTAATGTAGAGGAGACATCCCAGTTATCAGAGGTCTCTTGTATCACCTGGCATTTTGACTACTTACAGAGCTTGCCACCAGCCTCAACTATGCACAGCTCTGAGCTTTCCTGTAACTTTCATCTTCTAAGCACTGTTCTCTGCTCTGCAGCAAACTTTATGGGCAATAAATGGCCAAGGTTTCCATTACCTGGAATTTGGTTCAATATTTAGAGATTTAGCCAGAAAGGCAGAAATATGAAGGGAAACTGTTGAAAAAAAAGTCAAGTGGATCAGTTCATTAAACGAGTCTCAGCCAGCCTCCAGGCAGTGTTCTAGCAGAAAAGGTATTATTCTTAGTCAATAGTCATCTTTTCCTGATGCTAGTTAAAAATGCCTTCTCATGTTCACATGCTGAGCAAAAAGCAAATAACTGCATGGATAACTAGGACAAACAGAAATCATGGATTTCTGTGTAAGACTAACTGCTTTGGTCAATTAGCACAAAAGTTAATTTGCACTAATCAGTCTGAGGTGAGGGGGGCATGAAATTAAGCTGACATGTTAATACTATGTTTTGTGGTGCTTCTTTTTTCCCCTTCCAGATGAAAGCATATATCTAAGTATCCCGAGTATTGTCAGCATTTTCAAACACTCTGCATGAACATAAAGTTCAGAAATGGAAAATATCTAAAAGATAGGTCTGCATGTATGCATAAGACTATTATGTTCAAGAGTACTAGGTTAACTAGCTGGCCTAAACAAAGTTGGCTAGAAAATAGGTTTATTAAAGTGAACTTTTTACTGGAAAACAAAATCAGGTACTTTTTAAACAAAAAGCTCTAGCAAATTAATCAATTAGAAAATTAATCTGGAGTTGAAATTATATTTTTATATAATTTCAGTGGTATAGAAATGTGAAACATTTCCATTTTTCTGGGTTTGCTTTTTTTCTTCACCAACCATTGCAAAGCTAAAGCAATACTTTTGTCCTTTTCTGCTGTAAATCTCTGTGTATAACAAAGTAGTAGATCACAATACAAATATATGGCTAGAAGCCTAAATGGCTCTTGTGGGCTTAAACAGAGCTTACAGATAGCTCAGTCCTCTGTATGGAGCAATGGGTAACAAAGCCAATGATGGAAGAAAACAAAACAGTGAGAATACCGTGCTTTCCCAGAAGGCACCATTTCCCTAGATTTTTCTTTTCTTGCTGTACCAGGCTGTTAAAAACTGTGTATCAATGCCACCAACCTGTAGCCAGTTCTCTGGACAATATAGGGAGAACAATCCCTGGTTTATTTGTAGACTTTCCCAATCTACTGAACATTAACATAAGCGACTCTTGACTGTGTTTTAGCCCGAGAATCAGGCTGGGCCCTACTGCTCTGTGAGGCTACTTACAAAACATGCACCCTCCTTGTTCTTTGCGGCTTGTCAGAAACCCTGGGAAGATGCAGTGAAAACCTTCTGTGTCTTCTGCTTTGACTCTGAACATGAATTCTCTCTGGCCCTGTTCATTTTGTTATTTTCTGTTTACCTCCACAAACATTACAGCACTGCATTTTACAAACTCATGAAAACTAAGCTGACTGCATGCCATCATTCATCAGCTCAGTATTGACTACGAATGGAATAAGATAACACAACATGGAACGCTATTTGTAGAAACCTATTTTCAATTTGCACATGCAAGTATCCACACTGGCTGTGACACTGTCCAGTCCAACAAAGGCAACAACACTATATGATCTATGTGACAAGTCATCTCTCTCTAATGAAGTGCTGAACCTGTCCTATCAACAAAACCAGATCTGTTTGATGCAGCTCCAACATCACTTCTATAATCATTTTCTATCATCAGCCTAAGTGAATATGTTCAAATAATGAGCATTGTTCAAGGAAATTGCTTTCTTCTTTTTGATATTTTTGAGGCAGAAAAGTGAGACTAGATTTATTGAACAGATGATTCCTACCTGGTGCATTATTTGTAGTACCTGAGTGCTACCTTTTTCTAATTAAATAGGTGAAATCTCAACTTGTCTGCAGTCTTCTGGCATCTGGCTAGTAATCATAATTTGATTCCTCTATAAATGTAACTATTTTTAACATCTATATTCTTTTCTTATGGCACATTTTAAAAATACACTTGTTTTTCTTCCTTCAGAGGCAGAGGAATAACTCTTCAGGCAGACCACAGGAACCTCTCTCCTTCAGCTCTTCTGAGCCCCCACGTTCATCAAAGAGCTTTAAAGTCTCAATCAAGCAGACTCGAACAATAGTCTGATCACTGGATGGAAACTGCCTCTTGTCTATTGCACAAAACATGGATCTTCACAAGCTACACCATCCTGGAATTCATTCTTATTGCAGACAGTTCAGAGGGGTTACTCCTGATTTACACCTCACACAAGTGAGATCAGAGCCAGGTCTTTTCTTCCAAGCTATTTTTATATTTAAGTAAAGGTTAATTCAGGCATAAAATTTTAAAAAATATATATTTTTAAGTATGCGGGAGTGAAAGGAATTCCCTGAGCACATACCCGCTTTTGAATAGCGGCACATGCTTCTTAAGGGGGAAGGTCTGTATGAATCTGTGCCATCGATGGCGACACTGCATTTTGAATCAACTCCCATTTTCCCCTTAATTGTTCTGTCAACCTGTTTGGGATCTCATCTACCTTCCTCATTACGGCCTTCAGAGGGAGGGCTCCTACCACACTGAGAGTCAAGAGCAGATCATGTCCCTCATTTAGACCCAGCACATCTTTCCACAACCCACTAATTGCATGGCAGCTCAGGCTCATTTGTCTTCCCAGATCGTTAAAATTCATCACCATGCTCTGTGAGCTCTCACTCCTGCCCTTGGATGGGCAGCTGTAGATTATTTAGCCAGACCAATCCCTAATGTTTTTAACTAGGAACTGACCCCAGCACCTGAGCACCTGCTGGGCTCTTAGTCTCTGTCATGTTAAAAGAGTGCACAGAAGGACCCTAGCCATCAAAAGCATCCTGCTGCATTACATTAAATATTGATAAAAAATATGCAAATTGTTTATTGATCTTCTCCAGGAAGGGCTGAGATAATGAGAGAGGGACTGTTTGAGATGATGCTTGGGTTTTTTAATTTTTTTTTTTTTTTTTTTTTTTACATTAGACTGTTGTTGATAGCTGAAGTTAATGAGGTCTTTCGGTTCACTCAGTATTTCAGACCTTACCACTGGTTTGAAGATAAAAGAGATCAATGCACCCTTATTGTGCATCACTGCCAGCAAGTGCCCTGAAAAGGGCAGGAGTATTTGTACAGGTGCAGTGCCAGCACTCCTCACTAACTTTACCTGGACTGCCCTGGTTAATATTATACTACTCTAAATTGTCTTATCCTTCATTGTATTTGTTTTCCAAGGCTGGTATATATCAGAAGTTGATGCTCACACTGTCTCCAAATTATTAGCAGCTCAGCATATAATTAATACCCAGAGACCAGTTGTTTTTTCTTTCCCCTTTGTTAAGAGCATTAACAGCATTGCATATGCTTCCTACCCTTTATGTGATTGACATGTGACAGCTTTTAGCTGTCTTTCTGTGCCTTCATCCTCATGGTGGAAATTTCTTCACATTCACATCCTTGGCTTTTTTTTTTTTCCTTTCTTTCTGTTCTCTCTCTTCCTCAAATTTTTGGGTGCTCTCTGATGCCTCAGGGGAGTAAGCAACAATAAACCCAAAGCAGCTGGACCAGAGCATTGCTACCCCCAGACCAACCATCCATTTGAAACCATAAATCTGTCACACCTGGTTTACCTGCAGGATGTTGCTTCTGCACTTCTTTCAAGCCTAATTCCAGACAAAAATGCTGTGGATGTGGCCGCAAGAAGTCTCCCTCTGCAATTGGGCCCCCGTTAAACAAATTCCTGGAGTGTCTGCATCTTGTCTAGGAAACAGGGAGAGGCAGGTCATGAGGGTTTGCCAACGCAGAGTCCAGCCTGCAATGACTGTCATTCCAGACTGGTATTGATTTGAAACAGAGCCTCCCTTCCCAAAGCAGCCAAAGAATAAGCTTCAAATTCTCACCATAATTATTTAAATTTCCATAGGATTTGGATGAGCCTGTCTAGGTGGAGATTGGCACTGTGTTAGGAGCTGCACAAAACCATATTAAGCTACAAAATCATATTAAGCTACATCTTTGCCCTAAAAAGCTTACTGTTCTTAGATGAACAGTCCAGATACAATGTGATCTGAATGAGAGAGAGTAACTGTTTGGTAGCAGGGAAAGATCTCAGATTTCTCCTTTGCCACATGGTCCAACCATGTACCACCCTGAGCAGTGCCCAGGAGACAGGGAGGAACAGGGCTACAACTTCTTCGCCTTTCTTTTTTTTCCCCTTAATAACCTGTAGCTGACAACACAGAAACAGAATGAGAAAGCAAGAAAAGGCATGGAGAAGTAGCAAGACTTGCTGCAAATTACAACTGATTAGTGGCAAGACTGCAAGCACAACCCAAATCTCATGGGTTCCAGTCTGCTGCTGTGGTCCCTGGGCCACCAGTGTCGGCATGGGTAGTTATGCAGGTATCCTGACCTGTACTTCTGAAAGCAACAGCCTATTTTGTTGATGTTACCAATTGGTTTTGTCACAAAAAGGTATGTCCTAGGAAACGTATATCCAACAGAAGCAGACAGCAATAAATGGAAGTGGACAAATACTGTCAGCAAAATATCAGAGAGGGAACAACACCTGGGGATGATGCACCTAAATAGGATGGCCAGATAAAATCTTGGATCTCTCATGCCCAAATTCGGGTCCCTACTGTGTCAGTTTAAGAGTAATCTGGAATTTAAAACTTGGTTGTAGCTTGGTCCAGGGGCCTAATCCTGGATCTATTTGTGTTCTCAGTACTCCTGCCACATGCAAACACAACTTTACAAACACTACCAACTCTCCTAACAATCTGCAATGTGAAAACAAATACTTCAACACCATCATATTTCTGTTTAAATCTTCTAAAGATTTGGATATAGAATATCAACTATAAAACCTCAAGTATGCTATTCCTAGAAACAGTTACATCCCAGCACTGTTAGGAGAAAATCTAGGAGCAATTACTAAAGATATTCTAATTCATACACTGAATATATTCTCAGATTTTGTATTATTCTACATCAACTAAGACTACGGGAGAAAAGATTTTACTTGAGCTGTGCTTTCTCAAAGGAAAATACTCCACTGAGAGCTTGAAAAAGTTGGTTTTCCAGAACAAATCAGAAAAATAGAAATAAACAATTATTCAAAATTGGATGGAAGAACAACGTGATTGATGGACTATACTTCCCTGTGTACAATTTCAAGATTGATGCCATACTATTGTGTATGTCAGGATACAACAGACCTGAATTATTAATTGCTCTATGATTCCCATTCTCTGAATGATACACTCCCTCAGTGCTTCTCTGAATGTATATTCTGTACTTGTAAAATGAGAGCAAAAGCATCGTTGCATTCCCAGATAAACAGAAGTATTTTTAGGTTTGACAGTATTTCACTGCCCCCACCAACAGAAAGAACCAACCAATTTAAAATTTCTAAGCAGCAGGGAAAACATTTTTTCCCCTTCTCTTTCACACCAGAGTATTTAATTATGAATTTATGCAAACAAAAATTTCAGAGCTCTCACTGCTCCACCAGTCTCTTGCCCGAGGTGCTTTCAAGCCCACAACTGCAGAACAGAGGGGGCGGAGTAGAGCCCCAGCAGTTCAGACAATCAGCTTTCAAAGCATGTTACAGCCTGTTTAGATGCAGGGCCCTATTCATTTTCTAGGTTTCGGACAAGAGTCATTTGCTTGAACACTGCTTTCTTTTTTTTTTTTTAGAAAAAAGGCCATTTATTCAAAGAAATGAAAACATATGAAAACAAGAACAAAAGCTAAATGCAAGTGGGAGACAATAGAAGGAAGCTGTTAAATGTGACCAAGGAAATTGTATTTTCTTTCTCTGTTGGCTGTATCGGAACTGAAAACACAGACAAAGGACCTCTCAGTTACACTTCTGTAGACTGAGAATAAAGCCACTGAAGTCATGGTATCTTCATCTGTTAATGAACCCAGAATAGGCCCAAGATGTCTTTGTGTTTCTTTACCATACTAAACGTATTTGCAGTTCAAAACCCTGATTCACATTTAAGCAAAGGCCACTGTAAACATTTCTGGTGATGCAAACAGACCTCAAGGTAGGAGCAAACTATATTTACATCTATTGAATGACCACTTTGAACAGTGAGAGTGGCATAAAGCAGCCTTCATGTCGATAGAAATCAGATCTTAACTTCTGAAAGCAGAAGAATACAATGACCGCACTAATAGCTAGTAATGACTAATTTGTAAAACCATATGGTTTCAAATAAAATCTTCCACATAATATTCCAGTTTGTAGTTTAGCTTTACAGGTTTTTCAGGTGCTGGTCATACACCAAGCAACAGGCTCTACAGGAAATAAAGAGCACACCAGCTTCACTTCTACATCTGTTTGGGAGAGGTGACTCCATTTAAAAGAGGATTTCATCTCAGTTTGGAACAAAACCTTCAAACCTTCCAGAAAATAGACAAGCTCTGAACGTGTAATCCATGTCAGGCAGTCCCACCAGCTGCCCAAGTACCACCGACTCCAGCAGCGGTGGGAGCACTTCTCTGGCTATGCGAGAGCCACAGACCCGATGGACCCCAGACTATCTGCATGGTTGGAGTCATATGCTGGGAGCCTTGCACCAGCACCAGAGGTCCTACAACCACTGGAAACCTCTACTCTGAGACCGTCTCTCAGGAAGCCAATTCAAAACTAGGAGCCACAGGAATCCTAGGAAACGCAACTCACGGCAATCTGTCTAAAAAGCTGATAAGATCTATGAACTTGGGAGATTCCCAGAGCTTTGCCGATTTCTTAACTAGAAACAAGACAGCCTGAAAGGAGACTGGAAGCCCAGCTGCACCAGGGGCTACAGGATCAGCAGCTAGTAGTCTGGGCTTTCAGGCTCCCAAACCTTTTAGGAGCCTCTCTCTGAGACAGATATGATCTGCTATGGGTTAAGTATGAGAGCTAAGGAGCTGGTTCCCACAGTCTCCTTGGCACCCACTGGGCAGGCAAGCTAGCAGGAAAAGAAAAGTCATCAAAACTCTTCCTGTGCTCCTCCATCTCCATGGATTATTTTGGATTTGACAAACAGGAATTTTCTGGGAGGAAAGGATTCTCTTGGAAAACACCCTATTGAGCCCAAATTCCACTCACCTCCAGACACGCAGCTATCTCCAGCAAACACACAGTGTCAGATACACCTGAAAACAGGAATACACCCTACTGAAAATGCATTTCTTTCACAGGATTCCCACACTGCTAGAGAATTAGTGAGAAAACAAACCATATCTGACAGATATTAATCACATCACTTAATACACAAGCACCAGGTGTGCTGGAGATGAGATGGCAGAAGAATTGATACAGAATAAAATTAATTGTTTTCAACTCTGTTTTTCACACAAGAAAACTCTCGAGCATGTCTCCTAAATTTTTTTTATAATTATTAGTCGTTCTTTCATCAATGAATTGTAAGTTAATATTCTGAAGTCAGTCATTTGGAAAGAAAAAATAAAGGTATGTTCAGGAATGACAAAATGCTGGTCAAAGAAGAGCAGTAACGCCACTCCTGCAACCTACTTTGAAAAATTACCTAAAGCCCACAATTAAAGCTCTTGAGAACAGAGCAGAACATACCTAGCATCACCTTTAATAGCACTCCCATTTCAAACACTTTCTCATCTCACCCTAGCAGCCAAAAAGGAGCATTATCAATGTCGACCCATATCTGCAGGCTGTGTTTGGGTTACCAACAAGGATGTCAGAAGCCACAGCACAGGATCCAAGATGTCACACTTTAGCCCCCCCAAAAGCAGAAGATGCTTTGAAGTTGGTTTTCCAGTACTCCACTCTAAACAACCTAGCACAAATTAAAAAAAAAAAAAAATAAATTAAAAAAAAAGAGTTACTGTGTGAACATTCCTCCCCCCAAAGAGACCTTTGTTGACTCCCTGGCTGAGCACCAGCCCATCTGTTTGTTTTTGTATTTGCAGGTAAGCATGGCAACAGCCAGAGTGAGGTCACTGAAGAAACGTTTAGGTTAATGTAATCATTTCATCCCTTTGAAGTACAGCATGTCTTGCCAGCAAGGCCGCACACCAGAGAGGCAAGATATTTGTTTAAGAGCAAGGGACCTCGCTCTTCTCTTCATTTCTGCTTGTTTTGCACTAACACAGCTCAGTTTATTTCTCTGGCATTGTTTGAAGGAAATTTCTAGAGACAGACAGGAGGCCAGTGATGCCAAGACGCAATAAAATCTATACCATCATCACTGGTGATTGAAGAAGTGTGCATCGAGGAGAAAGAAGGCTCTATCACCTTCCCCAGTCACATCTGCCAAGAGGACGAGCATCTGGTTGATCCAATCCCTGACCTCCAACATCTCCAGATCAGCATCAGTTATACCATCCATGGTCACAAAGATAGAGTTGGCCCTTCCTGCCTTGGTCTCCAGCATCCACGCTGTGCTGGAAGACACTACTGCAGCACTGCCAGACCAAGCTTTACACTTCTGCAGTGCCGGGGTAGCACCCACTGCTCCCAGGGCAGCCTCCTGCCCGCAGGTACTCTACCACCCCACAGCCAGCAGGACCAGCGGCACAGGGAATTAGAAGAGATCTTTGTAGGACAGAGGAGCTGATTCAGGTGGGACCTCCTAGGAGCAGCAAGATGTGATCCCAGAGCTCTCTGAGCTAAACATGATCTGTTTACGGACAGATACAACTCTCATTGACACCAACAGGAGAAGAACTCACAGACTATGCAGGAAAACGGCGGATCCTACACTTCTTTCCTGGATTTCTGCTGTGCCCTTTGTCAGAGAGAAAGGCACATACACTTACACTTGTATCGCAGTGCTAGCAGGCTGTTTCAGCACTCAAAACGATGAAAGTAATGTACAGAGTCTTCATTGTACTGTCCAGAAGAAACATGTTATTTATTGACTGGAAAATGTAAAACTGAAGCATACCAGCCCTCTTAATACTGCAAGGACCTGATTCAATATCCACTGAAGTTTTTTTCATTGTCTTTAATAAGCTTTAATAATCCAGGTTCATAGAATTACTTCTTTATTAAATCAATGACAGAACTACAAGCTATTTTGCAATAGGACTGGTACTGTTATTTACGCAGGATACACATTTACTGCTAACCCCTTTCTTTTTCTCTCTTCCTCATCTTCTGTTATTTTTATATTTGTTTTCAATAGATCTTTTTTGTGCCTATAACTCTAGAATTCAACAAGTGAAAACACTAATTAGAATCAGATACTGAGATTTTAATGATAAGCATACAAATATTTCCTGTTTAATAAAAAGCAGATGAGCCTTAATTTGAAAAAAAAAAAAATATATAAGTCACATTAAAGGTCAAATCCTGACACAAACACCCCCTTCTTTACAGCCACTGATACAACCACCCGTGATTTTCAGTGGCATCCAGATTTAGGTCTAATGATCAAGCTGATAACCACACAAGAGAGGAAAATCAGGATCTGTACTGGAAATTCAAGCTGGCACTCTGACCTTAGCTCATGCTGTGGTGCTTTCTGAAAGGGAGGGGAAGGACTAGCTTTCTTCTCAACAGCATGAGTTCAGACAGAAGCTTCATCCCATATTTTCCTGTCCTTCTTTACATAGTTTTATTAAACATTGCTTAAATATGTTTTAAGGTGGTTAAATATTTAAAAAGGGGCAACTCTTTACATTAGGCAGAGTGCAATCAAAAGGCAGAGTGCAATCAAAATTATTCCATTTCAGAGGGACAATGCTTTTATCCATACAAAGTCTGCAAAGACTTGTCTTATAGGGAGAACTCGATACTTTTAAAGCAATTAAAAAAAAAAAAAAGGAAAAAGCCAGCTTGTATTGCCTGTTGGTTTATCCCCAATGATCCTTAAAATAACAGAAAATGTCTTTTTAAAATGCTCAATTTCCACCAGAAACCATGCCAATATGGAAAACAAAACATGAGCTCCTAATCTTGCAGGATCTGGAGATCTTGAATATATGTTTTACTTTGATATTTCCATGAGTTGCTTAAATGTATAATGCTGATGAGATTGTTTGTCTGATTTTAATGCAGGTAATGTACTCTGAGTTCAGTGATCCAAGAGAAAATTTCCCAGCAGGCCATACTTGACAAGCAGGTGTCACTCAATCATGCACGTTTTCACCTCCCTGAGAGGACAGATGGTCCCAGCCTACTTAGCAATTCCATCCTCTGTTGGCAGCCCCCTCTCCAATGCAGTGCCGTAATAAAGATGCTCTGAGATTTGTGTTAATCTGTGGTCTTTGGGGTAAACTGTAAACAAAGTGTGTAGAGTTATCGTTTCTCATTATGAGCTGGACCTCTTATCTTCTCCTCTGCCTATAGCGTATAGATATCTTTAATAGCCTATACCCCTGGACTCAGCTTTCATGGAGATTAGTTCCTATCATTTTAAGCACCACAGAATTACTTTGTCTGTAGAGACTTGACCTAATCTGTTTGAGGCTTTTACTATAAAGACAGCAAGACAGCCTTTTTTCTCCAAATTAGGGGAACAATGGTTTAAATTGGCAATAGCTCCTGTTGCTGAATTTTATGCATATGCATGTATTATACTTGCTGATTTCCTGCTCTGAGATAGAATAGGTAGTGTTATTCCTCTCGTCATTGTTCAGAAACAAGAAGAGCAAGGACAGGGAGGGGAGGGAATAAAAAATCCTTACATCTGAATACCATGTTGAGGGGGGTTATTTGTCGATTCTTTTTTCACTGCTGTGATACATTTCCACTGCATCCAATTTCCCCTGTGTAAAACAAAGATTATCTTCTCCTCACAATCTGACAAGTGCAGTAGGGAAAAAAGGCAGAGGGAGAGAGGGAACGTGTGCAAGAGTTCCCAGAGTCAAGTCTGGTGCCTCCTATAATTTGTGCCATTAGGGAATTTTCCAGGACTTTCTACATGCAGAAAGGAAAAAGAAGGTCAAAGGTTTAGAGTCCTCATAACACTACTCAAAATAAAGCCAGAGCTGCTTCCAGCACCGACATGTGCCACAGAATGAAGTTGGAAGGATATCACACTATTAAAATGAATTATCCAAATTCATGCCTCTATCACAATTTTAAGTCACTTAATCTCATCTTTCAGGTGTAACAGAGATTACATGAAAATCAGGGAGTATCATACTTTGGTTTTGGCTTGTGCCGGTCTCATAAAGGGGGTCTATGAAAGATTCACAGTGATTTTTAATGGGCTATGGATCCAGTCAGAGTGCTTGGATAGACAGAACTCAACTGATGTAAAAGGGAATTTTGTCCAGAGTTTGTCTCTGAGAAGAAGGAGGAAAATTTTCACCTGTTGAAGCTGATAGAAGGAATTAAATAAGATTTAAACGTGTGTCATTTCAGAAATTCTTGGATTTCTCATACTTAGTCACGAATCTTGGAATTCTTACCCAGTCCCGGAAAAGAGGAATACTTTACATGGTTTTGTCAAAGGCAACAATAAATACCAAATAGGAATTCAGAAGAATCAGCTAACACATAGCAGAGCTCATTAGATGACAGGGGAGATATCATGTCACCACAGGTCTCCAGGAAACATATTTTCTTGCTTTCTTAGTACCTACATAAGCACTACATTCCTCAGGAGGTAACAGACACTTGTAGACCTTTTGCAGACTAGTCCTTACTGACCAGCCACACGAGAGTGCTGGAAACAGCTATGAGGTAACCACCTAACTGACTTCATCCTCGTCACTGACTCCAAGCCATCAAAAGACTATCAAGTAAGATAGCAATGGAAACAGAAGATATTAAAAAAAAAATCAGATTAATAAAAGTCCTGTATTAAAGTTTGACTCAGTCCTGTGGTCAGCAGGACATTGTACACTCTGGTGCCTATCTTAGGAATTGAAAAATCTATGAAAGGCCTTTCCAGTGTGTGAACAAATTGCCCGGTTGTTATCTGTATTACAATAGTGCCCAGAGGCTTTAGTGGAGGTTGGGGATTCAAGAGCGCCAGCGATGTCCCGAGTATCACACTGGGCTGACGGCACATTGACGCAGGCACATCCAGCAGTTGCAGCCTAGCTCTGCCTGACTGGTAGGGCATGACCCAGATCAGGTCCCAAAGCTATGCAGGCACTTTAATTCCCATGCTAAAATATCCCACTTTCCCAGAGTTGCCCATTAGTCTGGGCTCAGCGATAGCTGCGGGGCTGCACAATCGGAGCTGGCTCACCCTCAGCTAGTGGGAGGGGAGGAGACAGGGCAACAGGCTTTACCTTTCCACGGCTGACTGTGGAAATGTGCCCTGAGACTGACGACATTGAGGTTTCTTTTCTAATTTCACTACTGGTCTCCTGGGTCACTCAGCAAACTATTGGCAATTCATTTTGCCTCCTCCCTTACAAGCAGAAATGACAGGGACTTCCTATGGATAAATTATGCTCCTTACCCTAGGATGCTCACCAAAGGTAAAGAATAAGAAATAGCACCAGAGTAGTGAGATATCAAGCATGCTGAGTATCAAGTCTCTTGCCTCTCAGCTCGGTACCCTGTAGTCACAAATCTGGTAGAGCAGTTCCCACGTGAACACTCACAGAGCTGCTGTGCCTGGTCCCTCCAGTGCCCATCTGCTTTGCCCACACAGCTCAGTGGTCTCCGGCTCTCAGGAGCTGCAGCACTATTTCCACAGACTGCTTAGGCATAATGTTCCTTTCTTATTTTTCCTTCCTAGAAATGGAGACTTGCTCTCTTACTACCTTAAACATCCAAGTCCACAAAGCATACCTGTACTTCGCAAACTCAAGCCACGTGAGTAGCCTGTGAGTATAATGTGGATAAACCACTTGAGTTTTCTCCTTCCTATCATTAGGAGAGCTCACAGGAAATGAGAAGTGAAGGACTCACAAGCCTAAACCACTTTAAGTTGTTGCCAAATATGTCTTTCACTGAAAAGAGGAAATTATTATAGGATTATTTCCTGTAAATTCAAACCACTGTCAAAGGAAATATGAACATAAGAGTGGCTACACCGGGTCACACCAAAGGTATGCCTAGACGTACTCTGTTTTGAGCAGTAGCCATAAGCAGATGCCCCAGTAAGAATAAGAACAAGACAAGTGGATGGGACACTCCTTCCTAAGAGTCTCCCACCTTCAGCTATTTCAGTTCAGGGATTTCCAAAACTGGAATAACAGAACAGAGAAGATGAAAACTGAAGCAAAACATAAATCCTAAAGTCAACAGATTCATCCTAATAAGATGAGGTAGTAAAATTTACTTTCAGATATATTTGAAAGGATATTCAGAGCTTAAAATTAGCAAAAGAGCTAGCATCCACTCAGTCTGTCCAAGCCATTATCTTCTCTATTTTATTTTATATTATTCAGCACTAGCAATAAAATCTGGTGACTTTTAAAAAATGTTGTAAGGGGAGTATAGCTGCATTTGAGAGGAAAGGACCATTTCCTTGTTCTGTATCTATCAGTGCTCACAACTAGAGAGCACCACAAGTGAGAAAGAATAATGCCATTTCAAAAGAAAGGTGAATGAAGCACGTCAGCAATAATGCACACGCAGAACTACACCTTCAGTAATAGGCATGCACTCTCTGGCTCTGACTTAGAAGCTGTATGTGTATGCCTGAGTATTAACATGCTCACACATGTACGTTTTCCTTGTGCAAAACCACTTTCCACCACTGAAAGAGGAAGGGCAAATATATCAATGATCCATTTTGCAGAGCAGCATTTTCTTTTCATCCATACACCCGAGGAACAGGGTACATCCCAGAGCAGTTATTTCCCTCCCCAGCTATCAGTCCTTTTTTCCATTCTGACCAGTACTTGATTCACCGAAGCATCCACTGACAGTAAAACCCAACTGTCTATGATCTTACTGTGGCAGGAGCAGAAGGAAGGAAGCAGTGCATGCAGTAATACGTTACTCGGTTGCATATGCTCTCTGTAGCTTGCACACAACCCTCCTCCTCTCCCCAGACCTCTCCTCAGGTTGTACCATGGCAGCGAGGAACCGGGCTGCCACCTAACACAGCTGGATTCAGTGACCACTGTAGAAGTGAAAAACATGTCTGTCTTCTCAAACTTACAACCTCCCTCTGCTTACTGGGAAAGAAACAGCTAAATTCTTCAACATGTTGGTGTTAAATACCCCCTTATGCCTGAGTCACCTGAGGACCATAATCTGGCCTATAAAACAGGCACAATAAAACCAATCAATTTAGAAGAAGTAAGAATCCTACAAGATGTTATTATCTTTAGGACTGGAATAGGACAATGCAAGCAAGTAAGAGGAACATGGCTCCTGCTGCTAAAAGACTGGAAGGGAAAAGAAAATCTAGATTATAAAAGCATTAGACAGTCAAGCAGAACTGTGTGTACACTGTTAAAGCTCCCAGGGACAAGTTGACCAGTTACTGCTAGTAGAAAGGATCAAGGTGAATAAGAGAAGCTTTAAGACACAAACTGAATAGCTGATACAGAAATCTGCTAGACCACAGGGAGATAAGAGACTCAGCTGTTGAATTTATTTGTGAAAAGTCATAGATGTCTAAGATGATGTATCCACAAAAGCAAAAGGGAATACACTATGTATTAAAGGCTCAGTCTAAAGGGAGAGTGTGGGAAGGACCAGCTTCTGGCTGTTACAAACACTCGTGGGCTCTCCAACCCCCGTACAGCATTGGAGGGATGAATCTGTAACTCTCAGAGATACCGAAACAGCCCCAAATCCAAGTTCTGTCCCTTACAAAGTAATGAAACAATTATGGAACAAGTCTTACTAGAATGAATGCAATACTATATATTACAGAGCTAGGCTTTATAGTTCTGTCAAAGTAGCAGTAAAAACACAATACTGCTGGTTAGTGAAGGAAACATTTAATCCCCCTGCTTACTGATCTCTTGGAAGACAAAAACTACATTATTTTGGATACTCATGATTACTTATGAATACTGGGAGTCTCTGAGCCTCAGCATAGCTCCATCCTTTGTCGGGTGGCAGAAAAGTAAGTTTCTGAGGCAGTCCTGCCTGCAAGGGGCAGGATCCTTCATGCAAGCGATTCCAGTGGTAGCTTCTTCCTCAGAGACCTCAGTCATCCTCGCTGCCTTGACCAAGGATAGCACAGTGCTCTCAGTCGGTGCTGAGCTTATTGACCAGATTCCTCACATACATGTGAACAATCATTGTGTATGGTACAACTGGCTGATGGTTTTCTTTTCCTTATTCTTTTAATGCAAACTGGCTTCTCACCCAGCAGGGCTTTTTTCAGTGAGAAAGTACGTTATTTATTTAAATTTTTTTTGCAACTTTTTTTCCAAAATATCTCATTCAGTTTTTACTAAGGAAAATCACATTGTCATTCTCTTTTTATATTCATTCCTAGTTTTCTTTTTCCCTCAGTACAGAAGGTTTTCTTTGTAAGCATATTATCAAAAATTTCTAACAAAAAATAAGGCTTTATTTTCTCCAAATTACAATAGAATACAACTGTTAAAATGAGGAAAAGCATTGAAATTATTGATAAAACTAATTTAAAACATTTTCCTTCACCTAGCCCTGAGAACGCATGAAGTTCTCTCAGATTTAAGATCATTTGGGATTCAGTTAAATACAGTAATTGCTTGTAAGTCCAGCCCATCTATGCTAAAAGCATTGCTAGAAACTCTTCATGTATTTGAAAGGAAGAACTGAAAGTCAGAGAAAGAATAATTTAGTACATAGCTCAGAGGTATCATTAGTAGCGACAGCGTGATGTTAAGAACAGGGAAATTTAGGTTAAACAGCAGGAGAGCGAGCTGAGCGCAGTCACGGTGTGATGAGGGGCGAGAGCCGCTCTCCCATTGCGTGACCCCAGGCACGTCACTACCAGAAAGCTCTCCCCATGCTCAGCTCTTCATCCCTTTTTCTCTAAGGATAACTTGCTGACAGTGTTAAATTACAGGACAGTCCCCACAACAATTTTTAAAACTAGATTGCTCAGAAGATGAGAAGTTGTCCTTCTACACTGAAAATCCATAGACTTGACAAGAGACTGTAAGAGGTGACTTTTCTCTTGCTGCTGCCCCTCCGCCATGACCACACCTCTGTGTTGGCAGGTCCTCGTGGATATCACAGCTGTCTCCTACCTTTAACCAAAGGGTCTCAGGGTTTTTCAAGCTCATCTGCCAGCCCTTGCACCTCCTCCCCACAGAGAGCAGATTTTAAACCTTTCTAACTGTATTAGCTTCATGTATTTTAAGACATCACTTTAATACCAGACACTGAGACAAAAAAAAAAAAAAAAAAGAGTAGCAGAATTATCTTTCTTACTTTAAATTTTTTGTAATTTATTACAGGTAAAATAATATTTCGCTGTTGGGTCTTTTTTAAAAAAATATTTAAACACATCAACCTGACATCCACAAAACCTGCTACAAACAGAGCAGGATTTAAGCACTGCATAATCTTTCCCAGAGACTTTTTCAAACAAAGATGCTGTGGTTTTATTTGGTTTCTGTTTAACTCTCCTGAGAGGTCTCTCTTTAAATCCAGGCATGAAAAATACATTCTTAGTCCAGACACAGAGATTTTAGAAAAGAGAAATGCAGTGAGACAGCATTTCATTTGCAAGTCTTTTACATTTTAACAGTGTCTATTGCTTTCCACTCAGCAAACATTACTGAAACTGCTGCTCCCAACAATAAATTTTCTTTAAAATTATAATATTTTAAACAGTGTACATATAGTATGTATGCAATACAAACAGCTTTAGCATATCTGCAAACGTGGGCATATAAGATGCATGCATTTGTGTCTGTGCACGGTATGTATAGAGAGACTATACACAACGTATACTGTATATTCATATGTGTGTGTAATGTCACTCTGGTTCTAAATATAATGTACATAATTTCAAATAACAACGTTGAGAAAATGAACAGCCAAATCCAGTCAGCAAACACTACTGAATAGATGCTTGGGGAAAGTAGGGAAAAAAAAGTTAAGACAAAAAGCAGGCTTAGAGATACCTTGTTATACGTGAGGAAGAGAGATAGATTTTAGTCATCATAAAAAGAATTAAAGTTTTTCTAGTGTTTAGTCACATTATTCAGGTTGATTAAGAAAGGAAGGGAAATTGAACAAAAATGACTAGGATTTGTTTGCATATTTTGGTGATCTTTTCCATAACAATAAATGTAGCCCTTTTAAGCCAAGTAATTGTGTCTGAGAGTTCTGTTTTAAATATGCTCTGGGGCATCTCATTGTTCCCACTGAGTGTAAAGTAGATTGTTTCTATGCTTAAGGAACTACAGTGTGTGGGATTAAATAATACACTTCATGAAGAAGCTAAAATGACTGCATTCTTGCTATTTCAAAGGGATTCCAGGAAAGAAAACCACCCAGGATCAGTGAAAACAGACTTTTACCATCTCGTATTTATTAATACACATTCTGTAGTGCACCCTACTTAAAACTCCTCTTAAGGAGTATCTAGCTATGATATTATACCACCACTGATTTCCTCAGTATAAATCTGAACATCTCATCTTTCAACTTATTTATCCTTCCAACACTCCCAGGACCAGTCCTGGACAGATGACTACTTGAGTATGGAGAGGCTGAGTCACATACTAGTAATCTGTGAAAGAGAAGAAAAGTGAATCCATGTCTCTAAATCCTAGACTATTAACCTAATCACTTGAGTAGGGCTACTGAAATGAAAGATTCCTGTCTCATACTACATCATGATTTTTGGCATGGCAAGCAAAACTCAAACCTTTCCAAAATCCCAGAAATGTGATGTCTCCCACAGTCCCATGGATGAGCACATACTGCCCCTCCATAGCTGTAATCAGGGTGCTGTGCTTAGTCTTCTGCATCTTTCGGATAGGGAAAGTTGCCATCCATACCCTTTGCACAAGAGAGGCATGTGGGACAGCCCCCAGGTCTGAAGGTAGGAGGCTGCCTGGAAGACCCACTCCCAGCCAGTGCTTCCCCCGAGCACAAGGGAACTGCAGTGAAAACTATTTGACCAGCACTGCACTACCACACAATGTCATGAACGTACTGGTTTGTGGGGGTACAGCAGCACATTAGTTGATTCCTGCAAGCCATTTAGGAGACCCTATTAACCTGCACCAATACATGAACCAATGCTGAGGTAACAGCAAAGTGATAGCTAAGTTTGGTCTATGAAACCCTAAATGTCCTGGCTCCTGGCAACTCCAATTCATTGTCCCATCTTAGCTTTGCTGCCCCTTTGCATTTGATATCTGACATCAAAGGGGAATGCCTATTTCAGATACATTCCCACTTTCTCTTACCATCATCTTCCAATGTTCCTCTAACATATTTTTCTATCTTCCTGCACAGTGTTAGCTTGGGAGAATTCCTCTCCATAGTTCGTAAAGTACCAACTCTATTTTAAACCAAGGGAATCGGAGTTCCTTTCCTGCCGTGCTTGAATCCAGCTGGAGAAGAGAAGGACCTGGATAAGCAGTTGTAACCCCTGGGAGGAGGAGGGATTTGCCCTAGGTCAGGCATACGCTTCTCAGTGGTGTTTACTCTTGGAAAACCTAAGAGGATAAAAGCCAGCTCTTGAATCTCTTCTTGTCACTTCATGGCATGTAGCACTGTTTGCTCAGGCTTTTTTATGACTGGGCATGTGCCCCGTGCTTTGCATACCCCCTGTGCTTTTGCCATGTTTCACAGATGGATCAGCAGTGGCACGTACACATGTGCCTGTTTGGAACGCAGGTGCTTAATGCTGCCTTTGCTACAAAGCTAGCCAGAACTTTTAAATTTTTTTGGAAAGGGTAGGGGTGGCTATGAGAAAAGAGAAGCTGCCAAAAAACTCTACCACTGATATTGGCACTTCTCTTCCTTGCTAAAGCATGCAAGAGCTCAAGCCAAAGCCATTTAACCTCTCTGCCCATCTCTGACTTTTACCCTCTATTGGGTCATACAGACACAGTGTTCAAAAAACAGCTCTAATAATCTCAATTCTGAAGCTTAATGCCTTTTGGAATTTAATCCAAAATGCAGACATCTGATCTTTGTGTCCTTCCCAGTACGTATACGGAAGCAAAAGTTTTATTTATGAAATTGCACTTTTAAAGCATGTGTGTGTGAAAAATATTCAAACCCCCTCCCCAGCATTTGCAGATAGTCTGTAATTTGTCTCTGATGGCTAAAGCTATAGCAATTAGCAAAATCAGACAATAGGATAGAGCCAACAGAAATGAAACATTAGCTTCTGCTGCCAACGCTTACATCATCCTACTGAGCTCATCTTGTAAAATACCTAAAAGGTGAGCCAGTTGCTTGGAATCATAAATTGTGCGCTTCCCTCCCATACCACCTACCAAAGTGCACTGTGGACGTTGCCCTGCCTCTGTTACTGTAGCTCTTACTCATTCTTTTTCTTTTTTTCTGTTTTCCCAGGCGGCAGCCTTGGAATTCTTGTGCTTCTCTCGCTGCAACACATCCTCTGCTCTGTGCATGGTCACCAGCCAATAATCTGTGGCAAGGAAAGCAAGAACTTTTGAAAAAAAAGTTTTCTGCCACACGTCAGTGTGCTGCAAGGACTGCTCAGACCAGGAGAAAAAAGGAACTTGAGTGTGGAGAAAAGGTTCATACATTCCTGCCTCTGTGCTGACATCCAGGACTGACCCTGAAGAATTTTCCACGAAACTTCATATTCACAGGGAAGCTGTAACTTCATACAGGTCTACCTACACTTGAAACAAACAAACAAAAAACCCAAATAAAAACCAAACCTCTACTTGAAACTCAGCAGATTGGTGAGCGCATGATGCTATATCTGTTGCTCTCTTGCTTCCGCATCACCTATCCCCGTAGAGCCTATGCCAACATGTGATGGCTGACACAAGAGCTGGCTCAAATGGCTCTATACCAACTGAGAGCCACCTACTCTGGAGCAATTCATTGCTAGTTCCTTACAGCTAGATGCTAGACTCCTTGTGCTTCCTGAGCCAAACAAAGAAACAAAAACACACATGCTCACATGAAGCCACTGAGAGGGTCATTCTTACAATTAGGGGCAGCACTATTTTCAATTGGTTTTTAGGTTAAAATATCAGCAATCAGGGCAATAGAATATAATACAATAATCTCCACTATAAACACATATGTGTTTATAGTATACATTTAAGGATCTGTAGTTGTAACATACCATCACGCTGACTAAACCTTGTCTGCTCTGACCCCCATACTATCTGTCACTCTAAAGCTACTATGGATGTATTGCACCAGATTATCCGTTCCCTTAAAGCTTGGGGATTTATGGACTGCAAAGTCTGTTTGTAAAACCTACAGTAGTTTGAGTGTGAATTCGTCACAATAAATTTTGCTTTCAGCACCTTAGGATTTTCCTGCTACTGATTTGTCACATACTGGACACCTTCAGTGAAATGGAGTCCCATAATATGTGTCCATGTCCTGGTTTCAGCTGGGATAGAGTTAATTTTCTTCTTAGTAGCTGGTATAGTGCTGTGTTTTGGATTTGGTATGAGAATAATGTTGATAACACACTGATGTTTTGGCTGTTGCTAAGTAATGTTTACACTGGCCAAGGACTTTCCAGCTTCCCATGCTCTGCCAGGTGCACAAGAAGCTGGGAGGAGGCCCAGCCAAGATAGTTGACCCAAACTGGCCAAAGGGCTATTCCATACCATATGACATCGTGCTCAGTATATAAACTGGGGGGACTTGGCCGGGGGGCAGTGATCGCTGCTCGGGGACAGGCTGGGCATCGGTGGGCGGGTGATGAGCAGTTGCATCACTTGGTTTTTTTCCTGGGTTTTGTTCCTCTCTTTCTCTCTTGTTGTTTTCCTTTTCATTACAATTTTTTTAATTATTATTAAACTGTTCTTATCTCAGCCCACAAGTTTTCTTACTTTTGCTCTTCCGATTCTCTCCCCCATCCCACCGGGGGGGGGGAGGGTTAGCGAGCGGTTGTGTGGTGCTTAGTTGTTGACTGAAGCTAAACCACAACAGTCCAGAAGTGGGAAGATGACAAATATGTGATACCTGACTAGCGAGATTCATAATGTCACACAGCTCCTCTCTAAAGATTGTTACCTGCTCTAGGAAGATGCTGGATTCTCCCAACCATGGACCTTTCCAGGGAAAAGACTTGGTGCAACTAGAATAACATCAACTGGCACAGAAGAGAAATAGGCTACTTAGCAGATGTAATTCTCAGTTCATGGCACCTGATTTTTTCTGTGTTTACTCAGACATGTCATCTTTATTTATAGGTCTAGCAGTGTTTTCCTCTGGATGGGACAACTGAGTGTGTCCATTGTTCCTCTTAAACACCCTCAGTAAATGCACATCATTGTATTGACTTCAGGACCTTTTTTATCTGATAGGGCTGTTAGGTGTTCTAGTGTCTTCATGGAAAATGAGCATGTAGACAAGGACCTGGTGAGGACGTAAAGCAGAGGGTATGAGGAAGCAGATGTTGTCTAAGGGTGACAGCAAAGCACTAGAGGAAAGAAACAAAAGCCAAGTCTCTGTAGAAGCATTTCTTATGTGGTTATTACAACAAATGAATATTTGAACTTTTTCATGAATATTTGAACTGAAACTGCTGAAGGTGCTTATGAAGTAGGTACTCCAGCTAGAAAATGGGTTTAAACATGGATTCTTTATGCAGAACACCTAATCAACTCTCTCTGCACATGGGGAGATGACCAGAGCACTGTAGTGGTAACACACAACCTGCCCTGCCACAGGGATACCATACACCTCTACAAACTGCAGTTTTACCTCTGAAAAAAAGACCTCTTGACCTGTATCTGAAGAAACTGCTCCCTTGTTTCTCAACTCCTTTCATTCCTTTCAACCTGTATGGCCAAAGCTGTGCCTGCTATCGCAGGTATTTTCAATAGGAGGTCATACAACCAAATGATAAGCCACAAGCAGGTTTGTAGCAATGCAAAACATTTCTCTCTTCCTGAAATGATGAATCAGAAATGAATTAATCTGGATGCAGGTCTGGCTGAAAACAGCACTGCTTCAGATGCATCTGCTTCTGGCTCTGCTTGTGACTGTCCTTTCTTCACCCTGCCTCATCAGCAGGAGGTTAAAGCCGCTTTCCACAGCTCTTCTCCCCAGTGCTAACGCAAAGGGGTACAAACTGCCTTTTTCCAGGTTAGAGCTGGAAAAGGGAACAGAGCTGAGCAAGAGAGAAGGATAGCATAATAAAACAAGTAGGGGGAGAGAAGTTTCGTTAGCCGGGGTGCCGGCTTTGAACTGTAGTCTTTTAACAAGGCAAACTCCAGGCTTGGTCATCTTCTGTCATTACCTCAGAGCAGGAGCCACGCAGGCCTCTGCATGCGTTCATATGTATACGGCAGGGCGGCATGGGAAGCCTATAATAATTAAGTTCAAGTACATTCCTGTTTACTCCTGAATACGCTCTTTAAACACACTCATTTTTGCAAAGCTGCCAAACCCCCACCCGTGTCTTTTGTTGCCCTGACTCCTGGGCAGACCCCGGCACCTCTGGGCTGGCTTCTCCCCTTGCCGAGCCCGCTGGCTCTCCCCGGCTCCCCTGCCGCCGCCTCCTCCGCAGTGGCAGGTTTCCACCTTCACTAAGCTGTGGCAGTTCTCTCTCCTTCCCATTTTAAGTCATCTCAGTCACAACTGCTGCCACCACAGACAAGTGCACGTTATTATTAATGCATTATTAATTTTTATCTCACATTTAGAGCCTTGTCGATGGTGCTCACTTATAGACACTGTGGTGATAAGCACTATAGGAATGGCTATAAATAATGAATACTATCCCTCTCATGTCTCTCAGTCTCCCAACCCAGTAGGTATTCACTGCAAGGCAAATGCAGATCAACTCCATTTTATTTTTACTGATTAAAAGTACCATCAATGTGGGTAGTTGCCACAAGGTAGGCAAAAGACTGCAGCTACTGTGGAAGACAGCCCAAGATATTTGAGCAGCTTCTGTTCCCACCAGGGTACCTTTCTCCAAAAGCAAAGCCCTAACTCTAATTTTCCTGCTATGTTCCTGCTCCTTGCAGGGCTCCAGAAATCGAGAGAGGGTGGAAAGACAGAGAAAGGGCCCAAATTCTCCTGGTGTTTGCTCTTTACAGTTCAACAGAACAACGCAATTTTTAATTGGGGAATGCATCATCGCCAGCATTTGCCTGCCATCCAGCAAAGTTCAGACACCCGCTGGTTCAAAATCAGAGCCCAAAAGAGCAGGGCACCAGTGCTGTCTCTACTGCAGCCTGTCCTACCTCATTAATGCTTGCTATTTATTTTTTCTTTCTTCCCTTCCTCTGTAAGCTCCTGCAAATTAAGTCTTTGAACGCTGTTAACACTCCTGTGCATCTACAGTTCTTGATTACCTAGACACTGAAAGATGTAAGGGATCTCTGCTATTACCTGAGTGTCTATAGGAGCTTAGAGAGGAAAAATTTGGAAAAGAAAAGGCTTCAGGAGAATACTGAGAGGTTTTAAAAGAGGTGATGCAAACCCTTTAGTTTTGGTCTCAGAGATGCCCAAACAAAAATCTAGATTAATACTCTGGAACAAGATACCTTAATCTCTTTATAGCTTTGTAATGGACAAAAGTTCATCACGTGGTTCAGATCTCAAAGGGAATTCTGGAATCAGAATAGATACCAAAATCAGGCTGCACTCTAAGTATCACTAAAGTTAGGACTGTTTGGAGTTACTGATTAAATTTGGCTCATCAAGTACATTTTCAGCTGGCTGTTCAGATAAGACGACAGACCTAAAGCTGAAATGGTCAGAAAATGGCTTTTTAACTTGCAAAAATATCTGAAATACCATATTTTTTGTTCAAATGAATTCAAAATGTGAAAAGCAAAGTCATTTTCATAAGTAAAAGTCCAGATGAAAAAAAATCAGTTTGGGTCAGTTACCGCATTTTCTTCTATTAATGTTGTAATGTTTAATTTTTGTTTTGACCTGTTTTTCATTTGTGTATAATTAGCTTATACTTAACAATAAGATGTTCTTTAATCAAGGAAATGTTGGTTTGGGTTTTTTTTTAATGCTGAAAATGTCCCAACATTTTCTCAAATGAACAAATATATTGGGGGGAAAAAACCTTTTTCCAGTAAGAAGAAAGCCCCATTTTAGTACATCCTTGGCTTTTGCGTATCCAAAACACAATTCTATGGGGAAATTATCATCTGCTCCATCTCAGATACAAGCCCTGGAAGCTAATCATCTTCCCTGATATTCAGACTAAAGTTACCCCTGACTTCATCAGGGCAGGGCAGGACCTTATCACAGTCTCCTTTAGTCTTACCGCATGAATTCTGAAAGAATCCAAAATTACCATGGAAAAATCTTCTCAGATTTCCTGCGCTTGAGACCTCCTGACTTCACTCCAATCTAGACTCATGTTTGCCAAGCATCTGACCAAGGCTCCCAAAAGCTTTTCACTTAATACCTTTGCTTGACCTGCTTCAATATTTGACGTGGGCTTGATTAAAGCTCAGGTTCCCCATTGCCATGCTCTTTTCTGGAAGAAGAGATGAATTTTATAACATTATCATAATGAATGGATCTATTTCAGCAACCATACTTTGTACTACATGGCTGTCTCACAACACACAAAGAAAAATGTCCCACACTGACAGGTTTAATCACCAGGGTACATTATATCACTACTAAGGGTGTATCCTTCTGTAAAGCTGGGTTTAGATCGAACATGGTTACACAACTTTTGGTCGGCTTAAAGTAGAAGAAAAATGAGTTTCTGCCTGCCTGCAGAAAACTCCGTAGATGCACCCTCAGGAATATATAATGAAAACCACAGAGAAATTTGATAATGAACCAAAGCATTCAAGCTTATTTAGCACATATATTCACCCTGATGTCATTTACATCTTCTATCATTACTTAAGTACCATATAAATTTATTAATAAATGTTCGTATTTGAGGTTGCTTACATTTGTGGACCCTAATCCCAAACCCTCGGTATCAAGCCTGATTTTTCAGGGGCACTAAGCACCCACATTCCCTATTAGTTTCTATTTTGCCAGGGTCTCCCACCAATAGAGAGATCTCTGAGAGTGGAAAAAAAACCTCAAGGAGACAGGGAACAGTTATCACTCAGAACTCCCAAGACCTGATTCAGGGTTACTATCAGGTGCCCTAGAGTTCCTCCAACAACACAAAGTACTAACTCATCAGACAGAAGAAAAAAAAAAAAAAGTAGCAGCAGCTGGGCTTAGTGAAATAACACTGTCAAGATCCCTCTCCTAAAGTGGAGATGGCAATCAGTCCACTCCAATATTTACTTTGTTATCTGCCCATCACAACAAACAATAATTCAATTAGCATGGGTCAGGTTTTTTCTACAGAGGTCATGCAACCATATAAGATGCTGTCTTGACAAGACAATCCCAGCATTTTCCTTTCAGATTAGAAGCATTTTCCACTGCAGCTTTACCAAAAGTTTCACTACCTATAATTGCAATACAGACATTACACCACATACAAACCAGGGCATACAACACAGGGCCATAAATTACGAAAATGAAGACATAAAATATGAACAGTCTTACACACCTAACTCAGTGCATAAAGGAGGAATGGCAAATTTATTTTTCAACCCAAAAGGGGAATGGCAAACTTCCTAAAGGGTCCAGTAACCCTCCCCAGCCACCTCTTGTTTGTCAGAGCTTTCCCTACACCTACACAGTGTTTCTCAGGATTAAAGAGGATTAAATAACTCCTTCCATAAAGGTTTTTACCAGCTCACACATGTCAGAAGGCCTCAGAAATCATATCGTAAGCTGTAAACAGTGATGTTCCCAGTACTGTACTTTTGGGAGGCAAGCTTGCCTGAGATAAATGTTGCTTGGAATACAAGCTGTTTCTCCTCCTATCAAGGAAAAATTTTGTATCCTGAGGATTCCCCCGTAAATCAGCCAAGCCCCACTGCTACACCCACTGCTTCCCTACAGCAACACAAAGAATATGGTAACACTCATTAGAGCACACCACCAGGGAAAAGTCTAATTGCTGGATTTACATTTTGTAGGCAACGTGTATTTATACTAATAATTCTATTTTGTGCTGCTTTACTAGTCAGAGAAGAAAAGAGCATATTGTATTAAGCTCCAGCCCCCAAGCACTGAAATAACACTAACAGATCTAGAGAGACGGGCTTTCATATAATTGGCATCTACCCATAGTATGCAGTTGATGATGAAGCATATTTCCAGCAGTTCACAAGAAGGGCATGTGATTCCCTGAGGATTTTCAACCTTTAATATTCGCCTATCTTTGGGAGCATCTACTCATCTCATCATTACAGCAGTGCTAGTCACTTCACTGATTGAAGTGGGACTGGAAAAATCAGCACTTTAACCTTGCCCATTTGGATCTGAAGCATTATTGCCCTCAGTGGTCACCTCCAGGCTCCCACAGATCCTGCAGAAAAAAATGTCCTGTCCGCTGTTTATTGAGAAAGTAACTTTAAGAAGGAATAAGAAGCTGCAAAATTAGTCATCCAACGAGAAACAGTACCAGAACCTGAGACATCCAAATATTTCTTTTAAAGAGAGCCATAAATTTTTTGTTTATTTTACAACATCCTCAATTCTTGGAGGATCCAAAAAAATAATGCTTCTTCACAGTATTCCAGTGTCTCTGCTTCCAGTTCCAGCTGAAGTGAAGAATTGCTAAGCTGTTGGCAAACCTGACTTTTTTTCTTGTAATGAGTTTGTCAAAACATTTTGCAACCTGCAAAAGTGCTCAGATTTGATTCAAGATTTCCGCAGGCTCTTATTTCATCTGAATAAATTCAACCAGTCTTATATTTTCTTTTCCTTTAATACTATAAAAGTGGGAGTTCTAGACCCATCAAACTGATGAAGGATAAGACAAAACTTGAAGCCAGTATGAACTTTTCTAAAGATCAAAGTTGTCAGATGCAGGGGTTTGGCTTAGGACTGTCTTGACAACTGCTAATAAAAAAAGTTAAAAGCAAAGAAAGAAAGAAAGACTTGTCTTACTCATAATAGCTTCACATAAACTTAAATATACATAAAACGTAATTAAAGGCTTCATCTAAAAGGAGCTGGAAGCCATGGTGTTATGTCTCCCTTCGTACTCTTTTTATCTGTTTGAACAATCTCAGAAAAGCTACTTTACACATCTTTCTAAGACATGGTTGCTTCACATTATCTCACGTAGCTATTTTACCAGAGCACTGCACATCCTCTTTACCTTCTGGCCTCTTTACCTGGAAACACGTTCCCACAAATTAACACTGTGCTATTAATACTTTTCTATTTTATATTCTCCTCACCCTCATTTTATGTAGCATTGCCAAACGTAAAGCATCTATTTGCATGGTTCTAATTGCAAATCGACCCATTCTCCTTTCAAACCCACTCAGCTTCTGCGTGGGAGAACTTGTAAATGAAAATAGGTGTTGAGCTTCCCACGCACTGCAGTAGCGACACAGCGCTGGAAGACGGGCAGTCTGGTCTGTTGGAGACTGGTCGGACTTTTCATGAGCTGGACATCAGCCTTAACTCCTCTTCCAACTCATCCTGACCTGCCCAGCCACAAGCCTTCTAAAAGCAGGCTTTTCTTCTGAAAAAAAGGACCCAGTTACAGATATCATGTTGAGCCACAGATGCACAATAGCACAACTGCCAGAGAAATAGGTATGCACACCAGAGGGTTCAGGAAAAAAGGCTACGTGAATTGCAGACTGCATTAGAGGAAAAAGCCACTGCTGAGCAAATGCTGTCTGCTGTCAGACGCTGCATGACCTTTTCACTAGGTACAAGATGGGAAGACTGTGGAGCACGTACTGATTAGGTGTATGGCTCCAAAAATACCATTTGGAAAAAGAAAATCCTTCCTTACAGTGTAATAAGAAATATGCTGGAACATAAGAAAGCCAAGAATAACTCATTTTCTAAAAGTTCTTATCTTTCCTTTTTTAGTCCTCATTTAAATACTCTTTAAAGCAGTCACTCTGGTGTAGAGAAAAGAAAGGGAGAGCAAAGAAGTTCAATCTTCTTTTCCAGCTTCTACTGGAGCGATGACCGCTAACAGCATCTCCCCTGGTGCTGTGCTCCTGTGCCACATAGTGCACACACGGCCATCAGAGGCAACGACTCACCGTAAAACGAGCCCAGCAGACAAAGCAGACACTGTCGATATTTTTGCTGATACTGTTTGGGATGGGCTGGGGGCGGAAGTTTTACACCCTTATTTGATTTTGGGGCAGACAATCCTACGCAGACTTAATTATCTCCTCATTTGTAAAATAACTTGTTTCCCGGAGACTCTCCGACATTAGTTATCTCAGGCACCCTGCATCTAATGAGGATTACTATTTGGTGTTTTCAAGGAGGAAAACATCAGTAGTTCGTTGTAGGCTGTGTACACAGCAGGAGAAGACTGGTGACATCCTTAATTCACCTCCTGAAGCGTACATAAGGCCAGCATGCAACCACTAACCCATATCAACCCTTCATCCAACCTTGCCAGTCTCACACACCAAGCCCAAGACAAGGGCCATGCAGGGCAGTGGCACAACCTCACTCCTAGGAAGTCCCAGGACGGTAGAGACTACTATGCTGGATTAGAACCTTCATAATTGAGTGTATGACTCCTAACAGTGCTCCATATCCAAGGACATCTTGTTCCACAGTCACAGGCTCACACTGCGGCCCCTGGCCAAGACATGATCCTAGACCAAAACCCATGGCTGTAATGTAATCTACCCCCGACATGTTTTCATGACATGAAGACTGGAGGTCTTATGCATTAAGACAACATTAGATTGAGAGGTCTGTCCAAGTCCTGGGCTTGCTGTTGATGCCAGGCTTCAGGAATGGGACAGACCCGATATAGTCAGTGGCTGACATATGTCTTGAAGAAGTGATTGCTCTTACCCAAGCATGTCCAGTTGCAAATCCTTGGCCTGTTCCCCTGGCTGACCACTGACTTAATGAGGAAGGCAGCCTATTGCTCTGAGCTTTAGCTGATACCAGAGGGTCCCTAATGGGGCCACGAACCATTTTTCATATTTCAAAACTTAAGTAAATTATTTTTGTTAACAAGAAGAAATTTCATCAGACTAAAGGAAATAAAAACACAACTCCTTTTCAAGTTTCCTGACCATCATCTCTTATTCTGTTAAAAATAATTAAGACCGGGTGCTCATCAGTGAAAAAAATTCATTTGTGTTTGTCCATAAGGAGCTCTGAATAGCTAGTCAGTATAAATACTGCATAAAAAATAAAAGTAACAAAGGGAGGATTTTTTTCTTCATTTATTATTTTTGGGGAGAAAAACCAACCATCTGTGTTCCAAATGTGTTGCTTTTCAATGATCCACAAGCTGTTTCTATGGTTTTAAATTATTTGACTTCGCTCTTTCGAATGGTTGCCTTCACCATATTAAAACACAGTGCCTCATCCTGCTGAGTGCTGTGGTATTTGTCTGGCTGCTCTGCTAGAAAAGCATTATAGAGGTCTGGAAATGATAACCTACATAACAGGGCAGTTTAGTTTTCACTGCAATAGCACAGGAAGAAAGCAAGCAAGGAAAAGTGCACATTGCTTTGGTGAAGATTTTACCTGAAGAGCAATTTTATATATTTTTGTTGACAGGGAAATTGTTTTAGTTCTTGTCTGCAGCCATCATGAATACAGTTCCTCACCCTTCCTGAGCTAGCTCTAAAATGCCTAGAAATCAGATATTTAAGTGCTTAAAATAGGGAAAAAAATATATATATGCATGTATTAAAAAAATCTCCTGCATGTATAAAAAAGATCTTCCATATACATTGCTTGTACAGAAAGCATTTTATTTTGATTGAGAGCAGATTGTTCACTCTTATCCACAATTTGAGATTGGGCAGATCACACCGTGTGCCCATTTTCACAATATGATGATCTTTATGTACACACAGATGTACGTACACAGACATACACATGGCATTTTTGTAAATTTAGCACTTTTAATTGTTTTGGTGCTCAGATCTATACTTACTAGTTAGCCCAGCACACATTTATTATTAAGAACATTGTGGATTCAGCAGTTATTTATTAAAGGTAGAGATGCAAATGAAAAAATATTTACATAAATATCTGCAAACACTATGCCTCATTCTCTTTGTCTTCAGGAACACAGCCACATGCCAGGTCTTTTGTATATTAAATGACCAAACACACACTTAAATCAAATAACTATTCCATTCAGTCTATGCTTTCCACAAGTCGTTAGACATGCTATGTTGAAAGGAGTGACTTCGTGCACACTCAGCTTTTTCAAAGAAACATCTGTGATTTAATGACCAGATCTAAGCCATCCAGAAGTCTGAACTCTGGGAAACTTGCAGCCTGACTGCCATCCACCCAGGAAACTCCTGCTATAAAGGACTCTATAAAGATGCCATTCACACAGTCAGTCACCGGGGCCCTGGTGCATAACAAACCCAAAAAAGTTTTACTGAGGTCTGTCCTAGAGAAACTCAAACCATTCCAAGTATGGGAGTCACCGAGACTGCTGAAAACACAAAGAAGCACTTCCTCCGAGACAGGCATCTCTTAATGAGAGCAAACATTCCCCTCTCTGAAGAAGGCAGCAGGAGACGGATGTGTGCAAGGACCAAGCTCTGTCTGTCTATTGTACTTCCATGGTTCCCATTACCGCAGCATTTTAGAGCCTCACAGCTTAAATGCATTTCTCCCCAAGATGCCCCGATGAGGGGCAGAAGTGCTATCATCATTTGGGACAATAATTCTCTCCACAACAGGAAACCCAACATAAAATCATCAGAGCCGTTCAGGTCAGATTAGGAAAATATAGATGATGCTTCTGCTTTTCAAAGGTCTGCTTTTAAGTTTCTCATTAACACCTCGAATTTACATTGAATATTTGTCAATGTTTAAGAACATTCAAATTTAATTCCAGAAACATAAGCACAACAGAGATCACGTACAGATTCTGAAGTATTAAAAGACATGCCAAAAATGTTTTATTCTTCTCCCCACACCACACCCCCTTCTTCCCACCCCGAGTATTTTCTTTCTTACCCACACAGACAAAAAGGGCTCAGATTCACTTAAGCCAGAAGCACTGAAAACATTCAGAGTTTTACAGAATCCTATCAAAACTATCTAAACAAGCTAAATCTGTAAAATGGACAGGAAATCTCACCAAACCAGGCATACATCCTTTTGCTCCTTCTGGTACATCAGATATTCCTACAGTATTTTAGGTCAAGAACGGAAATGAGAGAACTTGTGCTTCATGTCCTGCAGAGACTTACACACATGCCTGGCTTAACATACTCGGGCAGCAGGGCTGTTCCAATAGACCTCTCTCTTAGGTGCACTGGCTGGCCCTCTCCGGACAAACCTCTTCTCCTAGAGACTATACTTAGACCTCAGCACACAAACCTTTTTTCCCCAGTTGCAGTACCAGCTATCTCCTGCCCCTAGGTTGCCCTCTCGGTTGTGCCAGCTCAGCGTCCTACAAGGTAACACTGTGAACTGCATCAGGAACTGATCCAGCTGAAATATAGCCTATTCTTTCATCATTTTTCCTTTTATTTTTTGCAAAGTTATCTTTCAACTGAATCAATGCCCTGATGCATTTCACTGCACAGCCACACAAATGCTGTGCTGGCACAACAGAGTGGAGAGGCACTGGGCAGAGACCATTAAAACCAGCTTACACAGCACTGCTGTCTAATATTTAACCACAATCATAAGCCCCTAACTCTGGTCCTCTGAACTGCAACCAAATTAGATACAGGAAGCAAAGCAAACAGTGCAATCTCCTGCGTCTCAGCCCAGGGTTTTCATCATCAGTCACCAAACCCAGATAGAAATATTTCACGGGTTTCATGGTTTGTCCATGTTCCTTGTTCCATTTGTCCAAGGTAGAAATGCTGATAACAAGTGTCAACACCACCACCACAACTTGCAGAAAAGTTTTACTATCTCTACCTGAGCTGCTGCCTAAAGCCTGAAAGATTATCAAAGCAGAGGTATGTCTCAAAAACAGGTTTAATCCACTGAAGTCAGTTGCAAAGCTTTCATCAATCTGTGTACAGTCATACAAATTCTTATTTCCAAATACATACAAGCAGATACACATTTGCCTCGAGTTACAGAGATGAGAATCCTATCATCTCCGATTTGTAGTTAATAGAAATGTGACTCCAGAAGAATGTGTTGTAACCTGGCACCTCAGTAGTATCCTAAATGTATGTTCCAAGAAGAATTAAGTAATTTCATGACCAGATTTTCAAGGTTTAAATCCTTCAGAAAAAGGCATGAAATATGATTTCTTACCTTCACTTAACTTCTGCAGTTTTGCAAAAGATTTATCATCACAGTGAGTATTTGTGCTATAATGATAAATACTATTTCCATTGTCCTTGTAGATGCTTTGCCAGATAGTCTTGGCTCTTGGCCTATAGTTTGCACAAGGATTATAGCAGCAAATGAATTTGCCCCAAATACTGCAATAACACCATGGACCACTTCAAGCTCACCATAAGGCTGATAGTGCATCAAAAACCACACAACACTGAGCTGCTATGCAAAAACATAGTTTTCAGTTCCCAAGCAGTATACAAGAAAATAATAAAGCAAAAGTTATCTTTGCAAATGGGACTGATTCTGTGTTTCAGGAAGGCTCAGTCCAGGGCAGGTGACATTTTCTGTCCTGAGCTCTCAGGAAGTCTCTGTAACTGTGGTCTCTCCTGGCTCTCCAGTCCATCCATCCCTTCTCCATAGAAGAAAGCCTAAAATACTGGAATTATGCTATTTCCTGTGTAAAATCTTATGCACCTCCCATTTTTTCCTCAGGTAATCTGTAGTGCATTTATAGCCCTTCCATGCCAGTGGAAAACAGTATGAAAAATCAGTATTGGCTACTGTGCTGAAATATGATACATTATTTGAAGTAAAGACAATGGTTTCTAGCATATTACATATTAAGGGCAAGCAATGTTGTTCCTTCATAGGACTGGATGGAAGAACTGACAAGGACAGGTTGGTCCTTTAGAGCTGTCTTTCCCTAGAAGTCCTCCACTGAAATGCTAGGGAGACACTAAGTAAAAATTTCAGTGACTATCAAGAGCAGACTCAAAATAAGCAGTTCTACTGCTTGTGAATAAGCAGAAAGAGAGGTTTGCCAGATTGCTCTGCTTTGGGCCCCTCTGTGCAGCCATAAATGGCAGCATCCACTCAGAGAGAGATCTGATGTTCCTGCCAACTTAGGCATCCAAGATTAAAAAAAAAAACCCAAACCAAAACTGGTCTCAGGGATACACTTAAGGTCATAAAATGTATTCCCAGTTTCACTTCATTGCTAATTCTTCAACAACCTTGGTAGCAAACCACAGTTGATCTCTTTCTTACTAAGTCATACTTTTATTGGATGGTCTCTGCAGGCAGCAAATCCCTTTTATGAAACCAAAAGAACTTTAATAGTGAATGATAGTTCAAGAGCTAATAATCCCATCCTGGATCTTCTTTCTCTCTGATCAGGAAAGGAATCTCCAGAGTTCAGTGAATCTCTAAGAAGTTACAGTACTAATTTTACAGCAACAGCTGTACCTAGGTTTTAAGAGCAGGCAGATGTCTTTGTCTTTCAGTAGCCTTCAGTGATGGGACATCACTTGTGTTGCCAAAATTAAAAAAAAAAAAGTGTGGTTGGTGCAGGAAACTTAAGTGCTACTCATTTTTACTATCATTTGCAAAAGGAAAAGCAACTTTCTTTTCCCTTAACTGAATGGCAAAGCTCAGCCCTTGATTTCAGTGCTGATGTTCCCTGAACTGGGATTCAGCTGCCTATAAGAACAGAAGAGGTAGTTTTAGGGAGAAGGTCCTTGTTTAAACATAAAATTCCTTCAAGAATTAGCAGAATTACAAGCAAAATATATCGGAAATAGAAGTCCTGTGTTTGTTTGTTTGCTGTAATCTGGGAACACTCCTTTCATAAGATTTCTGTCTTTGTTAGTTGAAACAGTATTCATTTTTTATTGTAACAAGTGTTTCAGAAATCAATTTGCTCTCCAGAGGGGACCCTCAATCACCATAAAACCAAATGCGAAGAGTGTTTCCCTAAAATGCAGAAGGTTTATCTCCTTAACCTGCCAAGTTTAACAGGGAAGAATTTGACTGGGATAACAAGCAGTTTCCATTCTCTTTAGCTGGGCAGGAGCCACTCCATTTCAGCTAATGTCAAGGCATGAAAGCCTAGGGTTTCACCATAAAATGCATTAATCACACTGGACCTTCAAAAACCAGCTATGGCTCATGCTGCCTTGCTATCCAAATCTCGCCTCCTATCACTCCTCATTCCCTGTTACACCTGATATCACCAGGCAGGCATTTCTTAGGAGAGGGTGGGGACAAGAAAGCTTTAACACTCCCCTTGGCTCCATCCACTCACTATAGCACAACTGCCTCAGATTTCTGGACATCTGACTACCTCCACCTCGGATCTCTTTCTGGCAGCAGTGTGTACCCACCCTTCCTCACAGAAAAAGCCCTCACCTCCTACAGCAGCCACCAGTCACTCTCCTGGGGCAAACGTGTAACACAAGCAAGACCAGTGCAGTTCGCATGGTAACAGCCCCACAAAGTCAAATGTATTTTTGCTTTAGCCTTTCCTTCTCTCAAAAATCAGACACCAACATGACTCCCTGAGCTTGGAGTTTGTCAAAGCAGCCTGTCTTATAGACCAGCTCACACAGACAGCTATTGAACACCAGTTTCTCAGGCCGTAGAAAAAGCAATATATGCCAGAAACCTGTTAAGCCATTACCGTAAAAAATAGTGATGTGTACAGATGATCTAAAGAATATTTTACTGTTTAACTCATCTTGTCATAAAACTGCAATAGAACCTAACTCATAAAATAGAAATTTCCCAGATTCCGTATGCACTCAAGATAATTGTAAAAGCCCTGCTACACAGGACATCTATTTCAGCACAGGAGAGCATTTTTGTTTAAAGCAGCTGAGGCAGGGAGTAAAGATGGGGCGGTGGGAACTGTGTGAAAGAATGCCAGTCCTGCAAAGAGAAGGCTCTCAGTAGTCTTTCCTGCCTGGGATTGATGGTGACATAGAGTAAATAACAGCTACTGCATGTTCAAAGCTTCTGGGTCAAAATCTCAGCCAATATAAATCATCAAAGCTTTTTCTCTGTCCCTCTGATTTTATGAGGGAAGCTCTTTTTATTCTCTATGAACTGCAGTGGTCTCATCATCCCAGATGGAGATGGTCAGAAAACTGTGTGTTACACAGACTATGCAACTCCAGCAAAAATGAAATAGAGTTTTACTTTGAAAGAAGGGTGGAAGCAAGATTGCAACCTAGGTAAAAGAAAAGATACAATGTATTGGAAAGACACATTTAAGGTTTTCATGTCATTATCTACTGAAGGATGCATTATATATTATTACTTACACTTTAAAAATTAAGCTTCTTTATATATAGTGAAAATGAAATGAAGTATCATCTCTGTGGAATATTATCATCTCTGTATCATCTTTCTATCCAAATGAGAGGCTTTTTTTTCCCCCCTGAATGTTCTTCTGTGGAAAATGTTGATTAATTTTGCTTTTCAGTCTTTACAAGAATTGATCACAAAAGCAGGTTTCGTCCATTCAAAGTCCATTGCAAACTGACTTGCCATTTTACTTGCCATATCTGTGGTCATGACAGTTCCTTTAACTAGAGAAAGGTAATTCAAGATTTAAGAGTATAATCTCCAGCTGCCAGGTCCATCGGCCAACAAGAATATTCTTGCTCTTTGTACTGGATGCTCAACATAAGAGTCCTCAAACTGCCCTCAAGGAACTACAAGAATCACTATCTAAATACACAGTAAAAGAATAAACAGTTTTCACCTTTATTTACTAACAAATAGGTTTTATAGCTTCTTCCTTCCCTTCTATCCCTCCATCTATCCCACATTCTCTTTTTTCTGTCTGCTTCAACATCTATCTTGGCTTTTTCTCTCTTTCCAGTTCTACTTTGGTAACATCATAAATCCCACCATGCCACACACAGCTTTGACTTTTCTGACCATATATTTGCTGACTATTCCTGCTTCTATCCTTCCTCATAGGATTGCTCCTCAGAGTGTAATTTCTTACTCCAAAAAGAGGTGAATGTTTTCAAAAAGCCTGTTTCAACCCCAAGAATGAAAGGGAAGTAGTGCTAGGAGAGAGATTTGTGAAGAACTGACAGTTCTTCTAAACTGAGGAACTCTATAACTATGCAGGAAGATAAAAACCATAGTTTGGAGGAGGGCTGCTGTAAATCTGTTAAAGCTTAATTTAGTGTGAGATGGCAGAATCTGTCCCTAAAGGAGGAGCTTGCATGGATTAATTTTCAGTGATGACACCTCAAGATTTGACCACAATTCCCAAGATCTCAGTGAAAGTTGTGTGACCACATCCCTGTCCATTCAGAATACACACTGCTCCATAACTCTGGATGCCTCCAATTTGCTTCAGGTGTAGATGGAGCAGTGTGTATTCTGGATGGACAGGGATGTGGTTGCATCTTGAAGTGTCATCATTAAAAAGCAAAGGAGCCCTTAACAGTAGCACCTGTTACCTAACTATCACCACCATTTGTTATTGGCTCCAGCTTGCTCCTGGACCCCTATACAATATATTGTCTGCACCCACGAAGTGAGGTGGGTCCTGCTCAGAGGAGCTCACAGCAGATAGACAGGAACAGAGGACAGATGTACTGTGACTGCCATGAGAAGTGAGATGCACAGAAATTAAAGGTGGGATTTTAAAAGGAGTCCACACAAACTCCCCCCTTCGCTAGCTGCCTTTGAAAATCAAAGACTAAATGCCTTGCTCAAAGTTACACAGGAATTATACAGCAAGGCCAGGTATTAAATTTCAGTTTTTGTGAATTCTTCCTCCCCATGGGAAGGAATCAAGACTCACGTGTCTTGATTCACAAGTCTCCTCAGAAAAACAGCCTTCCCAGTCTGTCTGTTCTACTTTTACTGGATTTTTCCTTACAAAAGCCAAACGTCACCATGTTTGTCCTTTTCTGGCATTACAGCCAACTACTCATATAACAGTTGAAGTAAGTTTCACAACTTTTTTTACTTTATGTAGTTTTTCAAGATTCCTGCAGACGTCTGTGTTTGTTCTCCATATCAGTGACAAGTACGTACTGAACAGAGAGCTTTAAAACTGCTTTACTTTCATGTATAGATCTCAGGATAATTTTCTAAGTGCTTCTGGGATACTCCCACCCATGCTGCCCAGCCCCAAGTCCCATGACTTGAGCCCAGTCTGCCTGGGATCTTTTCCCCCGATATTGAAGTAACCTTGCCATCCTGCTTGCTTCACCACTTTCTTTGAAGGCCTATAACAAACATATCATAACAGTTTTATATCTTCTACTTAACCTTTGGAGCTGTTTAAGCTTCTCTGAGATGGAGACTCTCTGATTTACACTCTAATGCCTTCTAGTCTAAACTAACATAATTCTTTCTAAAATGCCCAAGTTTAAATTATGGATCACAGTGTCCAGAATGCTGCTGCAAAACCTCTGACTGAGCTTGGCTCAAGCTCACTGAACTGTTTTTCCTGTGTTGCACTCATTGAATTGCCTTTGGTTTTGTGTCCATTTTTAAATTCTGTTTGTGATATTTAAACATCTTTATAACTTTCATTTTCCTGACAAATTTGATCAGGAAAAGAAAACCTCTGGGCTTGCCCTGTTCTCTCAAATGCTTTGTCAAATAAGTTTGCTTGTTCCAAGACACCACTGAAAAAAATTTCAAGGTAAATGAGTAGACTCGCACCTGACTACTTTTTAAGTCAAATTCTGCATTCATGGAAGCAACAGCCTTGACAAACAGGAAAGCTAGCATCCTGGCTTAGGCACACTATTAAAAACACCAGAAAAAGAAAACGGACATTCCCAGATCAGTACCCCTCCTAGGACCTATCATAGTGTGAGAAGTATGGTTCTCATTAAGGGTATGATGGTAACACACAGTCCTTTGACTTGTGTACTACAGTTATCATTGCAGACGTTATCGAAATCCATTGGCAATGGACACTTTCACAAGAACTGAGACCAACAGATCAATTTAGAGAAACCACAAAAGAGTCACCAAAGAGTAGCAATAGCTTTCAAACTATCCACACCCTGGATTCAAAGAGAAGGTCGAGATGTAAAAGGCTGAAAGTCTCATTACTCTGCAAGTCTATCACCAGGCACTATCCAGTTTCCCATGATCGCATGTACTCAAACCTCCATTTCATTGCCATTTTAAAACAGCTTTTAATCCACTGCAAAAAAAGTCTGTGAAGTACCTGCCAAAGGAGTTGCATCATACAGATGCCTGAGATTTGAGATTAGGTAATTTCAAAGTTAGTCAGAAAGGCATCTGGAACTTTTCACAATTTAAAGAAAGCCCTATTGAAAGGTTCATCTGTGTTACATACTTAAAATTAGTGCCCAATTCTACGTCAAATTGAATGAAACACAGGCATATAATCCTGCAGAGGAGGCTGTAAAAAACGATTCTTGCTCCAGCTGTAAACTGATGAGTTAATATCCATGGCCCATTTCTGCAGTATGCTCCAGGTAAGTAGCCAACCTCTCTGACCTCAATAGGCACAGCAGGCTGCACACACAGAGCTGATTGCAGAACCAGGGCCCACTGTATGACACCATATCAGAAAAAAAAGAACCACCCTGTCAAGCAGAAAGCAGATTTAAAAAAAAAAAAAGAATATCAAAAGAGAAGGATATGAAAATTTACTAGACAAAATCATCATGCATTTTGTCCCCACATATTTTGTGGTTTTAGCACAAGCTTTACCTATCAAAAACTTTGATGGAGGAAGAAAAAAAGAGAGAAAAGAGGAGTTAGACCCATCCCTGTAGAATTAATTAGTTGTGGAGAGTTTTCCCCCTATAAAAAATCCAAATAAATTGGTTCTGTTATCCCATATACAGATCCCGGATGTAATTAGTGTGATAATCAATATATCAGTAGGAAACAGCTACTTAAGTGCACCCAGTGCAGTTGTAGATTTAGGACAAGTGAAAGGGGCGTACTCAACAACAGCAGGGAAGAGTATAAATGCAAATGAAGCTCATAAAAAAGAATGAGTAGTTCTGGCTGTGCAAGCTGCTCAAAATTCATCTAGGGTTTTTTTTGAAACAGAGAAAAGAATAGGCTGCTGTGAACTACCTACATTTGGCTAACAAACTTCAATATGTACCACAGACCTTCATTTGTTTTCCCACTTACTTGAAGACTTGTTAAAAAGTGCTGCTAGCTTTCTTCTCTCCACTAATGCACAACAAAAAAAAGTTCTAATAAAATGTGCACCTGTCGCACTCATGTTTTTAGTGTTAAAAATACTCCCTGTTGTGTACAGAGTGCCAGCTGTGCCAGCAGCCTCAGTGCATGACTGACATGCTCAGAGACATGAAGGTAGCTCGCCTCAGATTTGGCTCTGATATTCTCTCCTTACAATGGAACTGCAAAAAATGCAAGCTAAACGCTGACATAGTGAAAGATCTCTGAAGGAACGATGTCTCAGAGCCATGTTTTCTTTTTCCTCTCCTTTGAATATTTAAATATGTCAATACAATGGAGAGAGTTGGGATTTCTTCTAGAAAACTAGAAACAGGTTTCCAAAATAACCCTACATAACAGTTGTTTTACTGCTTCCCCTCAGGGGAAAGAAATAAATCAAGAACACCTAATGAACGAAATGGAGGTGCAGGTTTTGTAGAGTTTGGGTCCTGGCTGTTTTTCTTCAGCGAGTGAATCATGGGACACCATTTGGCAATGTATTTGTGAAGTCACAGCAAACTTCACCCCACCATCCTCTAAATACAGGAATAGTATGAATATAATGAACTGAAAACAGCATTATGTGTTCTATATTATTCTTCAAGCCACAATACTCCTTCAAGGACAGAGGCATCTGACTCCTGAGACTTTCCCTGCCACCAAAAGCAAGGGGAAGACGGACTTTGGGCATGAGGATGAGACGGTAGAAATAAATATGGCTGTGGTAGAGATTCATGTTCATTGCCCCACTTGTAATTCACGATCCTCTGAGCTACGTACAAAGAAAAAAAAGGGGCAAGATATGACTGAAGCAGGGAATAACTGATTGGGATCAGACTATCCTTTTCTCTGTGAGGAAGCACAAAAGCCCACATTTTACCTAAGTCACTGGCATTAAATAGTTTCTACAGACTTTGTCCTTAGTCAGTTGTAGAGGAATCTTAAACAAAATACACATCTTAGCACTCTGATCAACCACATTCATCAGACCTTGAGTCAGGGATGTGCTTTAGACAAACCTGCAGATAGCAATAAAAGCAGGAAAAGACCTTAATTGTTTGATCTCATCCTCTAAGAGTTCAGTAGCTTCTTGGCTTTCAATATCCCACAATTCTTCATCTAAAAATGAAGTTCTGTATTTCCTCTACATGGAATTATTTTCAACTCCATGTTTCTCTTGGATGATGGATTTAATATCACTTCGGTTTCAATCCCACCTCGGTAGGAATTTCAACACTCATCTTTCACAGCAATCACTATCACTAAGACATGGTTTGAAGTGAACAATTTGGTGTCAGAACCTGCAGTATGATTTACAGGAACCCCTCCACAAGTCAGGGCCTACCTTAACAAAACCTATAAGCATGTGCTTAATTTTTGGTCTTGGGCAAACTCTACAAATAAAATCAAATTAATACAACTAAGCTACCAGATTCATCCATACATCCTGGCATAATGAAATGAGGACCAGAGGCTAGCTCAAGCAATCTGCAACCAAAGAGCTGGTACCAGGCTGCAAGATTCACAAGGCACTTAGCAACCCCAAAGTGCCTCAGACACCCTCTCTTCTATCAATGTGTTATTCACAGCAACACAGAAAGGAAGGTCAGAGATGCAAAGCAGAGCTGCCATTGTTTAGGGCGTTCTACCTGTGAATTTCCATATTTCCAAAAGTTTAAGAAAGGTCTTCCCTAAGAATCCAGGATTTTTAATACACAGCTTTTTCGAAGAGAATGCATACGCTCTTTTAAATATTCTTTACCCCGCAGTTACTGATAAAGCTTTATCACCTCATGCGAAGCTGAATTATGTTTTTGCCTGGAAATATATACATCCACTAGAGAGAAACAGACGGTGTGTATTCATATATTTCAAAACAGAGGATTTAACCTCTGAAAAGAGATATCAGAGTGGCACCAAAGCATGAATCTGCATTCAACACTTTCACATTTGGTTCGCAAATACCCAATTAGGTTTCTGTCTGAACCACAGTACCTCAAATTTATAATTAATCATCTGTCAAAGTTACAAGGGCAACAGAGCACCGTATTATTTTGAACAGTGATAAAAAAGAAGATGTTGAGGTCTTATGAGAGAATTTCTTAGCTCTGAGCAGCGATATCAGGCTCTTCTTCAGTGAAGAGTTAATAAAGTCCAATACAATATCTCCATAGCTAACTCAGCAGCGTGTTTTAGCTCAAAATAAAGACAGAAGGGACACACAATATTTAATTTAAACTCAGAATGGATTTCTGTAAATGATAACTAATTTTGTAAGAGGTAAATGGTTAGGAATCAACCCACACTTCTTACCCAATTCCAATATTAAGACTGATTCTTTAAAAGCTCAAATATCTTTTGAAAAATACTTTTTTCCCTTTATTAACTGCAAGTGGCTAATGACCTCTCTTTGTCTGGGAATGTGAGAGCCTGTAGTAAATTTTAACAATGTTAATTAACACCTCCATATAAAGGAACAAATGTTTGTAGCTGCTAAGGATGCAGAAACCCTACCAAACCAAACTAAAACTCTTTTGTCCTAATTGGGGATATAATTGGAATGAATCCCCTAGGAATGTTGCTGTTCCTTCTACATAAAACCCTATTACTGGTTGATCCCAGAACAAAGATACTTTCCTAGAGATTCCCATAACCCTAATCCATACAGTTCTGTCCCTAGCGGGTACACAGGTGCTCATAAAAAGTGAAGGTCCCCATCTTTTTAAAGAAGCTTTAATTGATAAGACGCAGACAGACTGCAAACAAACACAGCAACATAGAAGGAAAATTACCTCTTTCCCACTTTTCCAGTGGGAAAAAGATAGAGGTGGTTTAGCTCAAAGAGTAGCTGTAAGGTTAATTTCAGAAAATGGGATTCGTCTGAAGGCTGAAATGATCCTTTCTGGGTGTCAGCAGCCACATACTGCTGTAATTTAGGACCATATTCTACTCGCTATGTATTCTCTTAAATAGATCCACTGTATACGAGGATGGTTGCCAGGATTTATTCCTTGCTGTTATCTGCCTGTCCTATTTCCAGTAATTCTAGAAACGCAGCCGCTTTCTTCCTCACAGCATTGGGCAAGTCTAACAGAGCTCAGTTTTACACTGCGCTTACATGGGAGAAACCCTATTGAAAGAAACAGAGGCAAGAGCCTGCAACGAGAACCAAAGAATCCAGCCCTCAGAACCAAAACCTTATTTAGCATTAAAAAAAAAAAATCAGAGAACCACCAAAATCAAATTCACTTTTTGGCAAAGCAAAACATCTCAGAACTAGTCCAAAAGCTTCCCTGTGGAGGCATACAATTTTAATGCTTCTCGTGCACAAAGCAATCACCTCTTAGCCCAGTCTAATATTTTATACTGTAGCCACATTTAGTAGGACACTGGAAGAGACAATAATCGAACTAGTTACCACCTGCAGCTCTTGCATTCAATTACTTTCTATGCACAGAGACAAAACGCATCCCAACTTCGACCCAGCTTACACTGGCTGGGACTCTCCCTCACCAGAAGTCTCAAATCCAGCTGCATCCCAGTTTAAGATGGTGCTGCAGCCTCATTTTGGGGACAGAAGAGCAAATCTGAAGGTCTACCAAGCTATTGGGGAAGCAGCACAACTACAGTGTGGTTCAGATTAGGTTTTTTAATTGGATTGGGAATATTCAGTCTTTAAAACACACTAACAGTGGCAACAATTACCAGAAATAGGATGTAAGCATACCCCATTCACACTCACAAAACTCCCCTGACCACACACATAGGCAGACAGGAGCAGACAGACAAAAGGTGTCTTGATTAGTTTATTGTTTTATGACTCTCTCAAGCTATGAAACACAATTTGTTTTACAATGCATCATTAAAAATGCACCCTCCAAGGATTCCAGTTTGTTTGAATAATATATTTATCAGTGTTAACACTTCCTTTTACTGTTTTGACAGTCTTGATTCTGCTGCCATCTCATTTGAGCATCCTCCAGCCAATAAAGGAATGAGCATTTCTCACCAACTCTCCTTCCCCAAATTAGGTGCATAATTTATAGACACACAACTGAAAGTTTCAGGAACTTTTAAAATACTGAAATTATACTAAGAGATCTTCAAAAATCTTAAGTCATAAGGATAAAAAAGGAAAAAGAGCAAAATGATTGGTTCAGGTGAGGCTGTTTCCATTCAGGCCTCTTATACAGCTTAAATCATACAGGCTCATATTACAAACCCCATTTTTGGCACGGGGAATTTTCTACGGAAATAAGGCAAAGCAGGACAACCTTAAATTTCTCAGGTGGTTTGCTGTCAACTGCTAGAAGAGCTGTATGAAAGAGTGCCCCTGTGCACGAGCTCGCTAGGATACCTTGTGCCAAATCCTCGTCTGGTATAGCACAGATGCTCTGTTAGCACCTTTCTGCTGACCTCGGTGAAATCACACAAGCAAATGCCCACAGAGCAGTAACATTTTCTCATCAGTTTTGACTCTCCCCTCCTTGGTCCACTCTTTACCTGCTCTTAGGTTAAGTCATGCGAGGAGTAACTTTGAAACGGAAACTGGCATTTACAAACGCAATGTTCCCCTCTATTTTCCTACTGTAGATTTGGTTATTACATAATAAGCATCAACAATGTGTGCACCAGTGAGTGAGAAACAGAACTCGTTTGCTCAGTGTCACAGCCCTCTCTCCTAGCTGCACAACCATCCTTCCGCCATGATCAGTCATGTCAGGGCCATACACGTTTCCCTTAGTCACAAGGCTATGCCTGAGATAATTCATATCATGTGCCCTCACAACATTTTTTTTTTTTCTATCTGTATACAGCTTTGCTATACAAGTCTAATCTAGGATAGGCTTCTCAGACCAATGAACCTTCAAAGCAGTAGGAAAGCACAACTTGTACGGTATACAAGAGAAATGGGAGGTTCAGACATGTCTTTCACAGTTATACACAAAGAGTTTAAGCTGCCTTTCAGCTCATCATTTTTCAAACTCAGATAACAGCACAAAATCCATGCAGTATCCCTGCAGGGGGACGGGATGTGAGGTTTCTGAGCTAACCAGCCACATAAAAAAATACAATGAATCAGCCAGGAAATGAGAACTAGTGGATTTACACTCAAATGAAAGGAGTTTGGGAAGAATTGGACCGAAAGTCTACAGCAGAGCTACGTATAGACCCAGCCTCCTAACTCCCAGCCTTGTGCCTGATCCATGAGCATGGTCTTCCTCCCCACTGCACTCTACTGTCAGCCTTTCACATAGTCAGCTCTGAAATAGTTAAATCAAACAGAGATTAGTAACCTGGTACTAAATTATACTTGGACAACTTATTGAATGGAGGATATTATCAATATCACATCTGTCACAGATGAAAAACTACATAATATGGATGAGTACTGTATAATCCATTCATTGTTTTATAGACCTGGAATTCCCCAAAGAGCATGAAATCCGCATGATGTCCCCAAGTGTGGAAATTTACATTCAAATGTCCAAGCTGGCTGGATGTGTAAAATCACAGCTAGGCAGCCATCTCCTCTCCCGAGGGACCACGCCTCTGAGGAGGCTCCTCTGCCTTGTTTATTCCAACAAGGATGGGGAGCATCTTGCACTCACAAAACGGGTCACAGCAACACTTGTCTGTGGTGGCACTTCTATGCACTACTGACACGGAGGACAGAAAGCTTCCACCTTGAGGGAAATCAAGTCCTCTCAGGATATCTGAACAATAAACACATTAGACCCTTGGATCCAGCCATGGCTTTCAGAGCTGATGAAGCTATGCACAAGGATAAGCTAAGCTTTTCAAGGATAAACACATGCAGAACCAAGCCCTGAAGTATTTACAGACACAGGGGCTCTTGGTACATTAGGTGGCCAGCATTTCCCCTGGGAGCACGCTCCGTTGAAAGGCTCCAGCTGGCAACTTGCTAACACTGGTGCTATAATTTGCTGGGTCTGAGGTTTGTGTTTTTGCTTTGAGCCATGCAAAACTGCTTCCGCCTCCTCTCTACATTTCTCGAAAGGAAAACAAAGATTTGTAAATAAATAAATAAATAAACAAATGGCAATTTGTCCCTAGGCAGTGTCTTACACTTTGGGGCAAGAAAGAAATACAAGAGCCAGGTTATATCTTCTGCTACTTCAGCTGGTATATAGGTTATTATGCTGCTGTTTAGCCTTGTGTAAATAAGGTTCTCTTTCACATGCAGAAAGCTAAATAGTCAAGGTGATACTATCCAAAGTCCCTGTCTTAATTATCATAGAGATATGCCATCCAAGCTTCCAGTGGCAAGGACTTATCTGAGTGCTGGAAAATGAAAAACGTCTCCTAACACATACCAAAATAACATCTCAGAGCTGCATGTTTCTTGATCCTTTCTAGTAAGTTCATTCAGTCTGGGTCCCCCACTGATTTGCTGTATCGTAAGTACCTGTCCGTCTCCAGCCAAGAGCTCAGCAAGCTCTGATAGGGACTCCTGAGATGCTGAAATGACCCTGCCAAGCAACTGCCTCCTCAGCTCCCGAGAGCCACTCAGATGTAGTCCACGAACACCAGTAATGGGGGAAAGTACAAGGAACTGAAAGCTACAGCCACCAGAAAACAGTAAAACAACTTTTCTGAAGACAGACCTTCTGTTTTAGCGGAAATATTTCAGTTTCAAAAAAGTTATTCAGAGGTCTGAGGGTGGTTGTGCTTGGGTTTAGGGTTTTTTTTGGTTGGTTGTTTTTTAAACTTTCTGACAGTAAACTGAAATTCTCCATGGAAAAAGTTAAAGTTATATTTCATTATTGTTAATATTTTTGATGGAAAAATACATCCACTTTCTCCAGCCAGCTGTATTTTTACCCATATGACCAATTTATTCAGGATGCCCACCACTTTTTGTTTTCCCCTTATTAAATTTCTATGGCCCAAAACTACCTTGATGTGAGGCATAGACCACTCTCAAAATAAGCAGACCCACTCAGAAATACTAGCCAGTATTCATTCATGTTTACCACCATCTACTTGGTCCTCCTGGATACTGCCAGCTAGCTTACTTTTCACAAAGGGCATGGACTCACTCCAATTCATGTTACTACTACTGTGGTCATTTTTATTATTCAACAATTAATTTCAGTCTCATTCCTGCTGACTACAGACTTGATTCCTGGAGACGTTTAAGACTGAAAAAAAAGGAAGGAAATCTGTCTTTAAAAAGACCTTCAGTCCTACCCTTTTTAACTTTCCTATAGTTCAGATGCATGTTCTGTTCGCACACATGAACAGAATTCTTAAATGCAAATAAATTGATAATATGATATGATCCATCATTTTTTTAATGCTGGAAAGAGAGGACACTTCTGTGAAAAATAACTCACAGCACAACTGATGAAGGTGTTTTTTTCATAATTTTTTAGAGAAAAAGACCTTTGAAAACCATTTAAACCCTTAAATGTGCACATTGCTAAATCTAGCTAATGTACTCTAAAATGCAAGTGTGAAATAACTGGTGTATGAAAGTGTGTTTTGTTCTAACAATTTATCACCTCTTAATATTTATAGCAGCCTAACAAATGAAGTTTCTTTTAGAGTAATTTGTTTCTAATTATCAGAAGGAAAAACTTCCTATGTAACTGTGATAATTACAGCCTAAGTGCAAATTCTGAAGCACTGCAGAGGATAATGTCAAGGGGCTTGCTATTATTTTTTTAAAAGCAGCAATAGACAGACACCATTCAATTCCAAGGTAAGTTTTACATATTTATCTTTAGCTTACAGGCATGTCTCAGATAGGATTAGGAAACCATTCTATGAAATATAAATGGAGAAAATTTAACAGAATACAAAAATATGAGTTTGAGATAAAATTTTAGTTAATGAATTCTGGATGGGTTCTTTTTTGCATCTATTGCAAAGGCAAAAAAGAAAGATTTCACAGTACAAAAGTTAATGTGCTCAAAGATTTCTCAATATCCTTTTTCAATTCTCTCATCAGAATATCTTGTGGCTATTCAAAAAGTACTGGGATAAAAAGGGTAGGGGGAATGGATTAACAAAGAAAAGACGACCGAAGCTGGTTACCTCAGCCCCAGTTATATTACCACACAATTATTACTTTATTGATTCCCCAGTAAAATTCACTTAACTAGTTTTCTGGTTTTTATAGCTAAATAAATTGCTTAATCTATTTCAGAGGAAAAACCTTATGCTGATGAGTTTATGTTAAAGATGTCATAACCCCTTGGGTGTCGCTCACTAACCGCTCGTTCATGACTTCTCTCCCTTGAGACCACAGTACAAACATCAAAGGCACAGCTGGATAAACTGTATAGATTGGATCCCGAGCAAGAATTATCATAAACACTATGAAACCACAAAGAATGTGGAAGGAATGATCATTTAGATCCAGAGTTATTAAAATTCTTTCAGTCCATCTGCTTATGGAGGTATGCGACATTAACCATCAACCGCATTATCACTTGAAGTTCAAAAACCGCTTGGGAGAAAGGGATTTCACAACAGCCGTTCCACAACAAGAAGAGGCCGGACTCAGCGCTGACTTACTTTCATGAAATTTCGCAGTCCTAAGTGGGATTTCATGACATGTACAATCACAACATAATCACGGTAACTGAATAAATCTGATTCAAAGATCTGGCCGATGATGGAAAACTGGCTCTTTATTATTCACCCCACCACATTTACCACTGATAGGCTACTTATTACTCATAGATTTCATTAGAGCCCCTAGGGAATTTCCCAAAACTAGGCCAAAAAAGAAAAACATTTTTTGTGAATATTCTTGCAATATGAGAAATCCACTTTTCTTAGTTTCCAGTCAGCTCTAACAGCAATTCTCTTGAAGCAAAAGCAGAGCAAGCTGCATTAATGAAAATGTTCTTAATGACTCTTACAGGAGTTAATAGCATGTATAATAAAACAACTTTTAGTGAGTATCTCTGTTTATCAGGAATTAGAAGTTTTTAGGAAAATTACTTATGTCTAGCACAAAATTTTCCTCTTCTACTGAAAAATACTAATGGAAAGATTAAAAATATGCTGTTTTCTATTACTATTAATGTTACCTTCTTGCAGCATGAAACAAGTTAAATGTTAATTTTTCAAAGCTGTTTAATAAAAGAGTAAAAATTCTTTTAGTTCTATATATAAGAACACTGATTAACCTTGACTAGACTAAAACCGGCTTTCCTTATTCCTGAGTGGTCCCCCTATTTTATTCATTCTAATTAATTCTATTTTGATTGCCTAGAGCTTAATGATGGTGACGATAGGGTTGAGTGTTTATGGGTAAGAATCAGGAGGAAGGCCAACAAGGCAGATATCATGGTGGAAGTCTGTTATAGACCACCCAACCAGGATGAAGAGGCAGACAAAATATTCTAGAAGCAGCTGGGAGAAGTCTCACGATCGCTATCCCTTGTTCTTGTGGGTGACTTCAACTTACCAGATGTCTGCTGGAAATACAACACAACAGAGAGAAAAGAGTCTAGGAAGTTCCTGGAGTGTGTGGCAGATAACTTCCTGACACAGCTGGTGAGTGAGCCAACTAGGGAAGGTGCCCCGCTGGACCTCTTGTTCCTGAACAGAGAAGGACTTGTGGGTGATGTGACAGTTAGAGGCTATCTGGGGCATAGCGACCACAGAATGAGAGTTTTTGATTCTTGGAGAAGTAAGGAGGCAGGGTCAGGAGAACTGCTACCTTGGACTTCTGGAGGGCAGACTTTGGCCTGTTTAGGAGACTGGTTGACAGAGTCCCTTGGGAAGCAGTCCTGAAGGGCAAAAGAGTCCAGGAAGGCTGGACATTCTTCAAGAAGGAAATCTTAAAGGCACAGGAGCAGGCTGTCCCCATGTGCTGAAAGACGAGCCAGCAGGGAATAAGACTGGCCTGGCGGAGCAAAGGGCTTTGGCTAGAAATCAGGGAAAAAAGGAGAGTTTCTGACCTTTGGAAGAAGGGGCAGGTAACTCAGGAGGCCTACAAGGACGTCATGAGGTTATGCAGGGAGAAAATTAGAAGGGCCAAAGCCCAGCTAGAACTTAACCTGCCTACTACTGTAAAAGCCAATTAAAAATGTTTGTATAAATACATTAGCAACAAAAGGAGGGATAGGGAGAATCTCCATCCTTTATTAGATGCAGGGGGAAACATAATGACAAAGGATGAGGAAAGGCTGAGGTACTTAATGCCTTCTTTCTCTCAGTCTTTAATAGTAAGATCAGTTATTCTCTAGGTACCCAGCCCCCTGAGCTGGAAGACAGGGATGGGGAGCAGAATGAAGCCCCCATAATCCAAGGGGAAATGGTTAGCAACCTGCTACACCACTTAGACACACACAGGTCTATGGGGCCAGATAGGATCCACCCAAGAGTACCGAGGGAGCTGGCAGAAGCACTCACCAAGCCACTTTCAATCCTTCATCAGCAGTCCTGGCTAACCGGGGAGGTCCCAGTTGACTGGAGATTAGCAAATGTGATGCCCATCTACAAGAAGGGCCGGAAGGAGTATCCAGGGAACTAGAGGCCTGTCAGCCTGACCTCGGTGCCAGGGAAGGTTATGGAGCAGATCATCTTGAGTGCCATCACGCGGCACGTACAGGACAAGCAGGTGATCAGGCCCAGTCAGCACGAGTTTATGAAAGGCTTGACTAACCTTATATCCTTCTGTGACAAGGTGACCCACTTAGTGGATGAGAGAAAGGCTGTGGATGTTGTGCGCTTAGACTTTAGTAAAGCCTTTGACACCATTTCCCACAGCATTCTCCTGGAGAAACTGGCTGCTCATGGCTTGGACAGGCATATGCTTCGCTGGGTAAAGAACTGGCTAGATGGCCGGGCCCAAAGAGTGGTGGTGAATGGAGTTAAATCCATTTGGTGGCCGGTCACAAGTGGTGTGTTCCCCAGGGCTCAGTATTGAGGCCAGTTCTGTTTAATATCTTTATCAATAATCTGGACAAGGGGATCAAGTGCACCCTCAGTAAGTTTGCAGATGACGCCAAGCTGGGTGGGAGTGTTGATCTGCTTGAGGGTAGGAAGGCTCTACAGAGGGACCTGGACAGGCTGGATCGATGGGCCGAGGCCAGCTATATGAGGTTTAACAAGGCCAAGTGCAAGGTCCTGCACTTGGGTCACAACAACCCCATGCAACGCTACAGGCTTGGGGAAGAGTGGCTGGAAAGCTGCCAGGCAGAAAAGGACCTGGGGGTGTTGGTCAACAGCCAGCTGAATATGAGCCAGCAGTGTGCCCAGGTGGCCAAGAAAGCCAACAGCATCCTGGCTTGTATCAGAAATAGTGTGGCCAGCAGGACTAGGGAAGTGATTGTCCCCCTGTACTCGGCACTGGTGAGGCCGCATCTCAAATACTGTGTTCGGTTTTGGGCCCCTCACTACAAGAGAGACATTGAGGTGCTGGAGCGTGTCCAGAGAAGGGCAACGAAGCTGGTGAAGGGTCTGGAGCAGAAGTCTTATGAGGAGGGGCTGAGGGAACTGGGGTTGTTTAGCCTAGAGAAAAGGAGGCCCAGGGGAGACCTTATTGCTCTCTACAACTGCCTGAAAGGAGGTTGTAGAGAGGTGGGGGTCGGTCTCTTCTCCCAAGTAGCAAGCGATAGGACAAGAGGAAATGGCCTCAAGTTGCACCAGGGAAGGTTTAGATTGGATATTAGGAAATTTTTCTTCACTGAAAGGTTTGTCAAGCATTGGAACAGGCTGCCCAGGGAAGTGGTTGAGTCACCATCCCTGGGGGTATTTAAAGGACATTTGGATGAGGTGCTTAGAGACATGGTTTAGTGATGGACTTGGCAGTGCTAGGTTAATGGTTGGACTTGATGATCTTAAAAGGTCTTTTCCAACCTAAACGACTCTATGAATCTATTCTATCATTCTCTGTAAGCAATATGAGCTGAATTAAGTATTTTCCAGTGTACAGAAACTATAAAATACTAGTTTTCCTGGATACTAACGTATATTAATGACCAGCCCCTTCTCTCTGCACTCACATTGTGCTCCACACAAAATGAGGTACTGTTAATAAAGTGATTTTCAGCCTCTCCTCTGTGGGCCTTTGGGAACTAGCCTGTGGGCTATTTCTAAGAAGTCGTGTGAAAGGTGCCCAGAGAAAGCGAGTTCAAGCTTGTGCTAGAGTAATCCATGTACAGGAAAATACTTTCTTCCCTGGAATAACATTAGGTACCCACAAATCAAAACCAATTGAAAAAAATATTTTATTAAAAGCATTACTCAACAAAAGGCAGCATAGCAAAACCTAGCACTACACAGAGATTTGTAGATTATCCACTAGGTCATACATGTAGAAGAGAATAAATTGTGAAGGCCTGATTATGTCAACTTGGAAAACCATCCAAAGTAACAGATTATCGGGGGAAAGGCCACTTTCACCTTTTGTAGTACAAAGATGCATAGTCAGGCTGGAATAGTTCCCCTTTCTCCTTGTATTTAACCAAAGTGAAAGAGAAGCAGAAATACTGTGATATCACCAACAGCAAGAATATTGATCTTTGCATGTATTAAACAATAGGTACCAAACACCATAATTGTATTTAAAGTCTATACAAATAAAATCTCTACTGTCAAAATAGAAAAGATACTGTACCACATAGAAAATAAGGACTTATAAAGCTGTATGCTACTGTTTAGGAAGACACATTAAAAAAATATCTCCAGTTCTCCACTCACTAGAAAAAGACCCATGGGAATGCCATGAGTGCCTGTCTGTCCGCTCCCCTCCAGAGGAGACTGCCAGCCAACTGGCTATGGAAATGACTTTGTTTCTAAGCTCCAAAAAGTCCATGAACATGCTTGGGAACATGCCGAAACAAAATATACAAATGTTCCAAACAGATTAAACATTAATTAATCTCAAAATGGGGACACCCACATCTCAGATAAAGATACCACCCTATTTTGTTGGTCTTAGCCACTAACTTTCAATGTTACTTATCTCACCCAAGTAGGAAGGAACTGTGAGGAAAGGGTGTATTGCTGGATTGCTCAACAGGATTACCACCTCTCCCATTTCCCCTTCAGTCAATGCCTGCTCTTTTCCCTTCAAATACTTGGAAACAGGAATGTCTTGTTTTCAGACCACTGCAGCTTCCAAAGATAGTTCCTGAAACCTGAAGTGTGGTCTCATGGTCCTTGAGAGACCTCACAAGGCAACTCAGTTCCTCATTATTCCCTTCCTCTTGACAAGAGGATAAAAGAGAGATATCTGTGTATTTTATTTATTTATGGTTCTTGAAGAAAAAAAAATAGACTTTTCTAGATAAACAAGGATCTTTTCTAGCAGCTAAAAGGGTTTGTGAATTTGAGCCAAATTTAGATCATGGTTTGGGATTCTTTCAAACAACATTTTCAGGTGACTCTACCACTTGCCAAAAGAAATTCTCTGTGATTTGGCTCCTGTTTTCCAAGTTAAAGCTGGCAGCCATCAGTCAAGTACATCTGTAGGTTATAAAACTATTTGTTGAAGGAGCTTGACAAGCATTTTAATGTTGAAGGAGCTTGACAAGCATTTTAATATTCTTCTTGATATACAGTGGTGGAAAAGTGGTAAGACTTTTTACAGTAACACAGAGATTACTGGGTAACATTTTCAAAAGAGCCCGATTCTTACGAGTTTCCCATTTGATTTAGGCACTAAAATTCCAGTTTCATTTTTGACTAAGGCTTCTAAATAGCTTAGGGCTTTTAAATTCCCTTTCTGCTACTGATGCTGTAATTGACTATTTTTCCTCAATGTTGTTAGTATGGCTGTACACTGTCATACTTGTATTGGTTTGGGGAATTTGGGCCAACCATTTCAGAAACTGGAGCCAACAGTTACACTTCCTAAATCCATATGTGACTACCTGAATAAGCGCTTTGCTTTCCAAAAGCCAGAAGCACCAGAACAGCTACCATTCATTTCCAAGGCAGCTGCTGGATGCCCAGTACTTTGGCATACCGCTCCAACTACTCCAAAGCTGTAAACAAAACCTGCAAAACTTGGCCTTTAGGTGATTATATATAGCACCAAGCTCAACTGGTAAGTGCACTAAATCCATTCTCTCCAAGATCAAGTTGAAGAGAGAAAGGGGGAGAAAAAGAAAGAGACATTAAGATAATTGAAATACATAGATGATGGAAAAGCCATTTGTGATAAAGAACCCTGTGTGTAAAAGATGTTGATGCTGTAGGGAGCAGCAGTGGGCTGGTCTGCCTGGGGATATCTGTTTGTGTTTGAGAGGGTCAGGATGCCAGAGGCTTCCACCCTGTAACAAGAAGGAAGTTAATATCACACAAGCATGCAAGCTGCCTGCCACATGCCAATACAAGCTGAAACCCCCCTTTTCTTCTGTCCCCCCTCCCCACCCCCAACGCTTGTTTCCCATCCGACATCCTCTTTTCCCCAGCCTGCAGCCACAGCAGTTTTGTTTTCTCCAGTGATAGTCTCCATTCCTCTCAAGCCATCTTTGCTGAATAATACGTCCCAAGCTACTGCAGGCAGAGCGGAAAAGCTGGAGTAGCCAGGAAAGTAGCTCTTGAAATTGGGCGCATATGAAGTGCAGAATTTGATGCAATGCTAATAGAGGACAGAAAACATGTATACACTGACCCATTTCTATCATGTTGCCTAGGGGCTATTGCTGAAAACAGCTAGGTAGCACACTGGTGGAAACTGCAGTTAAACAAGTGTATTTTGTTGCTTATTTAGTCTCTGTAATTTGTTTTAAAAGATCAAATCCATCAACTTAAAACTACCTATGCACTCTACACAATGATGTATTTGTTAGACCTCCCTTCTTCCACCACACAGTTTCATCTCACCTTTAAACTGGCATTCAACCTCACAGGCAAAACAGCCAAGAGGCAAAACCACCTTGATTTCAGCAGGGCTCCTAAAGAGGCAGGGATTCAACCAAAAACCTCTCAGCAGCAAGACTAAAGGGAGCTAAGCTCTTTGCAACATGTTTTTCTTGCTGTTCTGTAGCATTTGTCTGACAAGCATGAGAGCAGGTGGAGCAGGAGCTTGCCTGTCCTCCGAAGCCAGGTGATTTACACGCTGAGCTCCAGGACAAAGCAGACCTGAACCCAAGGCCAGAAGCCTTCTAGCCAGAGCTCAGGGATGCTTCTCAATTTCAACTGCATTAACATGTTGGGACCTCTAAGCCACGGCAGTTAGACTGCTCTGGGGATCCCAGCTAGCCTATCTAAAGCTCAGCTGATATAGAAACAGAAATTAGCCATATATACTTATATCAAGCCTGGCACCATAGGGTCCTTCTTCAAAGCCAAGCGTTTGCACCCTGACATGATAGCAGCATCATGTTTGCACTATTCCCTCTGTATTGAAGATTCCTATTGTATTACAAGATGTTTTGACAACCACACACAATGTTGGACTGTCAGATGGTCTCTCAGATTTTCTTTAGTAACCACCAAGTGGCTTTGCTTCAAACCTGTTATGCACTACATCCCTGATCAGCATGAACAGCCCCATTACTTCCAGTGGGAATATCTATAAGCCTTAAGTGAAAGAGGCATTTTTCTAAGTTGAAGCTTAAACCACCAGCCTATGAAGCTGCTTAACGTGTGCTACTTCTAGCTATCAACAGCATCATTAACTTCTTTCTTTCTCAAAGCAGCTTTCTGACAGTGGAGATACTTCTGTTCTTTTAAAGACCCCGATTTCCACTTTTACCAAAAGTAATGGGAAAGAAATTGTCACAGTGTATATGATATTTCCAGTTTACAGCTTACATGGTACATTTCAGTCCAGCCTTGTATTAGATTTTGGCATTCAGATGCCGTATATACCCCTGCAGGTGTATGTCAACCCATTTTCCTTTAGTCTGTATCATGCGTTCAAATGATCTTTATATTATTGATGATGCTTCTTTAGATCAATGGAGTACTCAAAATAATCCATCATCATCTTTTTCTAGCAAGCCAGGTGTTATTCTGGATCTTCATATTTTTAGTGTTTGCCTCTAGGTGTTGCATCTATCAGGGGTTTTTTATAACTCAAATCTAGCTTTTTTTAAAGGGGAAATATAGCTACTAAACCTAGTCACTGTTGCCTGAAGAACATCAGTAACAATGTTTAGTCTACAAGAATGTTTCCACGTAAGAGAAATTTTGGAGGCCCTGGCTCTTCCTAAATTGAAAAGGCTAAATGATGTTGATTTAGTCCTTTTCTGCATGAATTACAGTTTCCACATGTACTTATTTTGGGCTTTTTGGTAATAACATTTGTCTCTTTCCCAAAGTAATAATTTTGTCTAATATAATTTTGAAGATACCTCTGACTGAGGTTTCTGGCTGTAATACATTTTTATCAAGCTCACTGGTTGTTATCAGCTCTAAAATCTATTGAGCTTGTGACCCATTATATTCTTTCTATTATTCTTACGCATATTTTTATGATGCTCTCATGGGATGACAGCAATTGATTATTTATGAAACTCCCAGCCGCTTCCCTCTAGCAACTGCAGATTCTGCAATCTCAAGCATCAGAAAGTTTACTGAAGGTAGGCTCTCCCAGCTCTTGTGCTTACAACCCTTTTTTTGGCTTATAGTGAAGAAAATTAACTTATCCTTAAGGCTTTGTGTAGGCTTGCTACTTCATACCAAAGAGAGCTCCTTAGTTTATACCTCCTAAGGTGAGCTACAACCATTCAAATGCAAAGGACGGTTGACTGCCTCTCTAATAGCAGCTGTATCATTTTGTTTTAGAATTAGGATTCCTTCTTTGTTTACCTGTTGTTTTTATTTATCTCTGTTGAATAGCAGACAGGCTGTCACTTATACTCAAACCATGAACTGTAGTGGCTTCATGTGATGATGCAAATCCAGTACACAGGCATGAGGACTTTGCTTCCTTCCCCAAATCCCATCTTCTAAGGAAACCAGTTTTCCACACATAGGCAACAACCAAGCAATCACATGGAAACCTTGAGGCTTACGTTTAAAAATCTGGCTTCTAAACTCTGGAAATTAATATTAAATATTAAAGTCTCTATCAGAGATAGCGTTTTTCTTAAAGGATAAGATCCTATTAAAATATCAGTGTTTTAAAATCAAACACCAACTGCATTTACATTTCAAGCAAAAGCAATAAAAGGTTCTGCACCTCTAGTGCCTATACATGAACTTATTTTTTTGTGGTATTTCAATACCACCTAGAACACAAGATGAGGGACAATTCCCAGCATCACGGTCACTATGCACACATAACTCCCTATCAGTCAAGCAGGACATATGCATGGACTTGCTGAGCATCATCTAGAGCCATTTAGGTATGGTGTTGGCTTGATAGCCATATGCGAAGCTAAACAACTCCACGTGCATAAAGACTGTAAACCGCCATCAGAATATTTTAGGACCAGACACAAACACTCTCCAGCTGGATCCAGCCCCTGGAGCACCAGCTGGACATCCCTGACCAGAATAAGGTTGTCCATCTATAACCAGAATGAACTCTATCTATACCTACCCACAAAATGTCTCCCAGTAAGAATTTCCACATCTGTTCTTGATATTCTTTACCAAAGTTGAGCCCATTGTCTAAAATGCACAAAACCAAGCTAGCCCATGGCACCCTTATAATTCGCAGCTCATTATCCTATAGATATTGTTGGAACTAGAAAGTTTTCAGGGTTGAGACCATCTACGGATGACAATCCCTCCTTTGCCTTGCGTTTATACACATGGCAAAACAAGGATCCATTCCCAGGTGTGAAGCTATGTGCTGCCTCATTATAAATGATAGTAATCAAGAACATCCTAGGGCTACCAAAAGCAGATACACCAAGCTGTGGGGTGATCTCACCCCCTGTGTTCATCTGTCTCTGCAAGATGCCTCATTTCCAAGCAGCCTGCCCCTCGTGCCAGCTCAAGCAAGAGGCACCATCTCCACGCAGGTGGATTTGCAGCCATCGGTATGCTTGAGCAACCCTTTGAGTGCTGCAGAGCCCTCAGTGGCTTGCAAAATCGCAGGCAGGTGACAGGCAAATGCCACCCCAGAGCTGACACCTATGCAGCGGAGGCTTGCGAAATGCCTGACACCTTGGGGGGCTGTGACTTGCTTTCCTTTCACTCCTCAATCAACCTGACAGGAGCTTGCTTTGAGTTTTCAGTTTTGGCAGTGCCAATAAATTCCCCTTGCACTGTGAGATTTCAGGCTCCATTCCGGCTCATTCTCAACCACTGCCTCTGTGGTACTGCTCCACTCCAGGCCAATTACTGAGGCTGTGTGGGACGCATTAAATTCCTCGTCAAGGAGCGTGCAGTAATATTGCTGCTGCTGCGGCCACTTCGGCATCTTCTCTGTAACAGAAGATGCTCTGGGGCCTCGAGCTCATTTCATTCCTGCCTTTTAATTAGTTCAGGCATTTTCCAGAGGCGATTTTCATGTTGTTTCAGGGACATCTTTCTAGCCAGTTCATCTTGCCTTCTGTTAGAGAAAGAGCAGACCCGAGAAAAGTGTCAGAAATGTGACAGTATTTGCAGACCTCTCTTTACCAGTACTTCTCCCTCTCCTCCCAGTATTTTCACTGGATATTAATGAGCTAGAGTATGAATTCACCTGAATGAATAGTATTATACAGTAGACATACAGTGTATGTTTTAACCTACAGTGAAACCTGTTTTATCATTGATGCCAACAAAACTTGAATTCTAGGGTGTCAGGGAAATACAGTTTCTCCTAGAATTAAAGGGACTGATCCACCCTCTTCCAAGCAGGGAAGGAGAGGAAAGCTGCCTTTGCTAAATGACGGAACCTGAGTTTTCTGAAGTTTGTATTTACTGTTGCACCTCATCTGGGTTACCTCTACCTTGAGTCTCAGTCATGATTATTTTGCATTAATATACCGGTCAGCAGTGGCATGCTTCATGCTGTGGCCGCAGGGTATTTGTTTTAAATAGTAATAGCATGCTTCATTGTATTTTCACTTCCTTAATTTCTTCTCTTTTCTTCCCTGAGAATAACCAGATTTAGCTGTCACTGCCAGTTCCTACCAGCAACTCAGGTGCTCTCATCAGCTCTGCCTGTCTGCCCAGAAACCCACAAATTGCCACGGGCAGCCTCCAACAGCCACCTCAGACCGTGCTTTTCTCTACAGTTGATGTACACTGCCCTCAGGATTTGTTTTCTTCTGAATTCACTTCAGCAAGGAGAAATGTCTTTCACTGTCATAATGAGACATGCTGGTGCATCAGCATTTCTGGGCTAATATGAGAGAAAAAAAGAATAAAGAACAGTGACATTTAAAACACTGGTAGGAAAAGCAAATATCAGTCTCATCATTTGCTTAACTGTTATTTGCTTGATGGGATGGATCTATTGCTTTCCCTACTAGAATGAAAGTGTAATTTGATCATTTCTTCTTTCTTCTTTTTTTTTGTGACCCTTCATTGAGCTTTTCCTCACATTCATTTCCTAATGCTCCTAATTTAAAGTAATTATCTCATAGCAGGCTGTCTGCCTACCTATTAATAAAAAACCTCATCTTCTAAAAATGCAGGGGGCAGTGTGTGAGAAAAGGTTTCAGCATTTCAGGCCAGGGTGAGGAAGCAGTCATGCACTTAAAAAAAAAAAAAAAAAAAAAACAGAAACTGAAGGCTTAGCACAATCATAGCTCTAATTTCTATTAATTGCTTGTAACATATGTATGTACAGAAAAATAAGTGCATGGCCTCATCCCTACCTGTATAACTGACCTTAACTCCATATAGATCTAAAGAACCATGCTCTCCCTAGAGCACGCTAAGATCTGTCCCAAACATATTTACATTGAGTCTTATCTTGTGGGACAATAACGTGCAATGATCATTCAGAAAGGAGGCTGACAAAAATATGTAAGAGATCTTGGAGCAGTGAATGAATTGCTTTGTACTGGGTTTTGAAATCCTACAGCCTCAACTTGTTATGATAACCTCCTTCCATCCTGTATTAAATAACATCAGGCTTTCAGGACTTAAGGTTTCCCCATGCTGCTTGAAACTTTCTAAAAAGAAGTACGTGACTTCAAATGCAATGCATGATCTGAGGAGAGGGGGACGTTCATTCATGCTTTCTCCCTTCCACCACGTGAAAACACAGGAAAGACAGGGAGCATCAACGCAAGCAGTTCCAGGCTCATCAGGTTTGTGTGGATTTTTAAAACTTTCTGCCTTCCCCAAAAAGATTTGTTTTCCCCTCCTGTGCAGTTCTGGAAGCAAGATTTCCTTAGCTCTTTCTGTGGCAGCTATCCCCTGCCAGAGCATTAATTTTACACTTGCACTGAGGGGAGGAGAGACCGTGCTTCTCCCGTTGCTCAGTCACTTGGTTCACATAGATTCTGCTGAGTCAAACATTTCCCTTATTAGAAACCAGCTGAGCACTCATTGTCTGAGCCTTTCTCTCCATTTCAAGGCAGAGCACTTATTTTTGTTTAGATGTGATCAAACTAAGTCCTGAAATTACATGCCAGAATTTGTGTGCTTATTTTGTTGAACCATACCACTTGCAACCTTTCTTCACTCTCTTTATTATTTAATATTCTATAAGATAAACTTTCTCTTGAGGAAGTACTATAAACATCACTTTGCTAACACAGATCCACAAGAGCCACCAGAGATAGCTACGTTCTAGGAAAGAAAAAAGGGCTCATCTGTTTTTAAACCTTCACCCTCCTCCAGCTCTGGCGTTCCCAGCCGGGATCCTGGGTGGACCTGTCTGCCTGCGGGCAAGGAGTACCGCTCTGCCACGCGTGGCTCCGGGCACGTAACAAAGGGCAGCGCTGGAGCCTCGCCAGCGCAACCACGCAGGAAGGGCAAGGGAGTTTTCAGAGTGCCACTAGTCTGATTTCAGGATATTTAAAGTTAAACCCATAGGTATGCACAATAATAGGCACACAGTTGCTTTTCCAGGACATCACCCATCTGCCAAATTACATCTAAACTGCACAACTCTAATTTCGTTCGCTCAATATTTCCCCATCATTACACAGTCTTTAAAAAAAAAATAGTGGGGGAAAAATATTTTCATTCTAAAATGGATATTTTTACAGGCATTCAGGAAGCATGAAAAGGACACTGTAGGACCACTGAAGTCAGTAAGAGTCTTTCTGTTGACGTCAATGAGGTTTTGGATCAGATTCTAATTTATTGGATAGACTATTTGTTGACAAGTCTTCATTCATCTTTAACAGGAACAGACCATGACACAAATAAGAATCTGGGCAGAGAAAATGTATTTGTATAAAAGCATTAGGCCAAATGTTCAGACTGAATAAATTGGATCAGCAGGGTGAAATGCGACACTTCCGCAGACAGAGACATATGGCTTTTCATATAGGAAGGACTGAAGAAAGGCCCAGATGAAAAGATGTGATTTTAGCATTTCCTGTGACATCTACAGCACATAACATCACAGCATGGGGGCAAAAAATAAAGGATGCTATCAGCACCAGCGTGGAGTGACTCACCCATAGCTCTCACTGCAGTCAATGCTCTGACAGAACTTTGTCTTTTGCCGTGCGACTGCCAGTCCCAAGCAGCGGTACGTGCAGAGCCCCGTGAAGCATAGCAAGCAACAGATTAACCTGCAGCAAGGTAGCTTTCAAAGACTGAAGACAATTGTATACCCCTGTGTAGAAAGTTACAGCAGTCTTATTCTCTAGGAGTAACATTTTACTCCTGGCTCAGCTGTCTGATTTTCAGTGGAATGATACCTCCAGTCACCTGCAGACACTCATATGTAAACAAAATGATAAAGGACAGCAGAATCTGACTCTTTGACAGCTCTGGAATAGTATGTCATGTAACATAACTTATCTCGGTGCAATGTATATGAGCGTGTGTGTAATACTGTTATACCTCTATGAAAGTATGTAGGTGCCCATAAACATAACTGTTTGAGATCTCAGGGCTGTAAATGGGAAATGGCTCCTTTGAAGTGAATGGAGTAACTCAAGTGCTAGATCTTCAGTTACTAGCAGCAAGCATGTCACCTTTTTCTTAGTCAGAACTCCTTTACTTTTATTACTAGTATTTGGTTAAGGCAAGAGATTTCTGAGTCAAAAAACAAGTGTAAAATAAGAGTTACATACACGAAGCATTCTGCTTTTCTTTTCTGCAAAGAACTTAATGGGTAGCAACATCAAAGAGTAAGTCCCTTTTTTACAAAAACTGTTCCCTCCACACATGTATGAGAGTTTCAGTTTTCTACTTGGAGCTGCAGGTCGTTTTCTTTCCTTCTCCCCGCATGGGACAGAGGCAAGCTCAGTATCTGAATCCTTGCACATTTCTTCCCACTCATGAAAGATCAGAAGACTTTTCTGGAAATTAAGAGGAGAGGAGTAGGGCACATCAGTCAAACTCTGTCTTTCTAAACAAGTCTTGTCACCAATGGAAATTTGCTAGGAATGCAAGTTTACTGCTCTTAGAATTACTATGAACACCAGAAAGCAATGAGCCTAGCTCTGCTCCAGACTGTTCTCACTAACTCCATGGCATATGTCTTCCACTTAAATAGTTTTAGTTTTAGCTCAGCTGTCTGCTTGAGGACTTTTAAAGAATGGTTAGAGCACACAGGAGATTTTTGCTTTTTTTAATAAAGAAGCATTAGGCAACTCTTTTTTTTTTTAAATCAGAAATATTTCATACCATTCTTGGAAAAGGAAATTATAAATTCTGATGTACACAGTAAACTTAAAAGTAAGTCCAAGCAGAAGATAGGTATGACTTCTAAATCAAAACCCAACAAGCAAACCACTACGTCGGTTACTAAAGCCCGACATCACATTTACTAGGTAGGACTTCTGAGCTGATGGCTAGACTTCCATCAGACTCTTCCCACTTGAAAAATCAAGACAATGAATTGTATCAGAGTTCATCTGCCCCGGGGAATATACGCCAATAACTTACTGGAGTACCAATGAGCCTATGGATTTAGCCTTTATCCGCACTACTTCAAACTAAAATGAGTGACTAAAGATGGAACAAATCAAAAGCAGCCACACCATGTTATTTACAGAGTTAGCTGCCATCCTCCTGTAATAATCAACTGTTTTTCCAGTAACTGCAAGTTCACAGGGACTGTTTCTCATTTCCCAAACAATTCTAGTCTTTACAGTAACAACGGAGTCAGCTGAGTCTAAACACTGGTTGATGAAATCAAAGCATGAGGCTTGCAGGATATCAGTCATATCTGTATGTGATCTGTGGGAAGATAAAAATGACCCAGCCACATATGCTTTGGTGTGTCAGCACCTATGCAAATTCAAATCTGTGCAAGTAGCAGAGCTGAAGCCTTTCCGCATCACAGCTGTTCACACCTGGGCAGCGTCTCCTCCCAGGCTGATTTCAAGTACTCTCAAAGTTAGGTTGGAAACAGGACAGTGCCAGAGGCACTTGAATTGACTAGCCATGGCCACAATAGTGTACGCCTAGTTAGGTGAAAAGGAAGATCCCCTCCAGCAACTCCCCATGCCTTGAAGGGGCAGACCTACACTGATCCTGCTCACCTGGCACACAGCAATCCTTTATGTCCTCTCTTCAGTCACTGCTCACTACAAAACAAGATTCACCTGGAAGGGAAAAGCTCATCTTCTCTAATTTGGACATCTGAAATGCAGTTGCCTCTGTAAGAGATGAGTCTATTCTTATAGTAATTCCTCTCATCCTGAAATAAGTTTAAGGCTTTGGTATCTCGTGCACTCATTCCTCACCCATCTGTCCACTCAGATCTAGATCTGTGTGTGCTCAGAGCACGCAAAGGCTCCTGCCAGGTACACGTGTTTCCCATCCCTTAGGTGGAACCAGGAAAGGGCTGGTGGTTGCCCAGGTCCTACCCCAGTGTGGGTCAAAATGTGGCTGAGGTGCCCCAGGACTTGGGAAATGCTTCCACATGGGACAGTATAGACAAAGCCTAAGACAGAGGGAATAAGACATCCTCTAGTGATGCCTTCATCTTGCCAGTTAGTTGAGTGTGTATCAGCATACAGAAAAATCCAACACTACGTTACCTTTGCAGTGATTCCCCAAAAAAAATCAGAGGGACAGCACAGTTGATATTTTTGTTCTTTTCCCTCTAGGAATTTCCTTATCATGAATCAGGAGCAGTGGGAGCCAATCCAATGGTGTTTTTTCTTATAATTAACATTTCACAATATGTCCCAGCATGAATTCATCTTGTTCAGTGTTAACTATAACACACTTCATATTAGCTAGAATACAGGCAGCAATGACATCAGTTTCCTTTGCTGATAATTTTTCCCGACACAAGAGGACATTGTTCCAGACAGAGTATTTCAATGCGACACTGCAGCACTAATATCATGTGCTTTATTGATAATCTATCTATAAAGAAAAACTTAGTGTGCTTGGGTTGCTTTCTCTTCATATAGCACTTAGGCATGTGAGGCAGGCACATATGCCTTCTGTGATTCAAAGAAGAAAAATCCTCATTAAGTTACACGTATAATGGTCTCGCAAGGTATGTGACTAATAGACATCAAACCTGTTCAGATATGCTGGCGCAATTATTTTTTTTTCCTACAGCATGCTTTGCCCCGCCTCACAATGATTTATTCAAAATATCCATTAATTCAGAGGAAAGAATCGCAAGTGCAATGAAAACTAAAAAGCCTAAAATCCCACTGGTGCTAATAAAGCCAAAGCACAAGGCAGCAAACCCTGCGTTACCTATGGCCAACGACCATCAGGGAGCTAAAAAAAGATGAAGTAACAAGGGCTTGATCAAAATGCTATAAGGTTCCTCTCCACAAGTGTCCAACTGGACATTTGCTTAACTTCACAGCTAAATAAGGACTAGACAGCAGCAGAATCTCAGATGTTCACTTCATGTATCACTTCATGCTCAAATTAATTCCCCTTAGCTCAAATCTCTACAAAGAGCACAACACCATGCTACACAAAAGACAGAGGAGGATTCCAGCAAAGTCTTTGACTCTTACCTCTCACAGATTAAAGCATGGGGTGGAGGTTGGAGAGAAAACCTGTCCTACACTGTATTCATGTTTTTCTTTGTGAAAGGTGTGACATTATTGCTCAACAAGCGCAATACAGAGTAACATAGGACACTAAGAGCAAGATTCTCATCTGGCAGCCTGAAAACAGTAGAACAATCAGGGTCTGATTTCATGAACAGAAGCTCACAGCAAAACATGACAGGAAAAGCCTGAATTTGCAAGTAGTCAGGGCAGCAGATTTGTACGCTTTCTATTCCTAAGCAGTATCCAAACATAAAGACAATAACACAGGTAAGTGCACATAATCAGAGCAACAGTGAGCTTTATTTTCTTCCAAGAGTAACTCCAAGCACCGCGCAAGGCAAAGTGATATTTTGTGTTTGGGCACATGTTTTAATGCATGGGTACTGAACCACAAAATGACCTGATTTAATGGGGAATTAAATCAATACAAGCTTTTGCATTTAAACTTTTAAGTTTACTATTACCTGCAGATCCATTACTTACTCAGACTTTGCAAGACACAGTGTGAGCAGCAGTAGCAACCCTTCAAAATGATGACACCAAAGCACTTAGTTTTTAAGAGGCTGAAAAGCAGTGAAAGAAATAAACAGGAACTCTCTTCCCAGATGGAATTAAATGCTTGACTCCTTGTTCCATCATATAAAATGGATCGTGCTAAAAGAAGGAATGAAGAACAATTACCCTTTCCACAGTGCTGTCACCGGAATACTTAAAAATAACACAATTTTCCAGGTGCTTATTCCCACTCCACAGTCTGATTTGTGTTTTGGAACCACTGATCTTCCCCAAATAAAATAAAATCAAGCCAAAATAAACTACTAAGCTCTCTAAGGTGAGTTTACAATTCCATGCTATTTTGCATAGGGGTTTTTTAGGGTTTTTCTAGCTTTTGAGCTATACTATCGCCATATATTGAATTACTCTCAATTTAGCAGAATATACTGGTTAGAACCTTACTTCTCAAAATGATCACCACCATTTGTAAAGGAAGCAAGTACTCATAGCGCACAAATGCTAAAACCAAAGTGACAACACATATTCCAAACTTTCCCTAAGGCACAGTGTTGGCACTACTTATTTACAAGCGCTTCTGTATTCAGTTGAGTCTTCAGTGAAGACACGGATCTATATATATTCAACAGTGCCTAAGTGTGTTTTGTTCTTCTGTTTTCAAAAGACAATTAGTTGCATCCAGTCTGTTTGCTAAGTACACTACACAGCAAGCATTCCCTAGATACACCCAACAGAAGCTCTCTACATATGATTAAATATAACCCAACTAACTATGCCTTCACAGCTATGACAAGGTTCTCCTAAAATCCATGCATTTCAAAAAACCTGTTTTGTAATCAGTATCTAAACTTTGTGACCCAGTTACTGCCCAAAGCAACCACACACAAAACACAAACTTATCATGTGGGGGAGAAATCCTTCTCCTTGCTTGAAGGAGTTCAGAGTTACAAGCTGCCCTTTCCACTTGAAAATCTTGGTCTACAGGAGCTGAATGACTTTTCAAATGTGAAACGAAACTCATTTAGGAAATGGGTAGATTTCCAGAGGAACTGTCAGGAGGTGACAAGAACATGTGTCAGAGAGACTTAAGCGCAACCATTGCACTGCAGAGAGGAAAACTCTCTGAATCCCACCAATATTCATCAGATCTTACCAGTCAACTGTAAAAAGACCAATTGTTACCAATTTAATTACAATCCTTGTTGCTAATAGCACCATTTTCAGCTGAAAATTATTTTGCAATTATTTTATCACCAGAAAGCACTGCATGCAAGCCCCCTCGTTTTGCTAATGAGAAGGCACTGAGTCACTCCATATATGACAATGACAGAATTTGTTTCTTTTGTAAATGAGAAGATTTCTACCTCCCAGGTGATTTGTCTTTCCAAACAAAGAATCTGACACACATTCAGTTGCAAGGGGGTTATATATATTACTATTAATGTTATGAAAATAACTGTGCATCAGAGCCTGATAAGTTTAGCTGAAAATAGTCAATAAATTATTTAGTTCACAAAATGTCATTATGTGTGGGGTTTACTTAATTGAATAGAATAATTTATGGTAAAACCTAGAAAAAAGATCAATGCAGATGGCTTGTGAGAATGATTGAGTTTCAGTGAAGGCAATTTGATTTTTATCCCTCATTATAATAATGTTAAAGGGAAAGCATCAACTTTGGTAAAAATCAATATTTGATGAGTGCCTAGGCCATGAATTTTAACTAGAGGTAGAACGGAGGTAGGAATAGGTGTAAATAATTAATAACTTCCATACCCTGAACAAATAACTGTTTTGTTTTGGAACAAATGCCTATTATCCAGAGATCCTTCTGTTCTCATAAAAGATAATTTAGTAATGAGTGTTTGGTTTTTAAAATTCTTTTTTTAAATTGACAAATGATCCTTAAACGACTCTTGCAATATATTTATTAAAAGGTTTTTATGAGCAACAGAAGGCTAAAAAATACAAACATCTTAATTTTCTAAGTAACACATTTCTTGGTTTTCTGTTTCTCTTTATACTAGAAGAATATTTTCCTTTTTGCTATCAACAGCTATGATGGCTAGAGATGGAAAAAAATTTTAAAACTACACATTTCATGAAAAAATAAAATTGTAAATTAAATCTGTACACAACCTTGTACATGGACTTGCAGCTGTCAGAGCTGTGCTATAAAAGCAATCTGTAAAAACTATTTAAAGAGCAATCTTACTGTGAAACACTAGCCATGCAAAATTATGTATTTGTGGTTTTTTAAAAGAAAGCATGATTAAGTTGGTGTGAATGTAGTGTATATCTTTATTTTTGCTGTGTAAAATATTTCCCTCCTCAGCCAAAAACCAAAAAAAAAAAAACATCTTAGACTTTTCTAATGAAAACCTTTTATCACTGGAGTGTCCAAGAAAAGATAGCCTGGGGTCACATCTTGGTCCCTTTCCCCCCACTATATTGGGAAACCTCCTCTCCTGCTGACACCGCACAGCACTTCTGTACTGACGTGGGTTCTCTTACACCATTACCCCACATGAATAAAATGGCTCATCATGGCAAGCAAGCATACATGTACCATTGTAAAGGAGAAAAATGTCAAATTAGTACCTATTAACAATGTGAGGCTCTTCAACCTTTTTTTTATAGAGACAGAGGAGCAGGGCAGAAACTGAACACCCAAACTGTGCCTGAAGTGGTAAGAGCCTCTCAGGTGGTACCACAGGTGACATACACCTCTACACTCATGAAACAGTGAAGAAAACCAACAATGCAGAACAACAGCTGGTGGAAAGACCTCCTCAAAGAAGGGAGCACCAGGTACAAACAGACTTGACCTCCCACTTGGTTTACTGAGTTAACACAGAGGTTGCTTTTTTTTTTTAACTACAGTAGACAACACCACTTGACAGATCTCTACATACACATACATGTAATTTTATGGGTCACACACCACTGATATTCATTAGACTCATTGTACCTTCCATTGGATCCAGGGCTAGAGACTGTCACGAAGAAAACTGACATCCTTCAACAGAATTCCAGCAAAGTAACAATTTACTTGACCTAAGGATTCAACAGGTCATTGATTTTTTCCATTAAATCTTTGGTTCAGGCTGAAAACACTGACTGCAGTTTTCAAAATGTCATATTAACATTAATTTGTGCAACAGATTACAGAACATAAAGACATTGAGAGATAATAAAGGATGGAAACCGTACACTCTAGAAACAAGGTTGGGAGGCATACTGCTGTCTTTGCTCCAGAATTTATGTAAGACTCTGCTATTTAATGTACTTTGGAAATGTTTACAGTTAACCTATTAAAGTTTCCTCTTATCACAGAGAAACATCCCATACACGGGCTTGAAAGGAAGCATTCCTCACAGCAGGGATTATAGGTTAGAATAATAAAGCAACTTCCTGCAAGGCTTGTGAATCTTCTGTTCCATGCTTTGAGCCTCACGGTTATCATCTACTTTTAACATTTACTTTTAACATGCGATCCCTTTAAACATTCATTTCTCAGCTCAAACTTCCTTGCCATTTGTAGCAAGATCCAATATGGGATTAACGCAGGTACCACGATACTTAGAAGTATAAATCAATTACGCACAGGTATTGCTATGCAGGTGATATGACCCAGACAATAACTCTGGTAAACCGTATATTATGTCTTCAACTAATTTTCTTTGTTTATTCCCAGCATCCTCCTGGCTGCGAGTACTGTCACTCCATTTGAAGCAGCATTTTCTTATGCTGAATGGTTTCTTACCCTGTAAGCAGAGCTCTGCAGGCCACTGGTTGAAGAAAGGTGCAAACTCCAGGCAAGGTAATTCTATCAGCCAAAGCATGCACTCATTTATTACATGAGATTACGCTCTAAGCCACTCCATGGAAATCAATTCACACCTCTGTTTCTCACCATAGAGTTGCATCAAGAAGTGACAAAATTAAAGTGATGGGAAACCAAAGCTAAAATTCATCCCTGAATTTATATTTTTATTGATTCAGGCCAGGCCAAAGCCAAGTTTCCTAGAAATATGTCCATTTCCTTTTAGTGACATTGAATAGAAGAGTTTTGGAACGGGGTAGGCTACAGATACATTAACATTTGCTAGATTTAGCTCAAGAATTCAGTTACTGTAAATCAGTCGGGACACCACAAAGTTTATTCTTTATCTTATCTAAAGCTGGTAGCATCAGTTAAACAACACAGAATAATCCTGAGTGTGTGGAGGAAATGAGTATATTTTGGAACAAAAACATTTGTTCTAGTATTTGTGCTTATTTTGGAAAGAGCAAAGCTCAGCAAGCTCAGGAGGGTCCTCTGCCTCCCCTCTCATCTGCTGCCGTGCCCCAGGTGCATCGTTTCTAGCGCCCTGCCAATCTGGCATGCCAGAGCTTTGCTTTTGCTGCTCTGAGTCTGTGGGGAAGCAGGAATACAGGTGTGCCTTGACTCATACGGCACTTCTGCTTTGTTTTCTTGCCAAAAATATTACGGAAATCAGTTGTACAGAATGGCCTGCAGAAACCTACCTAGGAAGTTTCCTTGCTCCTTCACGATTTCACTGCCTCTAACTTTTTGATCCTTAAAGACAGTAACACCAGTTGTAACCCCACTGTAACAAAGTAGAAAATAAGTTTGTCTTGACCAGTTTTCTTCCAAGTCACAAACTTTTGCAGGCTTTCTGTGGCAAAAATGACAGCAAGAAGCCCTGCACCAGAGGAATTCCAAGGCAGCAGAATATCGACCCCACAGACTTGTAACACTTTACCTCTGAGTGGCACAAGCAGAGAGAAGGATACACTGTGTTCAAAGCATAAAATGCAGTCATCACCCTGTCCTAGAAGTGTTCCAGCTGCCTGAAATACCCAGCGTTGGGTGCAGCCATGAGCAGAAGAGTAAACAAGCCCACAGAGCAACGTGCTTTCTCATCCAGACTTGAGGTAACTCTTCCATGTAGGTAACTCTGTAACATGGAGTGTTACAGTACCGCAAAATTTAGATATAGGCTCTAAAACAACCACCTGTAGTAAACCCTAACTCATACCAGGGCCATTTTCAAATCTGGGATGTCTGAGGGCTATGTAACCCACTTACTACCAGCCCTGCGTCAAGCACAAGTCAGTTGGAGCAGAGCACCCGACTGCTGAATGTTCTGCCTTGGACTGGCTTGCAAGGCCCAAATAGTAGGTCAGACTTGGAAAAAAAGGATTGCTTCTCAACGTTTTGTACCGGCACGATACAAGTCAAAGCTGTGAACGGGTTTGAGCTTGAATTTATTGTTAGAGAAATGAGTGGAGCTTGAATCTCAGTTGAAAAACCTCCTTATGACATTAAACACCTCTAATCACTCTCACATGCTCAGAGTAAGAGGGACTATGCACGTTAGACATTTCATCTGTGCCAATCAACCCAGTACATGTGTCAATCACACAAATATTAACAGGTTTCTTAGCTAATGAAAAATACATCATAAACTGTCACTTCTTTCTAAAAAGTGAAGAGACTAAATCTATATCTACTTTTTACTTTGAGAATAGGACTAGAAAACAAAATGTTTGTTCAGTTCATCTTTTTCTTAACAATTGAGATGAGACAAGGACCACATAGCCACAGTTAGCGCAAAAGATAGCTTTTCCTGCAAGGGACTCAGAATTGCACTCTCCTGTGTTTTGTTGCACGAGTACAATACTGGTCATGAAACGTGCAGCATTTTAACAGGACGTAATAATGTATTATAAAGCATTTTCACAAGCAGGCCTTCACCTTAGGCTTCCTCCATTGGAAGGTGTACTCCACTGTATCCATTGCAACCTTTCAGGAGACTGAAGAGCTAAAGTAGTTCCTAATTCATACTGAAATCAGAATTCCCTTTTGTTACCAGAAAAATTAGACCTTAAGGCAGATATTCAAAAATGCTAATTCAAGCCAAGGAAGACTCTTGCAGACTGAGAGACCTTTCTTCTTGGAAAGGTCTCCAAGAAACATTTCTTTTTCTCTATTGACTGTAGAAGGGAGCCTAAGACAGAAAGTTCTCCCAGACAACATTGTCTCCTATGAATACGTTACCAAATCCACAGAGACAGGATGTTTGAAATTCCCATTAGGTGCCTAGATAGCTTTAGAAATATGTCCAAAAAACATTTTCTCAACCTGTTGCCCAACACACATTTTTAGTGCATTGGCTTGGTGTGCCATTATTAACTTACCACCCTGTTTTGGAAGCCCTCCAAGGAATCTGAAATGGGGCTACAAATTCTGATCTGCCTAAGTCCACAAACTTCAAATCTCAGAAGGATTTAACTGCCATTATTTTAATAATCTTATTAATAACACATGATGAATTTATGCCCATTAATCCAGGAGTTGCAGGAAGTACAATTAAAAATTCTGAGCATATGATACAACCTGAATATATTATTCAAGCACCCATTCCCATCACTGGCCATAGTATAAATCGTATAACATGAAAAATACACTATAAACAGCTTTAAAAAAATTCAAATATCCAGAAAAAAAATCTCTCAGAAAAAGCCTCAGGAGATAGTTTATTGTACAAATAAAACTCTTGCAAATCACTGATTTTTTTCTACTAAACATCAACTCTTAATCGGTGTACGATTCCTAATTTTTACATTGAAGTTTGCATAGATAACTTACCAAGAAATCTGCTGAGAAAATGGTATAACCTCACACCTTCCACATTTCTGTTTTACTTCATAGTGATTTTTTTAAATGGATTTATATTCCTTATTGATCATATAAGGGTACATTGCCTCCCCCCCCCCCCCTTTTTTTTTATCAACTCCATATAACATTCCTTACAGGTAACCTAGAAAAAAGGTCTGGACATATCCCAAGAAATAATCTAAATTATAGATCTCTTAAGAGTAATGCCATACTTTACCTCAAGCAATACCACATGCAAAAGTGGACATCTGATTGACAACCATATTAATTTTTAATGCCAGTATTTGCAGTTTTAGCTCTTGCACAAGACATTTTGATTATAATATACTGTTCAGTAAAGGCACCTGTCACTCAAAGGGACAGAAAAACACACAAAAAAGATGGAGTAGGTATACCGAGAATACAGAGAAGTGAAAAGAAAGTACCAACATTTCATCTCCCAGTATGGATCACCACAGAGGCCAAGCTGTGGAACTGAGCTGGCAAAACAAATAGTGCCAGAGAACAACAATGCCTATTTGTTCAAATAAAAACCAAAGACACAAGAACAGAATTATGCAGGAATGTAGTGGTGACAATGGTCACCCAGCCCTTCTTCGTTAAGCCTTGTTTTTAATGGCAATTTAAACAGACTGTAACATTCTATGAAGTACATTTCACATTGTATAGACTGTATTTTATGTAGTATAGACTGAACACACACACACTCACACACTGTTCACATATTTGTCAATTTTATGCTTTGAGATAGCTTTACATAATGATCTTGGCTAAGATTTTCAAAGGCAGCTTGAAGATCACAGTCTTAATATGCTGCTGTGATTTATTTTCTGGTTCGCTCAGGGTATATTTTATAGAAAAAGTTGTGGAAAGCCTTACCAGCTCAGATGTTGCAAGGTCAAGAGACACTTGCAAGTATGCAAGTGAGGGAAGCAGCAATGTCCTCAGCTCATTTCCCTACAAATATTAAGGGATTTTTTTGTTTGTTTCTGATGGAGAAGTTGCAAAACCTTATTGAAAAGATAGAAATTAAAGAAGCAACAAAAATTCTCACTCATCCACTCCGCACCTGCATTATATTGTACTTCAGACTAAAGCACTATAGCTCTACTCACTACCTTGAGATTGCTTTCAGCCAATGACCCACTTAAAGCATTTTTACGCTATTGCTTTTAGAATAATTCTCCCAAATCAAACCTGTTCTGCTGCAGATAGGCTTTTGTGTTGAAAGGCATTTTCTGAAGTAGTATTTATCAAAACCCAAACAAATGATAGAACAATCTAATCAAAACACTGAAATGACTGCCTGATTGTATTTTAAAAATCATAACCTAATTAGAACCGAATTGATTTTTCCGTTAGCATGAAATTAAAACTAATTTCCCTGCACAATATTTACTCTAATATTCCCCAGATGCAAATACAGTCTCATAAAACATTTCATAAAAAAGGTTTTATAATTGTTTCCTGATTTTTTTCATTACATCATCAATTGTATTTATCTTTCTAAACTATCCTTCTTGTTGTCTCTCTGGAAAATGCATTAAGAAAGGGAGAGATGATGAAACATCACTGAAATTCTTTAACTGTTCAGATACCATGGGCAGATAAAGAGGTATTTTTCAGAGGATCTAGTCTTTCATTTCCTTTCCTAGCCAAACCTGCTCCTGAGATGACTTCTCCTAAATTAATGTTACACTCAGGCTGATAGACAGCAAAAGGTGGCAGACACTCCCTATTCAATTTCTTTTCAAGAAATGGGCTAGAAAAGTAGATTTGTCACCAAAAGAAATTCCTCTGTCATCCTTCAACATATTCACAGTTTTCTCATTCAGTGTCACGTCTACTGCCCTAGGCTCTTCCTTTCTCTTTGCCACAGAAAAATTTCCTGAATTCCTGCAGCATATGGCAGTTTGTACATTGGAAAATTGAACAGTGAGACACTACCTCACTCAAGCACAGACACAATCAGATTTATAGGACTATAATTTCATTTGCTACGATGGCTGCCTTAATGAGGAATGCATGTTTCTGGCCAACCAGGACTCTTCTTAATGTAATATACTCTTGACCTTGAACGTTCATTGGGTCTATCTAACCAATGGCCAATTCTAGGGAGTCCACCCTCTTTAAAGCCAAGATAATGAACAAAAAGCTATATAAATATCAAGAAAATTATCTAATTGCCTGAGGAAGAAAATGAATTATACAATAGCCACCTCACAACTTTTCCAAATTTACATACCTATGTATGGAAGCACATTACCTTTTGCAAACAGAAAGGTGATTCCCAAGCAAGCGACTCTAATGCAACACTACCACTGAACGTTAAATATCTTCCCTCTTCCTCTTTATTTCAATGGAATATGCAGTGTTCAAAATAAAAGTTAATTGCCAGAAAACTCTGGTTTACTCTTTTCAGGACATACCTTTTCTTTTGCCATTACAGAGAGAAGCAGGTGCCTTCCTTTATGTATATTAACCATTGATTTGTGAATGCAGGTTCTCTCAACCTACAGGAGACCATATTGTGTCATTTGCTCTAATACACAAAATAAAAGCATTCCTTCTGATTAGGACAGTTCATATGTCCTTATTATAAAACTGCAATAGCAGCATGTCCCAAGGCAGGCCTGACAAGACAGCCAAATAAAAGAAAGGCAGCATCCTTGTGGTGGAGACTTTTCTGTACTTGGACCACAGGATCTCCGGACAGGACCTGGTAGGATTTTTACTGTGCAAGCATACGGTTCCTTCAAGAAGAGGAGGTCCTTGAGACAGACGTGCCTATTTGCTGCAATACAAATAAGTAATAAATGGAGTCGAGGGCTTGGGAACTTTGATTTTAGTTCACACCTCTGCCACAGACCTTAGGGAAATCATTTCTTTCCTCTTTGACTCAGCTCCCTGAATGTAAAATGAGATTGATAATATTTTTATCATATCCTTTGTCTGATTCATCTTCTCAGAATTCAAGTTTTCAGGGAGGGCTCTCACTGCATAATTCTACAGTAGCCACTGTAACAAGGACAAAACTCTATTAGGGTGTCTGTTCTCCTATGCCACCCATATAAATATGATAAATCATCTACTATTAATCATCAAGGCTAAAAAAGTTATCACCTCATAAAATGGCAATAACAAAATGATTCCAGCAATATCCCTGCCATTTATCAAAAAAACAAGTCAGGACTTTGTTGGTGAAGGAACACATAAGCTGACTGATCCAAGAAAAAACTTCCATCAGCAAAATACGAATCCGATAGAGTGGGTAAGTTCCCATTCTGACTCTCTGCTTTTGCTTTTGTTCTCTTTACTTTCTTGAAGGAATTGATAAAAGATTACAACTTACTATGGAATTATTCTCCCCTATATATTTTTGCGATTATTTTCTCTTTTGAGGGGGATTCTGCAGGCTATAAACACAAAGAGGCTTGCGCAGAGAAGTGAAAAAGCTAGAATGCCTGGAACGGCAACAAAGTTTTAAGCATAAAACAGACAAATCTGTTGTGAAAACAATGACCATGCAATGAATTAATTTGAATATGCATATCTCCCATTTAAGCACTTGCTGTAGCGAGGAAATCTGCCTCTTGAACCAAGCTATGCTGATTGATTAAATTCAGGGAGTGAGGTCCTTCCCTTCTAAAGGACAGTAACCTGGTGGTTAGATTTCTTTAATAATGATTGTAAATGCTACTGTCTAGCCTACCCTACTTATAAAAAAAAATATTAAAATCCTGTAATGCTAACAAGTATGCTCACCTGCTTTGCAAACTCAGTGGCACATGTGTATTTCACTGCAAAATGTCACTTAGTTATGTGTTTCTAGCATTCAGCCAGTGAAGTGCCACGCATTTTTCTCTCATTGCACAAATTCTCTCATGTTGATGGCACTGTTTGGCAGGCCATTAACTGAGCCTTGTTTATGTATATCTTTGCATTTATAGGACGGTATACATAAACCTATGTGTATTTTCCGAGGTCTTTAACACCAACTTACCACCCAGCACTGAAACCTGCAGCAAATTCTCTTTGTGATTGGGCTGAGCTGAGTCTCTCACGGGTCTGTGCAAGAAGCACTTCCAGTGAAAGCAGTCCTGAGGAAACAGGTTATTGGTTTTAAAACATGTATTGCAACCCAGCACCACAAAATAACATTGCCATCTTGGATAAATACACCATCATTTAAAATCCTTTGGCTATATTACCAGCTAATCACACACTCTGGTCCAGCTTTGTATTACATTAAACCCATTGCACTGCCTGTATTTACTCACAGTGACTATCAGAGTTATTCTTTTTTCATGAAATATATCATTAAAAGAAACACTGGAAGACAAGCATTTGAAATTCATCTATGCCTAGAAGCCATAGGCTAAAATAACACAGTAGAAAGTTACTACAAAAGCTTTTGTCGTCTTAGACAAATATATGTAAAAAGAAGCAAAGCTGGTTCTGGCAGCAAGCCCACAGAGTGCTGTGTCTGTGCACAAAGAAGGAATAGTCTGAGATCCAGCAATGGGAAGGAGGAGGCTGTGATTCATGGAAGCTCAGCTAACACGCAGACTCAGTGCATGTTCTCTCCAAAAAGAAAAGTGCTGGTGGGTGACACTGAGCCAGAAGGCAAAGCTGGACCTTCTGTGTTTGCATCTTGCTCCTCTGATGAGGCATTTAAAAACAGAAAAAAAAGGAAAAGGGGCTGTCCCAGTGCTTCCAGCTAAAAGTTCTGTCCTACTGACTGTGGTAAGGCACTCAAGAACATGAAACTGTGAGCACTGCTGCAAATGAAAACTTAGATATCAAGCTTTGCCCTCTTCAGTAAACCTATAAAAATTATAATAAACGTGGTTTTGTCACCACCATCTCTCAACAATTTTGAAGCATTTATTATATACCAGATGTCATGTGAAGGATTTGGGTTTCAAAGTGACATGAGAGACTTTGGAACAGCATGAATTCTAGGACAACATATTGTGTGTCTGTCTCTATCTGTCACGGCAATGATAAGAAAGGGCAAGAACACAGAGGCACTTGCTACTCTCCAAATATAATCACCGTGCTCAGAAATTCCTAAATAACAGCCTCGAATCACTTGTTGGGGTGAACAGAAATGGTAATCCTCGACTGGCCTAAATTAGCTTGAGACCACCACATAGGAAACCTGTCAGGGAGAAAGCTGACAGCTCCAGACTGCGAGGCTGTGTGTCTCATCTTACATATTCATCACCCGAGGTACCGCTCGACATCCCAAGCAACAACTGCGCAGGAGGAACAGCAGCGCAATCGGAGCCCACCACTCACAAGCAGTAAAGAACCCAGGGCAGTTGTTGCACGAGGAGAAGGACTTTCAGAGAAGGACAAGCAGTGTGAAATTAGGAAATTAAGGAACTCGATGAGCAGGGGAAGAAAACACTTTAATCTAGATATTTTTGAGGAAATCCAGATGAATTGTTTAATTTGCACAAGTTAATACTTTCAGAGGCTAAGGATACCATAAAATAAATGAGTGCACACTGCTTGGGGTCTCCTTCTTGGAAAACGACAAAGATCAAAGACTCCCTGCCTATTTTCTCTCTGAAAAATTGAAAATTAATTGCCTGAATTCACATACCAGTTTATTCAACTCCTGCCTTTTCCAGTCATACAATTTTCATTGACTGACAGATACTTTTAGAATGCTAACATAAATAGCTGGCCTAATACTCCATGTCAGGGTATATTTTAATTGGTAAAAAGCAATCATCATCTTTGTTGCAGCAGGGTCATTTTCTGAATGTCAGATATCAAATTAACACAAAAGGATAAGGTCCCTATCAAAAAAGTTGTGTATCCATAGCCTGCGAGATATAAGGTAGAGAATAAAATCTGTCAAGATTGAAGGGCAAACTCAGTTCATAATGAGGCCAATGATATCCAAAGTGTTCCTATCTGTTTTAAAATTAAAAAAAAAAGGGGGGGAAGATTAAAGCTATAGAACTGAGGTTGCAACATGTATACTGTATGTATACAGATGTTCATGGTTCCACCTATGCTGCAAAAGCTGAGCATTTGACGGTAACCCTAATTAGTCATAGCTATGGCTGTCAACAGTAGAGGCAAACTCAAACAACTCTGGGTGGTCTCTAGGTTGGCTGCCCACCCCTCTCTCATTCATATCAATTAGTCACCCACCTGTATTACACGCACAAAATTTTATTACTTTATAAAAAGGCGAGTGTGAAATACGAAGCCTTGGGTGTTGCCATTCATTCCCCTCAAACAATAAAGTCTGTGCAAAAGCTGTGCATACCTATTCTCTAGTTGCCCTGTGACTAGTTAATTACGTTTCATGAATATGTAAATTCTAAACATTGCAGTGGAGTCTTTGACTTTCCCTTCACTTCAGTACTGCACTAATAGGCCTGGGTCTGCATAAGTAAAAGTACAATGCCTCTGTATTTTAGGATTACAAATAATGCCCATACAGCACCGACGCGGCTGCAAGGGGATGCAGTTTGTGCCTGTCAGCATCCTGCCTTCATTACCATCCTTCACAGTTTACCTGCAGCAAAGTCATGTCTAGGGCTCTAGACCAGAGTCTAACGTTCCTGTGAAAACCAGAATCGTGTGACTGAGCTGCAGCCCCTGCTTTGTCGTACAAAATCTAGTCTCTGCCTCAGACCAAGATTCGAAGCTTCAGAGTCAGAAATCATGTACTGAGCTCCCAGGAGTAACTACCTTTAACGGCTCCATGGCTAGAAGTTACAGAAGGTGTCCTGGAGCCCAAAGGTTAAAACTCTGGATGTTCTTGTTGCCCATAAATATCCAATCAGTTGAAAGTCTGGCTGCCACTGTGTGAATAATGGATTTTTGTTCAGCACAAGAACTTAAAGGAAAAAAACCCAATGCTTCAAGGTGACCTTAAGCCATTTTTTTCCCCTCCTGGTTTGTTTCAAAAAAATTTTATATAGCCCCAAGTTTGACTTATTAGCCCTGAAGAATGCTACATAAGCACACCTTCAAAACAGAACCAAAATGTTTCCTTTTAAAAGTATTGAAACTATGTATTCTTATTCTCCTTTTTTCTTGTAGCTGAAGCAATTTGTTTAAATCTGGCCCAAGTTTGAGCTGCCAAACTGCTCTTCTCAGTGAATTTACTCTTCAAAGTTTTTTTTGCCTATCTCTAATCCAAAAGATTCTCGATTCCATGATGTTTAATCTTCCATGTTCATGTGGTAAGTATACGCCTTTTTTTTTGCTGTTTCAGCAAAACCAGCTCCTTTTTAAAGTTCCCACTACCTACTAAACATGCATTTTTCTGTCTGTCTACCAGATCGACTTCTCATTATTCTGTTCTACTTTGGACATAGGGAGCACTGCTGCCTGGAGACAAGATTGTTAAACAAATTACAGCAGATGCTTATAGATTATACCCATGTCCACGGTGTTGTTTAAAAAAAAAATAATAATAGTAATAGATAATCCTAAGAAATTTCAAAATGCCATCTTTATCAAAATTTTACCTACAGAGTGTGAAATCAATACATGGATGTTGCTGTAAAATTAATGAGCTCTTCAATAGGCTGTTTTGAGATTTATTTTTTTTTATTGTGAATCATCTCCGATTTTTTCTTTTCCTAAATTGCCCAGACACATATATTGGTTGACTAATGCTGCAACATAGCAAGAAAAATCTACAGGAGGATTTGCCCCCTGTAATGATCTCCACCAGGCATATATTCTTTTTTCTCCTCACAGATAGTCATCAAAATTAAGTACATTGGCTTAATTCAGTTGCCATTGTAAGCTCAAATGGGATACAAAGTGAAATCAATATTAGTGAAATAGATCAGACTAGAATTGGAAGGTAATATAATTAGGTTGGCTTTGCTATACTTTGTAATGCTTATCTGTACTATTTTACCAAATAGAATACGGGTATCTATTTTCTGAAACTGTAGGAGGTTTTCAATGCTGTATTGTCCTTATTTATTTCACTTTGAGGGAGCACTTCAGAAAGACCTGCCTGTCCATCTCCGTGGGATTTAGGGCTGCCATATCTCACTAGTGATCTGCATTTCGTGCGTACAAGGGAGATTTGCTTCTTAAGCAACAGCATTAAGAATTGTTTTAATAGCACAATACAGAGAAAGCATTATGCGTTCTGGCCGCAGGAAATGTGCTCTTTACCTCTGAATACAAAGCATGTCACTGTGCAACAGTCTCGGAGCACAGAAATTAAGAACACAGGATCTTGTGCCTCTGCTTCTCAGACTTCACCCCAGCCCCACCAAAACTTCCTCCATCAGCTGGACAGCTTTAGTATGCATCAGCGAGATGGGGGATGCAACACAGGCTAGCATCTCTCCAGGGCTCTCGGGAGATTAAACAGTGCTCCTGCACCTTTTGTTTGTTCCATTCTTCTTGGGCTGAGCCAATGTGCAGGGCCAAGCCTCAGCTCCTGCACAGAGGTTGTCTCCAATTAAGAAAGTAATTTCTGAGCAATCAAATGCAAATCCTGGGCTCCTACCAATGCCTCTGATGCACAAATCTTCCCCCAAAGAAAGAGGAATTCATTCCCAAAACCCAAAGTATATTCAAGGATGACTAAAGCTACTTAATAATTTAATTAGCTTGGAACACTAGATTTAGTGGCAGTAAAATTCCTTCTAAAGATATTAAGAGCCCATGTAAATTGTGGCTATACACCCTTTTGACTGATAGAAAACATGCTAACATGTTTTAATAAAAAGAAACTTGAAGAATACTCAAGATTTTGTCTAAGCATGGAGTTTGACGTTCTCCGAAAGACCTGCTGGATGTGCAATGAGAGCTCTATCTTGCCAAGATTGAGGCATGTCACATGGGGACACGACTCCTGTGGTAGAGAAGCATACCACCCTTAGGTCATAGCAGGCAATCAATTCCCACTATTCTCGCATGTCTCGCCCAGGGTGCCACAAGAGCGACACAGAGTTAAAAGTGGCCTCGCAAAGACTGTGCCCTAATCATTGAGGAGCCTTCCTCTAGTGAAGAGCAGGCTGAGGAAGGAAGTGCTCCTGCTCTTCAGCAAATGCTTTCCCACTTTGGAGATTAATGATTAAGCCCCAAGGTTTTTAGTCAGAATTCCCCTTCATGGATTCAGCATTCACTCCCTTGAATCCTGGGATTTTGTCCTCTCGCTGGCTTGCCAGAGGCCTAACTGGTACTGCAAAAAGAACTTTTTTTTTTTAATCCTTATCACTAACAGAAGGAAAAGGGGATAAGTTATTTTCTATGCCTCTCTCCCTTCAAGGCTAGCTTTCATGATTTTATCCCATTGGACTAAAACTTGTGACCCCAGAATTTGGTTTAGTGACAGAGCACAAAGGTATGTAAGAGCCAGGAAAAAAAAAAAAAAAAAAGATACATCCAGTGAGCTACTACCTCCTGTAGCTACTCCAGTCCAGCTGCTCTCCTGCTGAATCTGCTGCGAGGAGATTCAATGGTGCACAGCATCCATGTGTGGATTTACTGGGAGAAGACTGCATCTACCTCCCATGGCGTGCACGCTCCCAGATGGAGGCAGGGCTGCACCGCTGCCATATAGCCAGGAGGAGCAACCCCTCAGCAGCAGCCCCACACAACCGAAACATCGCTGGCAAGTCTATGCCATATGCACATCACTTGTGTGATTCCCCGAGGCCTCAGAAAGAGAGAGGAATGCAAGAAGCGCTCTCAAGGAAGGCAAAAGGGAAGCAGGTTTGACACAAGGCACAAAACCACTGTGAAACAAATTACAAGAAGCTCTCAAAAGGCTGGCATTTGCAGTTAATAACCCGATGCAGAAAAACTTGGAAACATAAAAGCAAGCCAGCAGCAAATGACAAAACCTGTTTTCCCTATTCCTAACTCAGCCCTTGTGGGGTAAGTAGGAATGACCTTCTTCAGCAGGTGAAGCAGCGCACCACAGGAGCAATAACCAGAAATGGAAGGGCAGCACCACAGGGACACCGGTGCTGTCACACTGGCGCACAAGGATAAAAGAACCAGGAGGACATGGGGAAATTAGTATATGAAAATAAAAGAAGGGAAATCACTTGAAATCAGATTTTGATCTCATTTAGGATTGCCTGTTCATTTTTCTGTTCTGCTACCCGCTTTCACAGGTAACATAAGACAGAAATCAAAATTACAATAACGCCTCACAAATCAATCATAATTCTAACGTTCCCATCCGATTGAGGGAATGCCACAAATTTCCGTGTATGTCAAGGATCTCATTTGTAGAGATATATCATAGACTATGAGGAAAAAGAAGATTTCCTGCTTTTTAAGTAAATTAAATAGAGTAAATCATATAAAGTATAGCATCAATAACATGTATATTCTCATATTTTAATTATTGGTAAACAGGCTCAGATGCAAAATATATGTCACACCTGTCATACATCCTAGCAGACCTGGACAGAGATCTGTATTGCATACCAACTCCTCAACTTTGCTTTATTGCAGGATTATTTTCTGAAATGCAGCAAGATACTGGATATTACAGTAAGCAGCTCACATAAACCCACAAGCAAGTGCTGAATGGTGATGAACATGAGAGGTCTTTAAGGTGAAATGAAGCTAATACTGAAGTTTCTACCACCATCCAAGCCTACTTAAATGGTAGTCTACACAGATGTGGTCCAAAATCTGATCATTTGTCTAGAACTTTTCAAGTACTGTATGAATCACCTGTTATTCTGGGAAATACCTTTTTATTTTTTCTCCAGCTGTATTGGATAGCTGTTGTGCTTTCTGCTATCCAACATGATAGTACCTGCAGTGTGTGACCATCCCAACAGCACTATATCTGGCACACTTCTTCCAGCCGAACAGACTGATAGAAATGTCTGGACTTCAGTCAAATTAATCAGTGGACTCTGCAGGAATGAACGGAGGTGCTTTGCTATAAATAAGGAAATATTGTCAAAAATGCACGCAAGTATCTGCCTCCAAAGAGGAAGCTCCACCACTGGATTTACAACCATTTTGAAGTCTGCTAAGTGTCATAAGGCTACAGATCTGTCCGGATAAACCACGGGCCTCTGGAAATGGCTGCACCCCAAGTCAGCTTCTACCCCAAAAATACTTTAAGCTACTGATGGGAAACTTTGAAATGGCACAGCTGAGAATCCAAGGCTGCTTTACTGTGCTACACCTCTTTTCTCAGGACATCATCTCCCACTCCATACATGCATTTTTAGCTGAAAGAAAGCGATTATAAACATAGCATATTGAGTTGGTACATCTATACCTGTGGGAGTCCCATCCTACCTGAGATTCCCTGCTGGTTAATAACAGGCAGTTTGCAGTAGTTTGAACATTTTCAGTGACATAAGCAGGTGAGTAAATAAGGGTGATTCAGTTGCTATCAACTATATCATATTTCACTTGAGGTGGTTTGACCAACTTTTCATGAATTTCTTCGTGGATCACAAAGAAAATCACTAACTGAAAATTCCACTGGAATAGACAGTTCTTAAGACACAAGACAAAAAGAAAAAAGAAAACACTCATGAAACCAGTCAATAAAAGTGCCAACAAGAGAATAAACTTATGAAGTATCATTCACCATGGTATAAAATACTGTACTAATGAAAGTGTAAAACTACTAAGGCTAAACATAACACCATTTAACATTGATGTATTTATTTTAAAAAGAAAGGGTTGAAAAAATAAACACAAAAACATTAATATTTGCAAATGTAGCTTCATGCAGCGAGAAGCAATAATTAAACTGCTGTTGCTTTATTATTTTAAAAATATTGCATGCCATTAAAAAGAAAGAAAGTAGAACCACCTGCCCAGAACCGTCACTTAGATCATGAAAAACCCTCATGCCTGTTATTCGCCTGCAAGATTTTTCCATTTCTGTTTGACCTAAGAGCCAATCTAGACTCAAGAAACTATCCCAATGAAAGTTTTGCAGAAAGAAGACATTTTATAGTACTGTTACTTGCCAAAAGAAGATAACAACCATCAAATATGTCTACCCAGGGCTCATGCAGATCTCGGGTTCTTCCCAGGACCCAACAAGTTCTCCCACAGTTCAGAAGAAATGCCTCATGAAGTTGCTTACCTTACTGAGCAAAAGCCCTGGAACATACCCTCAGCCTCTTCCTAGCCACAAGCGAGAGAGTACAACTTCACTGTGGGAAGATAGATTAGAGTATGGAAATAATCTCTTTCTCCTCTATTTTAAAAGGATAAAAGGCTTTTCTTCCCCTTGCTACTCTGTCAGGACGGTGATCCAGAACCACACTATTTTGGTTGTTAGCAGACCTACTTTCCACCCTAAAACGTTCTTCTCCCTTCCAGGTGCCGTGTCCTGATGTTATCACAGACAGCAAAGATCTACTAACCCAGGTAGGCTAAGCAATGCTCCTTCAGTAAAATAAATGCTTCATCCCCTTGAACAACCTAGTGGCCCTTCCTGGCAGCTGTTCCAGACTGAATTAATCTCCTTTGGCCGTTTTTGTTCTTAATGTCATCTTCTCCAGTCTAACTCATGGTCCCCACGTGGCATTGTACTGAATGTTACAGTGAACAATATTGCATTGTCTTTATCTAGAAATTGCCTGTTTAGCCAATTGTCTGTCATGTTAGTCTGGTAAAAATCTATCTTTGATAAAACAATTATGTTTTATGCCATTTCCTCTTTACCTTCAGGTATTCAAATATTTTTGCCTTCAACTTGCAGTATAGTATAATGTGCCACCATTTCTTCAGTATATGTATCAGATTTGGTATTATCTTCTCACTCTTAGGTGGCTTCAACAGAAATCCTTGCTGCCAAAATTTCCAATTCATAAAGCAATCTCTCCCAAAGGCTGAGGCAGAGATTATCTGGGTCCTCAGACTTGAGCATATTAAACCCTGCAACTGCCTTCAATGCAGATATCATTTCCACTTTCTTGATCGCTTGCCTTTGAGTGCATGGTCAGTATCGTCATCCTTCCTGAAATAATGATGCCAAGTACACATTCAGTTCTAGGGCCTTCTCTCTAGCATTCTCACTGCATAGATGCCTTCTGCCTTTCCTTATTCTTTTTTGTTTAGATGGCTCCTAGATTTCTCTTGATGGAATTATCCTCTACTTCCACTTAATGTCCTCTGCAAGTCAGAAGTTACTAACTTTTGTTCCATAAATGTAGATAGCTTCCTTTCTCATTACCCAGATGCCTTGAACACTAGACCTTGTACTTCTCTAATATTAAGGAACCCAGGCATGAAGTTCTGAAGCGTCACTAGCGGATGACTAACCTAGTTTGAGAGCCATTTGATATATTAGGGGTTTTTTGAGGGCATAAGGTTGCTTTGGCATCCAGTTTTTCACACAGTATTTTCATCTAACAGCCAAAACAAAGCAATCAATTTGTCTTTTGTACTGATTATTATTTTTAAATAAACTTGCCTTACACAGAAGTTTGATCTGTAGTACTGCAAGAGAGTAGTTTAAATTACACAGTTGCACATTACAATTTCTTTATCACAGTAACATCCTATTCCAGTTCATATGTGAAAGATCATGAATAAATATTGCTTATTGTTGGATCCAAACTGCAAAGAGGATTTAACATTGAATAACGATTATTTAAAAATGAATATGCATAAAAATGCACCTTGGAAAACAGTGAAAGTTAGACATTGATTTCTGTCTGGTTATTATGCAAACTCAACTGGGCATGAAAATAGTAAGTATTTGGAGAAAAAAAAAAACACGGATAAAATTTTACTCCCATCTTGAAGAAATCTTAGTTCAGCAAAAAAAAATCCATATTTCAGCCCCTAAGAAGTGTTCTGTTTTTACAGCTCTGACACCACTAGAACATGACAGTACTGATTATCTCCGAAAGTAAAGCTGTTCTTTGTAATTATGTGTACTTAGGCAGAGGCAACTAACTTTAAATCCTCCTCTTTGAAATTCTTTTCCATGTGACAGTAGTGAAAAATAATGTGCATTAATCATGTATGCACAAGCCTGAGTCAAAAAAATCAGAGCCCCATTGAGTGAAGCCTTGTGCAAACATACTGAAAGACAAGTGACAGAATCATGGCATTTTAGAAATCAGTGTGGGGTCTGCATTTGATTTGACCTGGATCAGGCTTTTTCAGATTACACTCATTCCTGACCATGATGTAAGAAAAGTCATTGCAAGATAAAGCCAGGATGTGGAACAGGCAAAAAGTGTGGCAATAACAGTCCCATGAGCGGTGAAATGAATGATGCTTTATTTTCAATTCATTTACTCCTCATGGCTGACCAATTTTTTTTTTAATTAATTTAACTAAGGTAACAGTCTAGACCCCATCGCTTCCATTTTACCACCAGAAGCTTATTTTTCTTTAACTTCCCCCTTGGGCAAGAGATAGTTTGAGCTGCAGTCTGCTGCAAACTACACATGCACTCCCTGAACAGGAGTCTAAGCATTGTGTGCCTCCCAAGCGATCAGCTGGACACCAGCAGTTAGTGACTGGACAGAGCAAACGATTTACCATCTCTTAGTTGGTGGCAGGCTGAACTAATGATTTTGGAGGTTAAAAATTGTATTTGACTTTCATAAGAATTCAGTATCTTGCAGCTTCCTATTACCCTGTTGTATTTTGTTGAAGTTATACAACAGGTTCAAACATTTATGGGAGGATTGGGGAATATGCATTTATATTCACAGGGCAACTTCAGACACCTCATTTCCATAGCTAAACTGGATAAAAATTGGTTTACTTGCCTCAGGTGGCCAAACGGAAGTTGTTAGAGCAATATTGAGTCTCTGGAACTGTGCAGACTTACCCTAGCTCAGGTCATGGTCTGCTTTGCATGTGAAAAATCCCACGTCATTTTGTGAAAATGGTAACAAGAGCAATAAGCAATATTAGTAATGCCCATCACATCACAACGTTGCCATCTCACTAAGAGTTGAGTGACTAGTCACTCAAGAACACCCTAGCAGGAATAAGCTTAAAAAAAGCCTAATCTAAATTGAGATACAAGTATGCCAAAAGAGAGGGCTGGACTTTTTAATGCTCACGTACAGCATACAATGTGAGGATCAGCACCATCTTTCATGCAAGTCTCACAAAAATTAAGTGTAAATAAGACATATTTCTGAGTATATAATGCGCACATTAAAAATCCTGTCTAAAGTTATCAACTGCACAGAGCATGAATAATACACTGACAAGCTTGTGAAAGAGTGATGTTCTTTGAGCTCATCATTGCATACTTGAACAGGGCATGAATATTTTATATTCATGCTAACTGTCATGCTGCAAGTTGAGCTGTTTGTACTAGAAAGGCGTACACCTAGCACTACTATTCATGTTTACATTTACCCTGCAAACATCAGCAAAAAGTTTCCTTCTTGTAACCATTCCCTCTCCCTCCCTCCCTCTTTCTAATTCAGGCATAAGGTTATTCAAAAGGACCACACAGCAGCAGGTTGGAAAAAAAAAGATAGATAAAAGCGGCTTCTGAGTATCCAACCTAGGGAGGCGGCAAACAGGATCTTATAATCCAACACCCACAGCACACAGCAAGTTACCTACCTCTAACAACTGCCAGAAAAGGCCTTTGTTGCTTTGTTGGGTGAGGACTGGGGGGGGGGAAGCTGAGTAACATACCCATCCGGATACCTCAGAAGAGTCCATCAGAATCTGCAGAAACTAATATGTAACATGGAAATGACCCCCAGAGAAAGCAGTCCTATTAGCTTTTATCCCAAATGATCACAGCATTATTTGACAGAAACATCTACCAGAGCTGACACATCAGGATTGCTGATGTTCTTTATTTGGCAACTCTCTTATCACTTGCTAGCAAGAGAAAAAAAAAAAGAGAGGATTCAAAAGCAAGTAGCATTCAACTATAAATTAGCATCTATAAATTAGCAAGTAGCTAATTTATAAATGCTGGATGTTTTCCCTGAAGGGCAGCAAAAACTTTTAAGGAGAGCAACTAAAAGCTTAAAACTACCATGACTTGCTTTCATGGCAAGCTGAAACTTCTCATGAAATAGCTGGCCACCTTTAAGACACCCCAAAGTAAGCGGGAGCACAAGGTAGAAAGACCTAGTAAGTGGTCCCAGCAACAGCAAAATGCAAACTTGAGTCTGCTGTCCTCCCATCAGCTCATTTGACTAAGGGAAGGACAGAGGATTGAATACTTCATGCAGCGAATCATCTGGTAGCAGATTGTGCAGTACCCCTCTTTGCACAAAGATTATGTCGTGTTTACTAGGACAATCAGAGAATGGTTTTTAGAAGAAACTGCTCCATAGTATTGCCACTAACCAGCTTCCCTTGCCAGTTTAAGAGATCAACAACATTCCCACCTCCAGGTCTTCACCACCATGGAATGACTCTACACATTGCAAATTTGCATGCACCTACCCCTGATCAGTTTTCTCCATACAGTTGCTGCATTCATGATCTCTAGACAAGTATTTTGAGGATTTGTTTCTCTAGTAGCACACTTGGGCACAGTGTGACTTCATTATACACAAAAAGAAACTGCTAATAATTTTTCTGCCCTGAGCAAGTGTAAAAGCATATGATGTAAAGTGTACCAGTCTTTCAAATCCTACTGTAGGGCTATGATTGGGCTTCTGTTGACATCTGCACAGAAATCAGCTTCCAGTCTTCTGACGTAATCATCACTTAAAGTTTCAGAGACAGCACTGAAAGCCCACTATCCAGGAATCTGATTTGAATCTGCTTCATAATGAGTGACATTAAGATCAAGCTACTGCAGGGAAAAGATATCTTTTTTTAATGGTTCAAAATAGGTCAAGCCATCAGATAAAGGAGGAACAACCAGAGCCTGGTGACAGTATGGCTTACAGTGAAATACGAAAAGCTAAATTTAGCCCCTGCATTGATGGCAGATTATTAAGCACTGTTATACGTGCATTCCTGTACATAATGACACCTACTACTAAGGCTTAATCTCAGCGCTGAGATTTATTTTACTTCACTTAAATGAAAAAAGAAAGAATTTTCCCTATATTCATCAAATATTTTTTCATACAGCCTAAGCAGAACTCAAGCTATTTCAAATGTATAGCAACTTGAACTACCCCATCAGAATTCTCTATCCCGCTCATCAGGTCATATATATGAAAGGGGAGGAGGTTAGTGTCCTGCTCCCTTACACTGAATTTACACAGGTGTTCTGGTCAATAAGAACTACTCAGTAAATTGATGTTCCTTTGGCCCAAGGTGTTCCCAAATGATTAAACAAGAACCATGCATTTTTCAAAGGCTGTACAATTTGAAATCTGTAAGGAGTACCACTGGTTTTAGTACAAGAATCCTTTTTCCTAAAAGATTAGCATAGTAGGCCTTTATTTTTTTTCCTAATCATGCTGCACAACATCTTTACTACAAGTCATCTTGATTGCATTGCTTATAGATCAGCTCAGCAAAGTTAAACCTCAAGAAATCACATAGCACTTTATTTCTTCCCTTTCCCTCTCCTCCTCTCTCTTTGCCTGTGGTATTTGAAAAGCACAAACAGATGATAAATTCATACCAAGATTACTAAGCCAGTCAAGTTATCTAGAAGACCCAGTGGTTTCTTTTATCCTGCCTCCTGTGGTCTCTACAGTCATTAAAAGGGCGGGCAATAGTCTGAGATCCCCTAATCATGCTACAAGTTGTTACATCTCCATTTATGCAGGAGATATCTGTAATTTCTGTAAGTTATTGAGATGCAGCTGAACGTAATCCAGTCTTGTCAAGATAAGGTAAGCCTTGGCACTACTTCTGTGGGATCAATGATAAGTCCCCGATTTGGAGTATCGGAGGCTGCCAATGAGTCACAAGACCTTTGAGTTCCACCAGAAGAGTTGGGCATACGCCCAAAAGGGTTTCTAGATTACAAGCCTATAATGTGCTTCTTTCATGCCGATATACATAAACTTCTTTCATGTCAATATGCATAAGCTTTCTTTTAAAATAATTATCAAAAAAGGTTGGTGAATTTGTCTCACACAGCTTTCACTGGCCTACAGACTTGGATTCTTCCCCCGGATCTAGAAGAACATTAAACACAGAACAGATAAAGAAAAAACTACCTACCAGGTACCACAATGTACTGCCTGCAGATTTACAGGGCACAGAAGAATAGTCTAGTACCACTCTCCCCATTGACTTCCACAACAAATAGGTCAGACCACTTTCTATTGCATGTGCTCCATTCCTCTTTGCACAGGCCCCCGAAATTCAATAAGCTACTCTATTTTCAGGGGTAACAGACCATATACTGTCTGCAAACACACACGCTAACTTATAACAAGCCACGAATCTATAGGCCTTTTCTAGTGAGACACTCAAAAAGGGAGGAGGGAGAGGAAGGAGGGTCCCTTTGACTGGTACCAATTACACACTTCTCCAAGTCACAATAATATACCACTAGTATTATCCAGAGGGAGACCCTTTGGCTCCATTCTTAGCTGGTGTTTCTAACCCTCCTTTACAGAAGGATATTCAATAAATGAGGTATTTCTGTGACCTACAGTAAGCCTGCACACAACTGTTTGCATTATATATGGTTTCATTTTGCTCCCTGGCACTGCTCTTTGGTGGCTGTTACAGCCCATAAAGCCATCTGTTAGGAACACTCAGTCATAAAATTATTAATGCCTATAGCCTAAAACCAACCCTAAGTAAATAAACAGTACCAGAAGGCCCAGCGCAAAATTCTGGGATGTTAAATACACAGGAAATACACAGAACCGTAAATCTTCTTAATAGTTCTACGTGCAATTATGTATTCACTTGAAATTCAAATAACACACAGAAAGACTAGACAGAAGTTCCTTCTAAAATAGCACACTGCAGATTTGCCTCAGAGTTGAACCCCACATGAAAAAATCTGGGATACTATTGTGAATCCTTGTGACATTTAGAGCTAATAATAGAGAATTATGCAATTAGGAAAGAAAGTTCCTGACAAAGCAGCTCAGGACACACATAATCCTCAAGGCTCAAAATGCAGAGAACAAAAGGAAGAGCGTCCCAAGTTTGAATCATTCAAATTCTTAAGAGAGGAGCATAAAGGAAATTTATTTGTATTGGATACGTGGCATTTGCAAGTATTAAGAAAATATTAAGAAATTAAGTACAGCTGGATCTTTACCACTGTAATGGCAAGTCTCTTGAGTAAAAGACACAGGACTGCCACCTTAGTCACGTGGCACTGGCTCCTACCTTAATGTAAAGATGGAGCCTCCTCGTGCTCCATCACGGCTCCCTTCAACTGTACTTGCCAAAGGGGTCTCCAGAAGGCTGGCTCAGAGCCTGGCCTGTCAAGTCTCATGTACAGGATGCGAGACAGACACAGTCTGCTCTGCTTCCCATCCCTCCCACAGCTAGGACCATATTTCATGCATGCCCAGCACAGAAGAGAAGCCTGTCCCCCTAGTCTGGTAGCCAGAGATATCAACAAATAACGTCAGCTGGAGATCCTAGGATCTAAGCATCTGCTGGAGCAGGAGAGAAGCTGCAGTGCTTCAGGCATTAAGCATATCTTTTAAAAAGGTCTGGTCTTAATGAGGCTCATCAGCTCCCTAGCTGCAGTTTAGCATCAACAGCAGTAAGTCCAAATGTTTGCTGGCTGGGCACATGAAGGAGTATCTGGTTTACAAATGCCAGCCCTGCAAAGACTACCAAGACCTGGCTAAAGAGGGACAAATACTCACTGCGGGGAAACCGGCTGGCCCTCAGAGAAGCTAGCAGTCAACAGCTCTATCACGATGGGGCAGAGGACTGGACACTTGCACCTATGTCAATGGCTAAATCAATAAGGCTGCAAGATCAGTTGTGCTACAGCCAGCACTAGGCATGAACAGCCCCCAGCTGACATAAATATGGTATGACCAAACCAGCCTACAGTATTTGACTTTAGACCTACACAAAAGTTGCTTCCACTTACAGCACTGCCCATGGCAGCAGCCTGCCACACCACAAGCCTGGGCTCTGCAGTGAACCTGGTTCTCAGCTCTCCACCCCCAGCCATCGCTTCCTCTGCAAGGACACCTCCTTGGGACACCTGCGGGATATGATAAGCCCCTGTGGGGGACATGCCACAGAACCTTCCATCCCCAGGGCAACTCCAGTGCCAGCAGGGTACTGGAACCAGTGCATGGTATAATACCACTCACTCCTACAGAAGACATGGTTGCTCTGAAGAACTTGCCCATCTTAAGGTTTAACCAAAACACCATCACCCTCTCAGGATCTTACTGGAACATATAGCAGCATTGCTCACTTTAGCTGGCTTAATACTAACTTTGAAGAAATTTGAAAGGAAATCTTCAGATGTATGTCTCATTCTACAAAAAAGTCCAGACTAAACCTCTTACTTTAATAGAGAATAATTCCTACCTCCTAGGAGCCCCTGTTAAGCTTTAAAACACTAAATCTACCAGAAACCAAATAAGAAGTTACTTTATATTTTATTCTCTTAAACAAAGGTTTTAAAATCTTCCAATCTGAGTACAGCACTGCAATGAAAACAGGAGGCTTTTTTCCCCAAACAGTTGCTTATATTTTGCTACAGTTTAAAACTGCACTGCCCTTTCCACCTCATCTCACTTGGTTTGTATCCACAACTTGTGCACTTTTCACTTCGTAACTTAAGGTTTTGTTTCTTAATCACAGAGGGAAGGAGTTTAGAGTCGTGCAAGTCACAGACACAGGGGTATTTATAGTATGTTGCACATCCGTGTTTTCTCTTAAACTGCCAACTTCTGTAAACTGGGTTGTGATTTTTACTGTGAACCGCATTTTGACACATCACAAAAAACACCAAACACCTTACATTTGCCTATCAGAGTTCTTTAAGAACTTGAATATCCTGGAAATACGTTTTATGTATGTCAGAGCTCTGTAGAGTAGGAACTGAAGGGAAAAACCCAGACTGGACCTAGTAATGCAGGAAATTTCATATGAAAATGGAAATAGATTACAATAATCATAAATTATCCCCCACACACAGACTGGGGCTGCAGTTCAATTTCCAGATTAAGACTTCTAAAAATCTGAGTTCTGTTCCTAGCTCCAATGCAAATTTCCATTGCAACTTTTGATAAATTATTTCATTTCTCTGTGCTTCACGTCTGCCAAACAGGAATAGTTCTATCTATCCAGCCTATTTAGAAATTAAGATTTTGTGGAAAGGAAACTGAGAAGTGACAACACTAGTGGAAACTATTTCTTAACTTGATTCTTAAGTGCCCAGTCTGATCAAGGCTTGGATTTCTGGATGTTACTGTAATATCAACGAACTTTCCCTAGGTCACAAAAAAAAAAGAAAATGTTGCTGCCAGAATATATTGCTAATAGAATAAAAACTTTAAGCAAACAGCAAACATCATCTTCAGTGACATCCTTTGATGCCTTACCTCACATTGTAATTGTAAACAGGACATCTTGATATATTTTCTACTTCACTGACTAGGACATTATCATAATGCTCTTTTCCAGACCAGATGCATGCTGCAATCATTCTTATCCATCATGTGTCCTACTGTGTTCCTCCACAACCATAGCACTTCACACAAAGCGATACTTATACATATCAACCACTAATTTCATCTGTTCGCATATCCTCTACACCCAGCCCACCTGACCACGGAGATGCCTCGGTGAATCCAGGTCAAACCCTGCATCCTCCCAGGAGAGCATTTTCCAGTTTTCTGCTATGCAACAGGTTTCCTTTGAGAGCAGGGGAACTCAATAGATCCATATTTTCTAAATTACATATGTCGAAAGATATTCTAGGCACTCTATAATTAGCCAGCAAGGAAAAGCATTTCTGATTCATTAGGTCAACTTTAATGGTTTCCTCATTAAAAGTTTTTGCTGTTAAGCTGACAGAAGCTAGAATTTAATAGTAGCTTCCAGCACTTTCTTTATTAGCCGATCTCTATTGAATCAGTCTTTATCACCTGAAGAGATATTTTAAATGGAAATTCCTCAGCCCCAAGCAACCTAGATTGACCAAAGGCCTAGAGATTGCTCTGTCCCTGCTTTAATAAACTGACTGTATATATTGCTGCAAAGGTCAGTCCTCATTAGTCAGTGACGGCTATGCAAGATTTAACACATTATATTCCAGTACTAATTTGTCAGTTGTTGATATGACATTCTTGTTGATATTAAATAGCTATTAGATGGAATTTATAAATATGACTCTCTGGGAACCTTTTACAAGAATTGTTCCCCTCCTACCCAGTTCACAACAGTTGGATAGTTCTGCGGTCTGGACAAGCTAACTGCTGTTAATGTGGCAAAATATACAATTAAGTCCTTTACTGTTCATTCTGAATACAAAACAGTCAAAGAAAAGTGACAGGCTTGTATTCATCACGCCTGGAGACGAGTACTTTCACAGGTACCTCATTGAAGCTTAGATTCCCCTTTGTCATGTTTCAGCCAAACCAAACTACATCTCATGCTAATATTCTTGGGTTTACAGGGGAGAGGATTCTTTCTTTAAAAGGGCAAAATTGCATTTCTTCCATTTCTCATTAATGTCCCAGCTGCTAGACACTGAATTTTCACAGAGAGCAAGCCCACCCAGCTCTAGACAGTAATAAGCTTGTACAACTAGGCCATTTCAGAATATACAAACTGCAAATACAGTAAAGAATTGGGCCCACTGAATCCAGAATCAAGATTGCTCTACGTTAATTAAAAACTATCCTCCTCAGGAGACTAACTCGATTTTTTTAATGGCTCCTTAATAGATGTCTTGCTCTGAGTTTGCAAATCACTTAAAAAAGCCAACTCTTATTCAAACTTCTACTTTCTGTGGGGAATTTAATTTGAGGAACTTCCAGAGTATTTTAGGAGAAATGCTTGCCTAATGAATAAGGTATTGTCCCAGGACTTGGGAGGTGGGGATTCAATCCATGCATCTCTCACTGAGGCTGCCTATGACCTTGAAGACACTATCTCTCAGGGCTTCAATTTCCGCAGACACAAAATAAAGGTGACATTTGCCTTCTCTCACGTTTGGTCTATCTTGTCTGTCTGGATCATAAACTGTATGTTGGCAGGGACTCCCTCTCATAATTTGTTTGTAAAATGCCTAGTGTGGCACTTTACAAGCTGTAGCAGCTAGTCTAATACAAATTAAAAATAGTAATTCATGTCAACATACTAACTGATTTTTCCCCATCACAAGCCTACGTAGGTGCCTTAAGTAGAGGTGTTTCTTTTAAACTTGATGAGAGGTCACATGAGATGGGAAGGCATTGCCAGAGGCAGTTCAGCTCCCTGCTTCTTCCATCTTAAGCTACCTCAAACACTAATTGTATTAATTTGGAATTTAGCAGATTATTAACTAGGGAACCTTTTTTGGTTAGATACTGAAAATGGCACAGAAGAGAGAGAGGACTTTAGTCTTGGCCAGGGTGTTTGGCTTTGCAGAATTCCCTCATTTTAGTAGGAAAATGATAGGTATTCAGGAGCTCAGCTGGCAGTGATATTTTTCCTGGTAATCTCCTCGTGAGGAAAACCAAAACTGGCATACTCAGCATTAAGACATGACTGTCCATAGCTGCAAAAGCCTGCTGGCACAGGAGTGACCTTGGCATCCTTCATCAGTGCCTTACAATGTTAAAGGAGGACTAATGTAGGGAGGAGGAGACAGCAGCAAAATAGGGAATAGATGGGGAAGTGTGTGGGTAGTAAAGTAGCAATGAGCTTTCAAAACCCCTCCATACTCACAGACCATAAAAAGTGGCCGAGAGGAGTATTTACAGAACCATTCTCTGGAACCAAGATGAAATAATTCAGCGTGACAGCAGTTTAGAGACTCAGTGTAAAAAAAATTTGATTATGGATGAGGAAAACGATAAGCACTGTAGTAGCACCAGCAAGTGGACACCTTGAGCTCCTCATACAGTCTCTACTGCTGTGGCCACTTCTGGGTGCCAAAACACCTCAACCTCCCTTGTTTACATTAGCATACGTGTTTTAAACAGACTCTTTGTGTTGCCATCAGCAGCATCAGAACAGAGGTCGAGGTTAGCTGTGAAGAATGACTGTAAAAGTGGCATCCAATCCTAGGCCCTCTTCCAGTTTTCATTTGGTTTTTTTTTTTAAAAAAAAAAAAAATCTTTCAACAAGCTGCAGAGTGGCAGACTTCTTGCTGAACAGAGCAATCCTTAAAGTACGAAATAACAGGAAGGCTGAGAGGCATATGGAACCCATTAGAAATGGCATGTTTGCAGGGACAGATTATAAATTGGATCAACTAGAAAAGCATCCGAAAAAAGTCTGCCTACAATTCCATCTTGTGTGAACTGTCTCAATCCAGCTGAAGTGTGTTTCTAACCAGAGACTTCACTTTTCCATCGTTTCTTCATTTTACCACATTTGGAAAATGCCCTTAAGTGATGACAGCAGAAGCCCCACATACTGTAAGACCCACCCTGGAGCAGAGGGAAAGGGCAGAGGAACAAATAGCACACTCACGTAGGCACCATAACATACAACCGTTACATCTCCAGTGTTTGCCGTAACCAGAAAGGAACCATTTCAAAGTTTAAATGGGGCCATAATCCACATTTGTGCAGATCCCAAAGCTCTTCGCAGCTGGATGCAATAGGCATGCGGCTGCTGCACTAGCCCAAAGTGACATGCATTGGGGTGCTGTCCTGCAGCCCCACACTTGTTGTGAGCATGGATTTCAACTCCTTGCCCCACCTCTGCCTTGCAACTTCTGGAGTCTGACAGCTAACTTCCCTGGTTTATGCAGATGCAGTGGATTTCAACCTAAGAGAATGACAAGCAGTCATTCATTAACATCAGACATGCAAAACAAATTTAGCTAAGCTGATTACTGTAATGTAGTAGCCAAGAGCACTGTTCAAATTGACATGGGAGAAGAAACGCCTTTGATACTCTCAGCACAACGAGCTGTCTATTTTTGTGAAGTCTCATGTTTCCTAATTACCTTAATACTGTAAGAATTAGGTAATACTGATGTACAATCACTCACACCGGGCTGGGTGCACAGCCTCCCATTCCACGGTGCTTACAGGGAACACTAATCTGATACCAGAGGAGTCTGGCTGCGACAGGAAACAGTGTCAGGCAGCTTCTTTACAATAATCAGCTGCACCTCAAGATAAGGAAAACCCTAAAATGCCACAGGGCAGAATTCACAGTGGAGTAAAGGAAATGCTACAGGCATGCAGGCAGCTGCAAATACGTCCGCCTGAGTTGTGCTTGTCCCCTGCCTTGATAAAACCCTTTTCAATGGCAGTTGCACTGTGACTATCCCCTTACCCCAGAAAGTCCCTCCCCACCCTACCACAGCCAAAAATGAGGATGAAGCAGCATCTTCCCTCAAGTGCTGTGAAAGCAATTCTACTTTCCAAGCCGTGTATGTGCCAGAAGATACATAACACACCCTCTCGCCCCACACATCACCTCTATAATCTGTACACAATCCAGACAGGCTCTCGGTACCAACCTGGCACAGCAGAATGGTGCAGCTATGGAGATGCCCTGACTTAACCTGAGAGGAAGGGAGTAGTTCCTGGAGAAGATTAATTTTCCATTCACCCAGCCCTTTCCAGTAACACTCAAATTTAGGCCTGAAGGGGCTGCATAGGTGATGTTGGATGTCAGGTACAATATATGCTACAATAGCTGAGCCTGTCAGTGCTGGTAGACATGAAACAGGACCTTCTGTGCTAACCCCATGGTGTGTGCTTCACACCCCAGTATTTTTCTCTGTGTGTTTATTTATGGGCAGATTTTGAAAAAGAAAGCAAAGCATCCTAAAATGGGAACAGATGGGGTCTGCCCATTATCCCAAATCATTCTATGACAGAGAATAAAAACAAGCAAGGCTCATGTGTGGCAACCTGCAGTGCAAGACACTAAACAGACCCCACTGACAAACAGTATCTTATTGCTGAAGAGACCCAAGCTGGCTCTCCTTTCATGTACTTCGGTGAAGTTACTTCTAGTTCGCAACAGTAAGAGTAAGGAAAGGAATCAGCCTTTGTGTGCGACAAACACAGCTGAGACTCAAACTTTGGCTCTTGGGCATAAAGAAAACAGAAAGCCAAATAGCTAGGAGCAGTGTTAAACTTTCCACAGCTACAAATTGCTCTTTCATGCATGATACATACACAATTACAGCATGCTTAAATCCTGGATTATTGGGACAATAGGTTGTAGCAGCTTTAATCCAAGTGAGTCATTAAGCTGTGCCACTTCAGTAGGAATCTGCATACTTAAAAAGTGCCTGTGTATCGTACAGTCCATCTGTGTAACACACAGTCCATACAGCCCAGCTCCAGTAATTAACTACACTTCCTCATGAACATATTGCTACCATGTGTATACATTAGCATCTTGGCAATATTTTCTTTTTGTAAAAAGATTGAAAGTATTAGTGCCAACGTGGTAAATCTGTCTACGTCTGTCTGTATGTGCAAGCCTTACGGCTGTTCACGGGGATTGTCTCTCTCTCTCCTCCCCCCTTGTGTTAGACTACCAACTGCTTTGGAACCTTCTTTTTCTATTTCAAATGTATTTTGTGGGTCCATATTGAGATAAAACCCCCAGGAGATGACTAGCAAGACCCTTGCATCTGAGGCAAGGCTAACAAAGGAGGTCTGTTAGCTGTTGATGATGGCGAGTTGAGTTGGAAAGCTTACAAGGAAAAAGGCAGTTGCCATCCAGTGCAAACCAGGTTGCTGGACTGCACTTCATGGAGAGGCAACCATACAGGTCTACTGGGAATCTTCAATGGCTTATCAGCCTCATCATATAACCCGAGAAAGGGAAAAAGAACATGTTACAAGGAAGCTTGCTAGTAGATTTAGATTCACAGTTCAGGGACAGACTCTGAAACTTGAAGAAACCTTGTCAAAACCAGACTGTTCCAGAGACTCAGACATAAACCCCACACCCTGAAGAGTAACAAAAAAAGCTGAGGCAGGAAAGTGTACTCAGCTTATTTCTCTAATCTCTGCAAGTGCATCTATACTGCATAATAGATGAAGACCTCTGAAAGCCAGGAACCAACTTGAAGTCCACACATCACAGCACACTACAGTGTAGATTTACCATCTCAGACCAGTCCTGCCCTGTAGGGCAGCCAGCTCAACTATCTCCAGCATGTTGCTCACATGTTTCTGGGAGTAAACACAGCGAGAGCCAATTTGAGTATCCAAGATATAGACAGGCTATTTCTTATGCTGTACAGAGGACTGGTATCAGAGCCTTTGTAAAGCTTGTAGATGACCTGTTTCAATATCTAGTGTCCTAGCTGCAACCCAAATAGTCCTCTGGAAGACATGCTTACTCCACTGGAGAGTCTAGAGAAAGTAAGACTAACCCAAGCTGTGGAAGACACTGTCTCATTTGTAGGAGAAAGTCCTAAATAGAGGACCTGCAGCTCCACATAGCAGCCACAAAGGCAAGCTGCAGCTGCCTGGAGCCTGCTTCATCTCAGGAAGCCTGGGAGAGGTGAGTATGTGGAGCCCAGATACAGCAATGTGGTCTGGACCCAGCAGCAGGGGCTTTACCTGGCTATAGGTTGTAACACCATTATCCTATACTCTCCTTTAAAAAAACAAAAACCAAAAACCAATAAATATTACTTACCCCCAAATGTTTTGCCACAGAACTGCCAGAAAGCTTATAAAAGCACAAAGGCAGCAGTAGTCACGCTGTTTAGTCATATAACTGTAGAGGATCACAAAAAAAATCTAAACAATATTTGGTACATCATTGCTCCCAAGCTGCAGCTATACATGCCAGGTTTTACCACCAGGAAATAAATGGGAAAAATGCATAGGGAAAATCCAAATAGACCCCCGACTCTAAAGTTTTCGTAAGTCGTGCCAGAATTATGATTTGACATTACCTGCTAATCAGTGCTTTGAGAATTCCCTCCCTCATTCCTTGCAATATCTCTAAATGGAAAGATATACCTTAGGAAAAATATTTTAATAAGTGGAATGCTAATTAAAATCTAGCTTGTGACCTGAAGTAGTGATCTCCGATTTTTAAGTGCTAACTAGGATTACTAGTAGGTAGCAGATTAAAAGATTTGTTTATTTTGTGGGCTCCCCAAAATGGGGTAAGAAAGCCAAAATATAAAACAGCTTACAGAATGAAAATAACACACTCCCTCCACTCCAAAAATAAATTAAATGTGTCTACTTATTTTTTGGAAGTCTACCTCGATGGTGAGCCATATCCATCTAAATGCGTTCTGGGAAATGCAATGTCAGAGCCTCAGGCTTTAATCCTCCTGACAAGAGAGTGCCCGGCCCATCTCCACCTCCAACCTTGTACAGCAGTCATGGGATTCCTACAAAGTCACAGTTGGCAGAAGTTCTTCATGCTGTGTCATAGGAGATATAATCCAGCTGAGGAAAGGACCCCAGAAAAGAACAGCAAAATGAGACGCAAAAAACCAAACTCCTACATGAGACCATGGAAGCCGAGCAGATGTAAATGCACAGTGAACTGACATGACACATTCTGACAGGACCAGCTACAGCAAAATATCTTAATTCTATTAAACCTAACATGAAATATATTTTTTCTTCCAGTTTTACCTGGGAAAATTCAAAAGCTTTCTGCTTTCAATCTTACAGTATTCCTGTTGAAAATTGTTGTGGTTTTGCTTTGATTTGGTGTTTCAGGAAGAAAGGAAAAACCACACTACCACTTAGACTTTGCAGCATTTAAATCAGTAAAAGAATTCAGAAGAAGGAAGAATTCAAAAGAGGTAGGGTTGGCACCGCTGCTTTTTAAGACTATTACTAAGGACTGAGCACTGCTTACATCCCTCCCTCGGTGCTCACTTGTGCCATGCTAGGAGGTGAACCAAGAAAAGAGGGTGCTGCATGCAGTACCTCTGAACCTCCACTTTCCCAGGAAAGGAAGCAGATTCTGTCTTTAATAAAACAGCATAGACTGCTGGAGGGGTTAGCCAGCTCTGCTCTCGTACACAGAGTCAGGTTACGGGCAGTGCGTCTCCTACCATTCCCTTGCACGCTAGTCTCGGAAGGAGTACCACAAATATAACTATTATTCCCATGCTCATAACGTTCATCCCTGGGTAGTTAGGGATGCTGAGGTGTGGAGAGGAAGTGACAGCAGTTGACTCCCAAGCCCAGACATGCAGAGAAAATGACAGCTGAAGCCATCACTAGGCTAAAGTCACAGTTGCACTTTTTGTGTTGCAGGGCCAGAAGACTTGAGGCATCTCGCTGAAAAGCCAAAGGTGCACATTTGCACTTCATTCTGGATTCATGCCAGAGGAAAGCTCTCATGGAAGCAGCTGTAAAGGAGAACCTGCATTGTCAGACCAGAGAAGAAAAGCCAGATGTGGGCCAGCAGCTGCCTCGTGGCCTGGTCATGCTACCTCGATGGGACAGGCATCAGACTGTGATTGCCTGTAATTGAATTCAGAGCTTTTTGCCTCATTTTGGTTTGAATAATTTCATATCCCGCAACTATTTTGTCATGTTAGCAAGTTTGCTGGACTATCCAGGGGTTTTGCATGAAAAAGCACTAGGGAATCTGAATTTCCTGTAGTAACAAGCCTATCTTATTTTATAGATGACATTTGCTCTGAAAAACAGACTTTAGAAACAAAACCTCTTACCTATCTTGAGCTCACAGGTCTGCAGTTACAGTTGTATACATTTTATTTCAAATACTCCCTTGAACTCTGACTTGTTCCACTGTTAGCGGTGAGGTCACGCACTTTTCAAATCTTGATCCCCTGAAATAAGACACTGCTGACTATATTCACAAGAGACAGGATATACATCAGTCCACATACAACCACAAGTATTTTGTGTCTTTTAAGTGTGTTATCAGTAGTTTCTGTAGTCATGAGCAGTCTCCATTCCTTAATCAACAGTACAACACATCACATCAAAGTAGGCCTGCATTTCCAGAAAGCAGCAACTAATACATCAGTCACTGCTGCACACCAGATTTGTAAGCAAAGATGAGGCAACAACACCGAAACCTCAATCTGAATACATTCTTAAATAGATTAGTAAAATTCACTATAATCATTGTGTAAACAATAATTTCTAAAATGAAATCAATTTAGTGTTTAATATTCACAAGAATTTAAAGAAGTTCACCTTGGCAAAAAAGAATGAATGTAAGAGAGGTCTGTTAATTTTCCTGAGTATCATAGTGAACATAGGACAGCAGTTCATAAAATAATCTGGGGTCCCTTTGAAAACCAGCACAGCTTCATTCTCTTTACAGCTTTAACAACTCAGGGCAGATGGGTTTAGAAACAACACAGATCTGCTCAAAGTCTGTTTTCGCATGGACCCATTCATTAGCCATACATTTAAGATAAGAATAGCCTTCTTTCTCTAGACCATCCAAGGCCAACATCACCACAAACAACTGCAAAACAACGACTGGGAGACAGCAAAAGCCATTGCTGACCTTGTCAGAGGTTTGTTGCCAGCTTATAACTCTAACAGATGTTGTTTTGTGGCTTTCAGGTACAGCATATTTATACATCTATCTCATGACTCCACTGGTCACAATACTCATCGCTGCTGTTGATCCACCAACTTTAAGTCGCCTATTGGGCCTCAAATATTTGAAACACTACAACAAAGAGGCCACTTGACTATTTGTACCATCGCTCTCCACTGAACCAATATCTGAGTGTAATTACTGTCTCTGTGTTTATGGAGGTCAGGCAAGATTTTTGCATGGCCTACCATCTTTGCAATGACCACTTAGCCTAGAAGATAGAAATAGAAAACTGTGCTAAAAAAAATTACAAAGGAGGCATATTGCAAAGACGCAAACAACTCTGGAATCCTGGCAGGAAAAGAAATAAAACAGTGAAGAATGAAGGGGACATGGTTAGACAAAGTCAACATCTTGGGAAGCAGTTGGTAAAGTGAGAGACAGATTTCAACATAGTAAACAAGCTATAAAGTTCTCCACAGGAAGAGCAGACAAACCACCCTGGATTACTGCAATGTCTAAGCCATTTTTCCTTTGTGACGATTTTCTTAGAAAAATCTTGTTTTTCTGCCTATTTGTTTACAGGGACACATATAAGTGGCTGTCTGTTTTGGAATGATACTTTCAAGTCAAATGCTCTAACTTGGCCTAGACACACTCTTCTCTTATGATGAACACACTTCCCATTTGTAGAAGAAAACAAGGGTTTTCAAACAAAGCAAAAAAGCATCTGGATGCTTTTTTTTTTTTAAGATAGATTTTTTTCTATTTTGAGAATAGTTAAGCTCTATCACTCACTATTCCAAATGCAAAATTGCGCAAGAACTTGATAGCAATTGCGTGTTAGAGCAGCAGGAAGGATAAATCCTTAGAAACCTTGCCTTTCTCAGTGTATTGCAAAAATTCCAGGATATGATGACACACACGTGATCTCCCAAAGCTGTATTTTATGCTTCACATTAACGGTGTAGCAGCAAGCGCTGGCTTTGTTACCTTCTGCTCTGGCTTCCTCACACAGTGTTGTGAGCTTCCCGTCCCCTCAGCCCTCATAGACGTGGTGTATCTGGAAATTACATACGCAGTAGACCAAACAAGTGAAATTTCTGCAGAGATTACAGTGAAAAAACCCATCTGTACCCCATCCTAGCAGCTGCAGGAGGTCTGTGACAGCAGTATCAGAGTGGCTCCATTGTGCAAAGGGCAATATTGCCATTCACAGATTTGGACAAAAATAAGGTGTTTCTCAGTAGTGGTGTTTTCAACCTGATCCCTCGCAGATCTTCTATCCAACCTTTTGACTGACAACAGATACATCAGCTGGATACATAACAGACAGGCAACTATCTGAAGAAGCAAGTGGGGAGCAACTATGAAAACTGACTGTACAAACAAAGGAGAAAGATACTTCCTCATAAATCTCCCTGACAGAAATAAAGCAACAACCTGTCACTCAGCCCAGACCCTAATTCTTTGGTTTGGAGTCATAAATGTAAGACTCATGCCTACATTTCATCTCCTTACTTCAGTTCTGTAATAGTCCATGCAGACCCAGAGGAGTCAGGGAGGACAGCAACATCTTTCATGTTTTCCTGACAGCCCTCTTCAACTTCAAAATAACAGTTTTGGAATGGTTTGCATATCCCACCTATGTCTGAACACACTCAAACCTCGCAGGGAGAAGGGAGCGAGCTTTTAACAGATAATTACAGTCCCTAGGTGGATGGAATTTCGCAGATTCAACATCCATGTAAAGTATCTGCAGGCTGCATGCATGTGCCAAAACCCTCATCTGTCTTTCCAGAAATCAAAGGGCTTGCTTAGCAAGAATATTATTATCCCTGAAGTTTAGTTTTATAGGAGTTACATCATTCACAGAGATATTGCAGCACTAGGGAAAACAAAACAAAAGGCCCCTTCTCTGTCTCAGCATAGTTGCTTTGCCATTTTTAATACAAGGAGTAATATAGCTAAAAAACTATGGAAACAGTTATTTTACACCATCACAGAAACTATTGTTGCAGTCATTGGCCAGCAGGTCCCACCTTAACATTGATTCCAAGCACTGAGAGAAAACTCCTCCAAGTAAATTTGAAAATAGCTGATAAAGTTAGGTTTTGATCCAATAACCTGCTCTTTGTTTGCTCATTCTCTGACTGGTGGTTCATTCCTCATGTACGTATAGACACAAATACAATCACGTGTATTGGCTCAGATGTAAAACTCCCAATTGACACAAAGAAGAAAAAAAGGCCTTTAAATGTAAAATTTGCTAAAATGTTCTTACCAAGAAGTGCAAATGTATGCTGATTATAAATATTCGCTGAATGGAGTAGAAGTAATAAATTTTATATGCCTATCAAGGGCTGTATACTTTCAGCTGATTTTATTCTTTCTGGAAGGCTTTATAATGCATTTATGAAGATATGCTTACAGGCAGGATTAAATCTCTCCTGTTTGCACAGCTATAACGCAAAATGTGCAAATATTGTGGTAAATTACAGCAGTTGTTGGCTTTTCTCTTCCAAGGAAACTTCATTGTGAAGGATTTTTCCCCTTCTATTTAGCTTATTAGAGTCAAAAAACCACCTTACCCCATAATTTCTATACCCTAAAACCCTCTTTTCTGATGCATCACCTTCCAGAGAAGCTACTGTGTATTTTGTGTGGGAAAAGACTGCAGGACTTGTCCTACTCTGGAGTGACAAGCATGCAGCATGAGCAAGCCGGGGCTTGTATTGAGACAACAAGAAATAAAACAACTTACATTTAGGCATTTGACAGAGATACTGATCACCAGAAAGAGCATTTACTGTATTAAATTGAAAACCATGAATAATTCACCAGTTTCAGCTGATGACAAACCCAGAAGTGGCAGACTATTTGATGATCAATAATTATTTCTGAGATTCTAGGAAGCATGGCATCTTATAACTGAACAATTTAATTAAGCACTAGATTTGATTGTTTAATTGCACATGCTGTATCAATCTCTTTTCCTTTTGAATTTTGTGCAGGTGCTAAAAATAGTTCCTCGCTTTTTGAGCAAATGCATTTCTCACCATGAATTACAAAACTGGTTCTTTAATAAGGTTTTCAAATACCACATTTTGTGCTACACTTCCGCTCTCATTGAACTGCTAATAGACTTCAAAGAAGTTTATTGGAAACCATAGCTCTAGGTTCACCGAAATTGCATTTGAATCTCATCTGTTGCTGAGGTTTATAATAAGTGACAGTGCTAAGACTGAATCTGATTTTGCTGTAACCTTATGTCCAGCGCTGTGGTAGTCCAACGATAGATAAAACTTCCAGCAGTCAGAGCCACAACACATGTCCAAGTCATCAGTCTTGGAACCATTCTTAAAAAAAATGGAGCAGATCCATATATTTATCTAAAGAGCTTTTCTATGGGAACAATTCCTTTCTAAAACATCCTCTTTTAAAATGTGATATCATTAGTTTTCACACTGAGCAAATCTCAAAGTGCCAATCAAATTTATTCATTGACAGTGTTTTCCTATAGGTCCTCTAGCTTTGTGCTATCAGCTTGAGATGCAGAAATCCAGCTTGTTTTTTTCCAAGCATGATAAATAAAAGGGATTTATTCAGCTCCTCACTCTGTGTCAGAGCAGCAACCTTCTCCACTGTGGATTCCAACAGCTTTGGGGTTTTAAATATCCCCTAGGATGAGGATACCAGTGTTTCTCCTGAAACACTGTGGGATGGTTTCTGATCTCTCTCACTGTGAAGCCTTTTTCTTGCTAGTTGCTCCAGTTTTCTTTTTCTTCCATTACTCCAAGTTACAGGGAACTTCCCTGGGCTGCGGTGAAGGATGGTTCTTCCCCCTGAAAACACTGAAGTCTGCATACACAGGTATATGCTTCCCTGCACGATCCTCGCACCTCAAATCCCCCCAGTCAGACATCAATATATTGGGTCTTTAAGTCTTCTCTCCTAAGTGACTATCCCCAGAATCTTTGCTTGTGCACTCTTTAAACCCAGTTTCTTTACACCGTTTTCAGAAGGAAGCGCCAAAAGTGCAGTTTCCCATGATTCTAGATCCCCTAGTCAAAACCATCCGATTTTACTAAAAACTGACCTCAGCAGGCTTCTGTTGAGGCCTGTGGTGTGCAACTACGAGTTCTGTCTTTATGATCCAGTGCTTTTGAACATATGTAACCCTGGACTGTACAGATCCTTTTGAAGAAATCTTTCATAAAAAGCTTGTCACTCACTGCCATCTCCTTTCATGGCTAGGTTAATTTGTAATAAGTTTCAGTTAAAAACCAGCATCAGCCTGTTACAGAGTCTTGCTGAAAACTTCTCAATCAGATCCATAGCTTTTACTGAAATAGCCAGAAATAAAAAGTCAGTTCACACTTGTACATGCATTTAATTCCGTTGCATCTCTCTGCATGGTAGCTGGGGTGCTGGGGCAGCCTGAGACCTTTCTAACTCGCTATAGTACTGTAGTTTCCCTTGGAGCTAGCCAAAGATTAAGTCTTTACAGGAGGATCTGAGACACTTTTACTAATCAAATGGACCAGTTACAAAATGCTTCTTGAAGTAAATAATGCCAGTTCTAAGCTGAAAAAAAAAAAACCCACCCTAGAAATCACAGAAACCCTTTAAAAGAGCCTTTTCACACTAAAAAAATATTCCAGTCTCGTCTCAGCTTCCATGAGTACAGCAGCACCTATGGTTCATTTTCCATCTGTCATGAGAGCTCATGTAAATTATGTCGTGTGATCCTGAAACCAAGTTGATGTACTGTAAACCATTATTTCTGTCCTGGTAGAAATAATTTCTTACAGCTACAATGACACATACTATCCCTATTGTGAGAAACCTGTGGCAATTGATACGAAATCAGCCCCTGTCACTAGATATCCTGATGCTGAAGGAGCAGACTGAAGATACAAAAAATGCAGCAGCGGTTTGTGCTATATGTGCTCCACACTGCTGTTCAAACTCCAATAATTTCTGATGAGATTTTAGTTTTTCTCAGTTAATTTTGCTTTGACCATTCTCATAGCCCTTCTTTGTCCACTTTCTTAAAGCGTTCTGCCTCTACAACCTTCACTGACAAGACTGTTCTCCAAAGCACAGGTTATTACAGTCATAGAACAAGAATTATAAATGCAGACATTTGCCCTAAGAGCCTCCTGTACACAAGGCTGGGAACAGCCCCAGTCTGAAGGGCAAGGACTACAGAGCCATGTGGTGAATATCATCCAGCCCAGAGTGGGTAGGCGATGCCAATTAGTAGTAGTAGGGGTTTCATCCTCTTAGCTCCCAAGCTAAATCCTGCCTGCAGTCAGCATTATGTTCATATGGTCTCAGCAGACATTTGATCTGCCTAATCAAAAGAATCCATTTTCTGCTACCCAAAGAAGGAATATTGCAGTACACTCCAGAAAAAAAAAAAAGATGCAGCAGTTTTACACAAACATACTGTCAAAACATACTTGAATAATTATGGCTCCCGTGGCTCTTGTTCATGAAGAAAAGAGGAGTTCAATCAGTTAACACGTAACTCCTTACAGATAGGAATAAAAAAAAAAAAGAGTTGGCAACCCTGAATTTTGAATAATTTTGTTGGATTCATTGTTCAATTCATGGTTACAGAATATAAGAACATAGTTGGGAATATCGTTTCAGAAGTCCTAGTGAGCACATTTCATTTTTAACTGCTAGAGATCACTTAAATTTATCTGGACATCACTATCTAATCTGGCTTAATGCCTCTGCTCTCTAGCTCATGTATTTCAAGACAACATTTGGAATAGTCCTCAGTGCTCTGTAAGGTTATGTTTAATTTAAGGCTTGTGACACCTGTATATATTTCTTAGTTATGATTCAGTTATCCCAGTACAAGTAGGTTCCATTAGCAATGGGTGACACAGCAGAGACATCAAATCAGCAACTGGGGAATACTACAATTAATAACAACTAAATCCACATTCAGCTTCAGAATAACAACACATGAAAGCAACTACTAAAACTGCTCAGCTAACACCTGAGAAACAGCCTATCATTCTGGATGATGCTTCAGAGGTATTGCTCCATATGCTTGTATCATGCCTCCAATATATTACTGTAAGTCTTTCTTGGCAGACCTTCCAAAGAGTGTAGTATGTACTACATGACCAGATAGAGAAATATCATCTCACAAACCTAATTAAGCAAAGCCACAAGAACACTCCCTTTCAGGCTGAGTTTTATCACAAAGCAAGATTTAAAAGGTCCTGTGAATTTTTTGCCTTCAGCTGTTGGTCATTTTTTCTTATAGCGCTATGTAACAACCGGCTAAACTGATAACCTGCTGATACTTCCATGCCTGGAACAGCCACAGACAGTCCTGCAAGCATTGTAAAAAAATAGGCTTTGGCTCCCATCAGAACAAGGTAGAGAATCTCACTAATACATCAGCAATCACCAGAGAATTGGTAATGTTACTACAAACTTGGGCTATTCTATTTAGCAAGTGTCTCCATGCCTTAAAGCACCATATCACAATCATGTTATAGTCTTTGCTTTTTAGCTATTTCATTTTAAAAAAACAATTGTAGTGACACTTCTCCAGCTGTAAGGCATTTGCCCTAAATGCACTAGCAGAAACTTCTTTTGCTTGAGTCACAGGACAAGTCACACTAATTGCCAGGGTAAGATGTGACCTCAATGGCAAAAAGACCTGAGCTGCCACCTAACAGGTTGAACAAAGTCACTATGGTGTAGCTAACAAGAAGGCTAGACAGCAGAGATTAGATGCCAAGCTATGAAGATGGAAAAAGACAAGGAAGACAGGCCAACTCGGTTTACCTGCCTCAACAGCTTCCTGTAGTACAGTCACTTTGGCATCTCCCCATTGTTCCCACTACAATTTCTGCTACAACCATTCTGCAGCATGTCTGTAGGCACACTGCTCTCCTGGTACGCTCTGCAGGGCAAAGGATACTCTGCAGGACGTTTTGCGATATCACCATCATTCTCCTGAATACATAGGGGAGAAACAGCACTTGTGTATTATATACATAATAATTTCTAACCAAACCTCAGCAACAGCTCCTGCGACAAGGGCAAGCAACTTCTACAGCTAGAAGGCGTTTCCGCTGCTGCATTTCAAAGTCATTAACAATGCCCAAAAAGAAAAAGGGAACAGAAGTCTTTCCTGATGGCATATATCAGGAAAACTTGAATATGGGGATCACCATCTTTGACTCTGTAGTAAGAGCATCCAACTTTTTAGCATTGATTTGCAGTTGCTTGTCATCTAGGCCTATCCAAAAAAGCTTTCTAGCACCACATTATTGTAAGCGTGTTCTGGATGCTCCATGAAATAAATTCAATTGAATCTCACCTTAAGACATACTCATTCTTGAACACGTATAGTTAATCCCATGGAGCAATTTGATTCTTTTAATCTGTTCGAACCCCAACTCATCTGCTTTTTTTTTGCCTTTTTTTTTAATAACATTTGCGCTCTTGCGTTGCCTTTTTAGTATTATAATAGCAGATTATTAACAGAAATTTAACTCACTGATTATTTCTCTTTTATAACTAGCTTGTAGCTACTGTTTTCCATTTTGGAATTACTGCCACTTATTTAGCACCTTTGTATGAACCAGCTCTTCCCATGTCTACTCATGCAAAGTTCTGCATAACTTATCCTACTGACAATAGCACACAGGGCTACCTTCTGCAGCATGGTAAAGATAATCAGAACTAAGGCACATGGCTCTTCACTATGGTTTTCTAGATCACAGAAAACAGGGTGTTCCTCTCGGGAGTGCCCATGAAGAGCGAAGAAGTTCTATCTGCAGCCCTCCTCCGAATTGGCCTTAGTGCCAACCACAAGAAGACTAAGAAATTATCTAAGGACATAGTTGTAGGGCAATTCACTGCTATGGGAGGAGCAACGTCCTGCCCTTCTGCCCTGGCACAACCGCACCCTGCTAGAATTTCTGGTCAGTCTGGCCCCAAAGACAACATTGCTCAGCCTTAATTAGGTACTATATCTGCTCTAGGGATGTTAATGATTTGAACTATAAATATTGCTACCATAAAAACCCAGTGTATTATGTTACATGTGAATTTAAGTGAAGCATTAAGAGACCTTGAAAAAACAAAGGGTAAATTGAAGTTACCTTTTTCCACAGCTTCTGTATGATGAGAAAAGCTCTTTCTATGGGACTTTGAGTTTGCTTTTTGTCTCCGCTGAACAATTCTCAAGTGTCTCTTAAAGCTCACCGTAGTTATATTGGCCCTGAAAAGATCACAGTACTGTGGTCCACATGTCCAATCCTGCTGTAAAGCAAGTGTGGAAGTGAACTTTGTGCACCAAGGGTGGATGTGATGTGTAGCTAACACATCCAGTTTAACTGCATCTGTCCAGTGTAGATGGAACAAAAGACCTCTGAGGCCACCCATTCAGGGTTCTTCAGTCTTCAGTATTTGTGCTGATTTTGGGTACTCGGCACCATGCAAGTGGAGGCTCAGCTGTCTTCCTCTGTTCAAGACAGTTAAATGTGACACACATTTTAGGAGTTTTGTTTTGCTTTTTATCAGCAACTTCAGCATTGCTATTCATCAAATAAGTTACTCAAAATTCCAGATTTCAGCCAATGCACAGATCTTACAAATAACATATCCTCTCTATCTGCCTTGGATTTTTATGTGTCATCCATTATGGGACTTCATCTAAATACCAGCTATAGAATTGAGACAATCAGCAGCAGCTCTGTATGGATGAGACTGCACCGCTGTGACAGTCACCAAGAAAGGGGAGAGTTCTGCCTTCCCGCAGGGGAGCTGGGAGCCACTCCGTCCAAGTTAAAAACCGCCTCCTGGTCTGGAGGGAATAAATCTATTACTGCAGTCTGCTTCCCTCTTTGTGACAACAGTCTGGAGAAAACGTTCACATTAAGCACGATTTCTTTTCTTTTTTTTAAAAAAAGACTGATAATAAATAAAAAGCTTCGTGTTCCAAGGCTTAACCTATTAACTGACAGAAGCTAGGCAAGTTGCACTGAGATTTCTCATGTATTTTCAATCCATCTGGTATTGTCCAATATTGAAAACAGGATATTGGACTAAATGGGCAATTAATCTAATCCAGTACAGCAATTCCTACATGTTTCTTTCCCTTTAAACATATGCCAATATAGAACTATAAACAGTGTTGGAAACATTTGAATTTTATGTACTGAAGGTCACTGAAGAGCACACAATTCTCCCTTCCTCCTTCTCCATTCCACAAAACAGTGTGCTTTGTTTTCCCAGAATTACTTTCTATTTCATAAGTAACTCAGCTTTTAGATAACTTGTTACTCAGAAAAGAATCAAATACTCCCTCAAGCCTATAAGGTTTAGATTGGTCTTTTCAATAGTTAAAACCAGCATGGTAAAAAAATCCTGATTTCAAGAGCAAGATGCAAGTAGTAAAGTAATTCATCTTCAACAGAACAGTACGTGGTAGCTCTGAAAACAAAGCTCTAAATTCTGACAATCATCTTGAAATATTTAACACTGAATCTCTTAGGAGATTTCTGTTAGAACTCAATAGACAAGACCCATCGTCTGCTTGCAAAATAAATGCAAATCCTTACAAGGCTGGGTAACCATAATATGGCTCCAGGCATATCTTTGGTTCTTTCTTACTATCACCTCCTATGAGAATCGCCATATTCCCTGATGCTCAGGGAAAGCTCTTTAAATGGCTGCTTTTTCCAGTCTCTTCCAAACTTATTTTTAGGCATCACCTCTTTTCTCTTTCACATTTAACACTTCCATTAATGACTAAGATCAAGAGTTCACGTTTTGGTGCATTAATCCAATCAACTCACAGTTTGTGGTTTTCATGTTGGTTTATAGTTTATAAAAACTAAACAGCAAGCTAAAGAAATAAATTAACACTGTGTACTGTCAAGGTAAATTCAGAAAGAGAATTATTTACAGTCTGTTCTTGAAAGGGATTAAGCTCACTTATGACTGAAGCCTACACCAGCGCTACCAAGAACAGACCCTCTGCACTTCAGCTTTCTCTTCACACTGAACGCACCACCAGGACGGAGCATTCTTGATCCCCCAACATACAATACATGCATTTGTGTGCCAAATTAACCTTTGGTTTGAATATTGCCATGATCTCCAAAAGGCAAAAACAAGAAACCTCAAATTTAGATTCCTTCTCTCACTGACCTGATACATCAGTCAGTTTTCTTGTCTGCCCTGAGTCTCTTACTTATGTCTTTGGGATCACCTTTAGGACACGTGTTTCACTATACAGGTGCAACGACCACCACAATGGCTTTATCCTAGCTGTGACCTCCAGGTAGAAGTTTAAAATGAAGTTTCAGGACAAAACAGTAAAGAGGTAAAGGACATTTCTCAGCCCAAACTCAGAAACAAAGTCTCGGCCCAAAGTCAAAAACAAATTACTTTGATGGATTATACTAATTCACATCAGTGAAGAGGCCAACTATTTTTTCTTGTGGCAGTGGAGACATCTTATATGCAATATTTCTTTGACACTTACTACTCCTTACATGATTTCACTTCACCCACCTACATACCTTGCCCCAACTAGAGAGTCTAACAAAATGCACGTTAAAGTTTATCTCAGTCTTGTCCTTAGAGAAATGAAAGAAAATTATTCAGCCTTCCTTCATCAGCCATGTTTTCTTGCTCTTTCTGTCGATTCCCATGGACTCTTCTCATCTCCTGTTTTGTCACCTCTTTCTTAAAACAGTCTCAAAAGGGATATTCCACACTTTATGCTACATCACATCTTAACACAGTATGTGCTCCTTCAGTAGACCACTTAGAAACCATTCCTGCTGTGCCCCACCAAGAAAAATATATCAGACTCAGACTTTTCAGCTGGAGTTCTTGAGAAATTAGATGTACAAATCCTTTCTCAGTTGTGATTGAACAGACAATAAAACTGACACTAACCAATAGGACAGTGTTACAGGAATGAAACTTTTAATCAGATTTTTGGATTGCCTCTATTTGCATTAATATATTGCTTCTTGGCTTGTATATCCTTGTATATGTTCGTGAGAGGGCTAGTCATCTCTGCAATAATAAAGCAGCATGTCCAGTCAATCACACATTACTGCTCCAAATTAAATAAGAGGGTTTCATGCTTATAACAGGGAAAATACACCAAATGCAAAGGTCAGAACCTAATAGAAGAGGAAAAAAATTGAGGCGAGACAGAAGAATCATTCAGAAAGGAGTGTAGTTATAAAAAAGCTCTTGCTCTTCTGTGAGACTGTATTACCAAGACATATGTGAGGGTTCAAGTGGCCAATTACTATTAAGAAAAAGTCTTGAAACTCTGAAGAGCTGATTAATTTTAGTAGGCTAGATTCTTTCTCTGAAAACTCCAGAAATACATTGTATGCTATCCATCATGAGTTCAGTTTAATGTTTTCCAGCCATTCAACAGTAAGAAAATTATGTGGCTCTTGTTACCCATGAACCTCATTTAAGTGAATATCTGGCAGTTAGGGAAGTTTGGGCATAATTAGTTTATGCTATAAAGAGCAAAAGAGCTTATAGAGGCAATACTGGGACAGACCAAAAATCTATATATGTGTTGTCTCCCTGGCAGATGCTTAGGGAGACTGTATATGGAATAAGCAACTACAGATGGTCCTTCTCATGGAACATCGTTCCCAGGAACCAGTGTTTTAGAAATCTTTACTCATAAGACACCACCCCACCCCCCCCACCCCCCACCCCACCCCCCACCCCCCCACCCAAAAAAAAAAAAATCAAGATAGTTTTATTGGCAAACACGTTTGTCTGCAAAGTGCTGCCCTGGAAGAAGCCAGAGTTGGAAGTGTGTTTATCAGATTGTCTTTTGACAAAATGGGGTTTGCTTGCCTTTTTTTTAAACTGTTTTGCAATTTTTTATATTCTTATCACCACACCTGCAGGTGATCTTTGGAATAAAACTGTATCTCAAATGGTCTCCTTTCATTAACTGTCTCCAGACAAATCAATATATGGGGTGAGAGATATGGGCAGCATCTTTCAAGAGAAAGAAATTGTCATCGTAACTTACAACATGCAATTAGTCATGGAAAAATGAAATGCTCTGGAAATAAAGTCTGTTTTATAAATGCTTCATTGTGAAGAGTAGATGGTACTTCAAAATGCCGGTGGAGCAATAAGTTCTTGTTTGTCAACATAATATTCCCATATGTAATTACAAAATTGTGTGCAAGCTGACCACTTTACTTTGCTCCATTAGGGAAATAGACCACTAGCATTAAGAATACCATGACAAAACATCTATTTTCAACTATGGAATGAAAAATAATTCCAATCACTAAGTTACTTTCACTGCTTTTCTCTGACATATCTCATCTGTGCCCTTTAACCAAACTCAAACCTTTTCCCAAGCCTTCCAGGAACAAATAAAATATATTAAAAAAAGGAGGGTCAATTATCTTCATGTGATTACTAGGATAAACAAGAAGAATCAGCTTAATTGCATCTGAAAGATTCAGTCCAAGGTCTAGAAAAAAAACTTTCTAGTGCTAAAGCTGGTGACACACACTAGAATAAGGCTGCCAAGAGAGGTCATATAATCTCCTATACTGTCCTACACATGCCTGAAGGTTTTCAACAGCTGGAGAGGAGATCCATACTGTGTCAGCACAGAGCACGGGACTCAGCTACTTCTTGAAGTCCTTTCCAGCCTGACATATCTATTATTCTCTGCTTATATGCACCCTGGCTCTATAAGCACATTGCTGGACCATTGCACTCATACCGCTGAAGCTGACGGAGCTTGGCGTCAGTACAGGGTGCTGTCAAAATACTAATACTTGCAGGACCAGAGCTTTTCTTTAACACTCCGTGAATTTTCATTATTAAGACATGCGTGAGGTCTCTACACGCTTCAGTTTCCTGAGGTCATTGCAGTATCTTTTTCATTACCTGATCAGTAGCTCTTGCTTTTTTGCAATTGCAAAGAAAGACCTTCCTGAGTAATATCAAATGCAGTTTTCATTCCCGGTGAACAGGGTTGCATAGGAAAGGGTGCTTAGAACAAGTTTAGTTATCTTACTAAAACAAGTATGAATTTGTTATCTCTGTTAGTATCATTTAAACAGCAAATTACAGAAAATGTTGTGTAAAAAGAAATTTAAAACACACCAAATTCCTGTCATAGTTAATAAAAATAAACCAAATCTATAGTGTAATCTACCCTCAAAATACAGTCAAGACTAGGTATCATGCTGATTACTACTTTATCATGCTCCCTCAAAAATCATTGCATCTTTCCACAGCAAAATATGATCCAATCTGAAGATAATATATGAAAACAGAGAAATTGTACTTAGTACAGAAGTGATCACATTTTTAGCCATATTCTGGGCATCCACAAATTGATGTGAGTATCCAGTTTGCCTGTTATTTTATTTTTAACTACAGTCATAAACTAGGCTGATGCCCTCAGGGAGATTTCTATGGCTGGCCCACCAAATACTATTCCTGGTCAGTATAGCATGACTGTTCCCTTCAATACATACTCCCTAGTTTGCTCCATTACCCAAGAAACCACATTTTTCCACTAGCCCGAGATAAAAATCAGGTAGCAGTGATGAGATCTGACGGAAAAAATATACTTTATGTAACCAGCCTTTTATGTTCAACAAATAAAAGATACCACTTCTCTAACATGTACACAAAACGTAAAGGATTAGTGCAAGCAAATTAAAGAGTTTCCAAGGGACACTGAAATGGAAAAACTTATAAGAATTTCAGAAGCTGCAGAGTGAGCATTCTCTTCCCATCTGAAACAAAAGCATTTTAAGTTTGAAATTTCAAGGGGGGGGGGGGGGGGGGGGCCTCTCTGTACCAATGCCTGCTGAGTACAGAAATGTGTGTAGGTAACGGGTGCCATCAGGGAGGCTATTACTGGTGTAACCAATCAGTTATGTCTCATTGCTACCGAAACGCTGTTTGGTACTGAGCACAAACTGTTCTGAGATTGTTTTGTTTTACTCTATTGACAGGTAACATAAGCAGGATTTCGCTTGACTAGAAATCTTGTCTATTTTAATCATGCTAAAGGACAGAGGCAAGCTTGACAGGCATTAGAAAGAAAACCTCATTTCTTCAAAGATGTTACAATCAGATTAGTTTTCATAGACTAAGCCATAACATCCATGAAACTCCTGGTTTATTAAAGTCTAAACACAAGATAGATACACCTAAACTCAATTTCAGACTACCTATGACTCTGCATTACAGGGTGGTCCTCCCTCCTTCTCACTGCAGCTCATGGTATTTCTTCCACTTATTATATGTGGAAATTATATATATTATGTTAAACAAGGTGATCTCTGGTGGTTGCTGTTTGTTATACATTCACTCAAAGGACTACAAATACTCTTAGGCCAGGAATCAGGCTGCTTGGGGCACGGGTCTGCACACATAAGAATAAGCAGTCTCACCCACTGTATTCTTTCCCTGAATCATGCAAGAGGAAAGCAGAGAGACTGGACAAAGCATTATCCCAACAAACACAGAGGTACATACAGATTCTTTAGCCAATATGGACAAAGGCTCAGGAACTTTCTAAGAGAAAAATACTAAGTTCTTTCCTCAGAAAGTGTTGCAACATGCCCTGCTCCTCACCCAGGACAAGAATCAGTTTCTGTATGACATTTAAAGTCAATGTCTTTTTGTTGCTTCTCAAACTTTAGAAAATACAAACATGCTAACCTGACTCAGCTAAAAGGCTTCACCTGTTGCCTTTTCTCCCCTTAATGCTGAGAGATTTCTACTCCCCTCTCCCCAGCTCTGAACAGTATCTAATTTTTGATGAGCATATCCCCTGCTACTTGGTCTGTTTACTTGTCTTAGCTTGCCCCTTCAAATTTTAGCAAATTTACCTATCTCCTTGACAAAGCCACACTTCTTGTCATCTTTCTCTCTAAAGACAAAAACAAATAAGCAAGGGTGTGTTTGGGTTTTTTTCCAAATAAAATAAGCATCAGCTGTTTCTTCATTCTCCATCTTCAGCTCTGTCCCCCGCTCCCCAGGGAATCAGTTCTCCACATACCTCCACACCACTCTCAGTATATTTGGAAAACCCCTTGACCTCAGGTTAGAATGTATCGCATGGCCCTCCATGTTCAGTATTCATATTTACTCTTAATTATCTTTAAAACAGATTTGTTTGTACAGTCAGCTGTATGTTGAAAGCTGCACGCTTGTTGCTTACATCCTGCCTTGAGCCATTTTCCCACAAGGGTATCCGGTGCCCTTTTGCCCACACGCTTATTCAGTGCAATTGGGATGAACATCAGCTGCAATGCCTCCAACTGCCGTCCCGCTCTTGTGCTGTAAACTGATGAATTCTAATCAAAATACCTCAGGGCATTTTACAGTCTCTCAAAGTCACTTTCGTGTTGCTTCATCTAGTGCTCTCTCTTAACAAGTATTTCAAATTGGATGATAGCACTAGAAGGTTTTACTCAAATACAAGTAGTACCCATTTTCCAGCCTTATTAAATCATAAAGCACTTGATTCATTTCCAAGGATTAGGTCCAAAATATCCTCTGGCTATATTGACCATTCAACAAATTGCATTATGAAAGCAGTGCTACACTAGAGTAGCTCTAAAAGCCTGCCTTCCTTGGGTTTTGCATGGTTATTATTCCAATCAATATTGGAGTGATTCAAATCCCTCATGATCAATTTCCAAGGCTTCTTTTAGGTGCTTTTCTTATCAGTACAAACATTTCACAAATAATTTTTGTGAAACACCCTCAGGGTCTAACAACCACCAGCCTTTTCATCATCGACTTTTTTCCATACCATCCCTGGTTTATGGGACACAATACATGTCTCTTGGGAAATTCTTTGCCATCCTTCAGTATTAATGCTTGCCAGAGTCAGTTTTGTATTCTAAATCTCAAAACCCTAGACCTTTCCTGGTTGGTTGGCTAGATATCACACCCCTCAAAAATGTTTATTCATTCAAAACTGATAGCCTACTGAAGACTAACAAGCCTCCTTACCAGTTCCTGTTAGACACCCATGCGGTTTGTGTGGGAGAGAACTCCCTTTTAAACATCAAAAGCCAGAAAAAAAATCCAGTGCTATTTTAAATATATTTCAGTTGGAACATTTTAGTTCTGAAAATTAAATGCTTTTTCCCCCACCAAAAAGATGCGTAGTCTGACTCTAGCTAGGAGTATAGTTCTTCTTTTCCCTTACTTTGATAAATTCAAAGTTCAAATGGGAAGAAAATTTATGGTCTCTATACCCCATAATCAAAGAGAAAAATTCCATCCCTTTTCCTTCTTCACTTGCAGAAATGCTTCTTTTAACATGTGTTTCTAGAACACAATACCATGAAAATACATACTGTCATTCAAATCTGTACCTTGATGCAGGTCTACGGTACGACCCCCACCACATCCCCCAAATTGAGTTTCATTATAACCTGTCTACTGCAGGGGTTAAAAATCAGTTAAAATCCAATGGAATTTCTATTCGATGCTCTCAATAGTGTGACAAATCAAGAGAAAAGGCAGGGGCACATGAAAGGTGCACTAATTTCAATCAGCTCTTTCCAAGTGTGTGAATGCTAGAGAATGATTGGATCTCAAATTTCATATGTGCGAGTATTGCTTTATTGTGAACATTTACATTAGCAGTTTAATCCCTTTAGGAAAAGAATACTGAAAATTGGTTTCAAAACGTTCCCTTCATTAAATCTGTTGCAATTTCTCTTGAAATAAAAGGCACAGTCTGAGGTAGCGAGAACCTAACAGATGAACTGTTAGAAACATTAGATAAGGACCTCTCAACCCTTAAAAGGAAAGAAATTGTACTGTATATTTCCCAGCTGAATTGTTGCAACATTTTAACATCATTTCAGGGAATAGAATTTTAAGTAAAGGCTGGCAACGTGTATCACATATTTAAAGAAAATCAGCAACAAAATAAAGAGCTTAAAGTGTGCAAGGAAGCTGCATCCATACACAGCCACTCATGTTTTTTCTAACCTCTCTTTTCTACCCTTTACGGTAGCTTATTCACAGTACTTCACTGTGCTGGGAGACAATGATGTACCACCATGGAAAATCTATCTCAATTTTGTGCTTCAGCAAGTTCCCATCTCAAAGAAGATCTTGTAAGATTGTCCCAAGTCTTGATTTCTTGCATCTCACCCACTCAGCGAGTCCAACATTGACAACAGATGCGTTATTTAACTTTTCACTGTTGTGTGAACATCAGCAACCTATCTATGCAATGCAGGCACTTGCACGGGGTACAAGACCAGATGTCAAGTGCAGAGTTTCTTCTGAAATAGTGCTTTGGAGCAACCTCTTGTGGAAAGCAGAATTTGGTCCAGTAGAATTTGCTTTAAATTTGTTCATGCCTACCTCAGTCCTGGGGCATGTGTTACAAGCAGTTATTGTGGCCTGACATATGCTCAGTAACCTGTGTCTATGTCCTCAGTCTTCCCCAAACCACATAAACAGCCAGCTATTAGCTTATTAGAAATATCTACAGTTTCAACCTTCAGGTTAAGCAAATTCAAATTGTCTCAGATCTGCCGTACACTACAAACACACATGTGGGGACTACTGTATATTAGCTGAGGTACTTGTTACTCCATCGTAATTTATGAGGGGGATAGGCCTTTAGTCCCTTCCCTGAAATTACTATATTCCTAAACTTGATTCTCCCAGATGACAGGACATTTTGGGGTGGTGCTCACACTCCCCAGCTCTCTCAAAACCTAAACCAAGAAAAGTTTCACTGAAGTTGATCTACAAGTTCCTATTTTGATGAATTGACACTTTCCAATCATAGAATATTTCACTTAAAATTTCCAAACACACCTAAAGGCAAAACATTTCAAGCACTTTAAAAAGCTTCTTCTGTAAGTAGAAATTAAGGATAAGCATCTTACAGAAATTCTTAGCTTTTCTACACAGCAATCTAGCATGCTGAATTAAAAGCATGATACTGAAAGAATGGCACTGGTAACATATTTTGTTGATGAAATGTCCTTTTGTCTTCTCTACTCAAGTTTCCAATAATCTGTTACTTGTCTTTCTGTGGAAACCACTTATGCGTTATTAGAACAGCAGAATTATTTTTAGAAACGTCTGACAAAAATGCTTATCTGACCCACACAGAAAAGTTACAGAAAAGACTTAAGTACTAATTTATGAATGAGACCGAACAGGGCAGTCAAAGACTGATCTACAAAGGAGGAGTATTTGGTAGTTCTGTCTTCAAAAAAGACTCTTACAGAAGCAACATTAAAAGTAGCAGCACACAGGAAGCCTTACACTCCTCCAGTTTCACTGCTGTGATAGTGTTTTGGAAATAGGAAAGTAGGAGTGTGCTTATACTAGTAACTGCCACCATACGGCGGCTTGATAAGCCCCAGAGGAGAGGGAATAAATAACCTGTTGGAAACTCCCTATGTCATGCATTGTCTAAGAGCAAACAGGGCATGTTAGCATTGCCCACAACAAACACCCATGACTAAGTCTGGGAAGGTTAAAAACTTCTGCTGACCCATTTTATTGTATGACACAGATACAGAATTATACTGATAACAAAAACAGAGAGGGTAGCATTGAAACTAAATGAGGTTTTCCAGAAGCTCACTCTTGATCTACCCTCTGGCATCAGTTGTTTAAGACAACAGTCACAGAGAGAGAGTCCGTTTTGTGTGGGTGGAACCGACACAGAAAACAGAAGCACACGCTATTATATTCTCCTTGGTGGGTGATTTTTCCACATTTTCAGAAAAGGAACCTTCACCTGCAGAGATGCAATGGCTGTGAGAAAGCCCAGAAAACTTTCTCAGGACCAAGGTCCTAGTGGGAGGGTGCTGCACAAAACAATATGCAGAAATCCCATTTAGCTTGGAAGAGCATTAAAGCTTTGATACAACCTAATTCCAGAAAGTACATAGGGAAGCATTTGAACATTTTCTTATGTTCTAGCAAAGCATGTGGTTAAAGTTAAGCATTGGCTTTTGTTCTTTCCCAAACTACAAAGCAATGAACAGAACAGAAATAGATACGCTCTTTAGTCTTCATATGTGTCCTGTCTCAGTGAGGAATACCAAACCATGCCCTCTATGACTGTCTGTATATCAAATACCTCTAAGAATGTATCCCAAAGTAGGGCTGTAACTCTTTAAAATACTAATCCTAAAATCTGCAACATACCATTAGCTGAGGAGGTATACTAGTTCTAACCAACAAGAAACCAATTTAACAAAAATTCTCACAGAAAACTCACAGCAAAGAAGGCATTATTAAAAAAGCACTTTGTATAAATTGATTGTATTTTATCTGTTCAGTATTGCTTTTCAGTGCCAGAAGTCCAGCATTAACTCAAAAAAGGATGGGTCTGCACTTACACAGACACACAGTCAAACAATTAGGAACCTAATCATTAAAGAGTTTAGGAGAGAAAACAGATGTTCCAGCCAATTTTGTTAGAGCTGGGAGCCTCTGAAGAGAGACGTCTGGATTGTTTAGCTTGCTTATTTCTGCAGCACCAGAGATCATTGGCGTTACTGTGTTTTGAAGCGGTAATTTCTGAATGATGATGCTGGCAGAACTACAAACAAAGAATTACTCTAATCCAATCTGGATGTCACTAACACATGTAAGACTGTCTTCAGATTTTCACAGGTCAAGCAGGATTTAAACCTTGCTCCATTAATAAAACAGAAAGACACAGTTCTAGGACTTTTTAAAGTGTCTTTGCCTAAAAAGGCACAGGAGTCCAGAGTGGGTAACAGTGTTTTGTCCTGCAAGAGGAGCTCAAGGAAATAAT